>NC_050583.1:39465213-39821463 GCF_013368585.1 Megalops cyprinoides
ATAGTGCGTGCTTCAACCACCGCAGTCTGGTTAGGAACACACACACTCATGAGCATGCTCAGACCTCCACACCTACAAACAGCCAGTCACACGCATCAGCGTGGCGACTGGGCTACCTCAGCCAAGGTAGCTGCAGTTCCAAAGGGGGTGTGCCACAGTGCCCAACAGACAACAGCAGGGCAACCCAATCAACCAGGCACCAGCCAGGGAGCAACTGTCTAATCAGGTGAGACTAACTCTACCACACTGGGGAAAATTAGCTGTTATTGATAAGCAGCCATTTTTAACAGGTATTTTTGGTAGGGAAGTAAAAGCAGTACATCTGTGTTGCGGCGCAAGTGGGGACTGCTTGGTGTTAGTGGATGCCTGCGCTTACCTTGGGTATCTCCTGCGAAAGCACTCTTCAGTGACCAAGTGGGGCAATGAGCAGTGGCTTATAAATTTGACCACGAAAAGACACAGTCAATAATACAGAAAAGGAGGAAACTGAAGAGAAAAAAAAGGAGAGAAGAAAGTAAAATGTTCTGTGCTGGAGAGACGATGACGTGAGGGGGACACGAAGGGACATGGAGGGTGGTGGACAGCTCGTGGGCAGGGGTGTCCTTGGCAGGGTGTGCTTGGTATTGGGGAGGAGTAGTGAGGGAAAACATGGTCAGGCCTCTGTGGCATCACACCTTACCTGGGGCAACAACACAAGAGCTTACTCTTCTCTCTCTCTCTACTCTTCTCTTTAATCATTTTGCATAATTAAGGGGACAGTTATTGTATCTGTAATACCATTAACTTTAGGCAATTCAAATTACATTTTGTCAACAACGAAAAATTAAACAACTTTTTTTAATATTCAATGTTACCCAATCTCTTTGTTACAATCAAATGTATAATTTATATTTATTATGCTTCAATGTGTTTGACATGAAATGCACAAACAGGGCCGTGATGTCACCACAGATAAGTGAAAAGGAGTGAGCCGCTGAGGGGTAACCGTTGAACCAGTGAACCGGTGAAATCGGCAAGCTAATATTGAAAAACAACTTCAGGACAATTATCTGTTTCAATGCAAGTTTTTTGCCACCCCTATGTCTTGCTGATTGGCTACCACTGCATCAAATTCATCTAAAGAAACATTACCTATAGGATGGTAGAAGGGCAGAAGGAATGACTATTTCACAGCAGAGCGGAGGAAGACTGTAATTCGGACGCTAATAAGTGTGACCGATCCTACTCTCTGCACACCTGCTCTGCTCGACTCGGCTGCGATTGCATCAGCTCCTCTCTGGCGCACAGAGGAGACGGCGAAGCCCACTGGAGGGGGCTGTGGTTCCGTTTTTGTCGCCTCACAGAAACACGCTCACACCACACGTCCTGCCAACACGGCACAACTGATATGACCTCCAAGGCACCTTTTTCCTTTTGTTTAGCACACTGCGACAGTCAAACCACTCTGTCTTTAGACTTTTAACAGCAAGTGGCAGCAAACGAGTGTGATTCGGACAATTACGTGTAAAACTTACTAAAAATTAGGAAAGCACGAATGTCAGAGCATTTAGGTGATTGGCCTCAATTTCAGCCAGCTATGCTTCGTGATAAGTATGTTCTGGGAAAGACATGACAGACCAGGCAGGTTCACACTGCAGGAAGCCTGTTGTGATACGGGGAGAAAGAAACTGGGAGGAGTCTGTGGACAGGAGGCGGAGGGGGAGCTGCAGGGATGACAGAGGTGCAGGAAGCTTCCCATCACACAGGGTGGATGTAGTGCTGTTTACCTGGTGGGACGCCCGGCTTGGACTTTTTTGCAGGTGTGGCGTCATTGGCTGCTCTTGGCTCGGAAAAGGAGGCAGTCCTACTGGGGGCTGGGGTCTGGAGGAGGAGAGAGACAGCTGTGGTGAGGCACTTCAACACAGATGGCTGACGGTGGACACTGTCCAGGGAGGGGAGTCCCTAACAGTGGACCAATCAGACAATGGCATCCCCAGCAGTGAGTGCGACAGGAGCGCTGGACATTCAATGTCACAATGTCAGCCAGAATTCAGATTCTTAAATAAATTATGCACAAAGACAACCCTTGTTCCACTTATGTTTCTGCTCTTTTGCTTGATATGTCAGGCAGCACACTTCAGAATTCGATCTTTTAAAGTCACAAAGTTCCTTGGACCTACTCCTGTGTAACAGAAGCAGCAGCAGTAACTGCCCGATTTGTGCAGTGGGCATCTAGCAGCAGAGGCACTGAAACCTGAAAGGTGTGGTCCTGTCTTACGTAGCAGGGTGCAGCACCTGAGGGTGACATTCACCACTAACCTGCCACTATGCAAACGTACTCAAAAAGACTACTCTAAAAGCCTTGTTGTAGCGCATTTAAAAAGGCCTGTACTCAGCCTGGGGGGCGTGCACTCAGGATTCTATTTTAAACCTAAGGCAGAGGCAAAGCACATCTCTGCTTTAACACTGAACAACACTGCATTACTCATGGTTTGATAGCAATGGCACATACGTCATAGGCAACATTGATTCACTGTTCAGTCTTCTCCAGAATAGCTATGTCTGAAGATGTGAAAGAGTGGTTTAAGGAGTGACAGTGAATTTTATGTCGGATGCTCAGCTTATTCCGGATCTATCATCAGTGGGATCAGAATGCAAGCTGCTTACACAAACAGATTGTGAAATTAACTGGACAAATTTAATGCATACATTGTATAGACATCCTGACAACTGCATTATGAATACAGCATGGGTTTTGAGCTGAGAGTGAAATTTTAAAAAAGGACAGGGTTGACCACATATCAACACCAACCGCTGAGTTTACAGACATACCGAGGCACTGCCACTGGAGTTGAGCAGGAAGTTAGCCGTGTGAGCAGCCATGGGGGGCTGGTTGGGGATTGGCCGATGGCCCAGTGCCATGCCAACAATAGCAGTCATATGGGTCTCTGTGCCAAAGACGTGGATGGGTATACCGGTGGTCTTCCCTGTGGAGGGGGATGAAGTAAACAGCGTCAGGGGATGAAGGGTAAAGACAATTTACTGAGGAAAGGCTGTCACATCTGAATTTCAAATAGTATTTAACATGGATATTGTTGGAATATTCAACCATGAAAGGGCAGGTTAGAAAAAAAAGCGGCTTTCTTCACATCTGCCACAAGATCTACAGGCCTCTCATACTATGCATGGTCACAAAAGCAATTTTTGGCATACTCGGTTCAGGCAAGAGCAGCTTTGGTCATGATTTATTGTCACTTCAGGGTTGAAAATCTAAAAAGGCCACTTGAGCAATGTGACCACTGATCCCGTGACTCTGAAATGTGTTAATTCATACCATAAAATTCAATAGCCTCTGTGGCTAATTTAACTAACAGAGGCAGCCTGGAGAGTTTGTGGCTGTTACTTCCTGCTTGTGCAGACAGAGGTTAAATTTGTACCATTACATTAGCAGTATATGAATATATATTATAGCTCAGCCTTTGCATTTAATAGTAAACCTGCTTTAAAAAGGAAAACTATTCATGTGATCACACTTAACACACCTACAACTCATTTTTTGGACTATCCATGATAAATAATGATAGTTCAGCATCTTAGTCACCATGGTCTGATATACTAAAAGATGATGAACCTTTAATAACTTGTCAATTATAAGTAATGTTATTATCTTAAAACAGTTTCATATCAGTTCCATATTTTATTAATGAAATACAATGTCTTAAGTAAGCAGGACGTCACACAATTTCTATAAGAAATGTTGAAATATTTGTGTTATGTCAATATGTCAATATGTTTGACAGCTAGACTGACATCAAATTAAAAAACTACAGTTTTATTAGCTGCTTAAATGAGTGTGTATGTGTATAAATTATATATAAGAAAAAGAATATATTTGAACAAATACATTAAAGTTAACTTGACTTTAGATTCAACTATTTCATCTGCGATTTTTAGTTCTGGTGACAGCCATAACATGACATTTCAGACAATCACCATGAATCGAGCCACCATGTGCTCTAAAATCAAACACTGGTCTCCACTGCAAATTTCATTTCCATTTTCATGGCTCAAATCACTGTCATTGAAGGCACATGGTCACATTACACAGTGTCGTCACTAAAGGATTATAAAACTATGAATGTAAAGCCAGTGGGCGGAAAACTTGTAAGAGACCAGCAAGAGACATTGGGTCCTTAAGGTGGGTTTGACAACAAGCCGCGTGCAACACAAGAGTGTGCTGACTGACCGCCTTATACGCTGAATATCCCACAACGAAGTTCCTACAATGGTTTGTCACTCACCCACTTCTCCCATCACCCTCAGTCCCTCCTGGTAGTTGGGGCCACCACGGCGCACAAAGATGGTGACCTCGTGTTCCTTCAGGGGGCCCTGGTAGTCTTTGATGGCCCTCACAATGCCCTGCGTAGCAGCGAAAAGTCTTGGCTCAGTCAGTCAGCTACATGGCTGCCTCATTTCTCAAATGCACAGCACATGCAGGCAAACAACTCTGACCTTGAAAGTAGCAGCAACGTTGGTGAAGTTGGCAATGCTTCCTCCAATGATCAGGACTTTTCCTGCAAACGGAAAAACAAAATCTGAGAGGTGTGGGACAGTTTTTACTAGCCAAGAAAAGCTGGAATCTGTTAGCTGTACTGCTCATACACAGAACAACTTAAAGCCCTCTAGAACATTTACATGTCTGCAAGCACTCTCAAGAGCGCGCACACACACACACACACACACACACACGGCGTCTGCACAGTGGAAACAGTATGTGACCTGTTTGCTAATTGCGTAAGGATGACTCTTCCTCGTGCACATGGCCCAGTGGTAATCTAAAGAGGGCGTACCGTCTGGGTGCTTCTCTCGAGTCATCAGTGACAGAATGGTCTTGGCATAGTCGTAGGTCTGCTGTTCGCTGGGCGCCCCCGAGTACTCCCCGTAGTTGGCCAGCTCATTCACTCCACCCAAGTCACATATAGTGTCACTGCGGACAGATTGCCATTAAACAGTTACAACACAGGGA
The DNA here is from genome assembly GCF_013368585.1 of Megalops cyprinoides. Classification (NCBI taxonomy): domain Eukaryota; kingdom Metazoa; phylum Chordata; class Actinopteri; order Elopiformes; family Megalopidae; genus Megalops; species Megalops cyprinoides. The sequence continues at coordinate 39,470,219 of NC_050583.1, forward strand.
AAAAAATCAAGTTTGAGAGCACACTGAAACAAATGCTTTGGCTTCTGTTCAGTTTCCGAGGGCTTTTATAGGAATCTTATTTTCACTGCAGCTGAAGGACTACAACTGAGCTTTGCCACATGGGCTTAACAGTCAACCTGCACAGCAATTTTTATAGCTTAGCTCACCTTCTCTCATCAACTGTGGAACAATGTGAAAGGCTAGCAGTGCAGGCACAAAGGCACACAGTCCGTGCTTTTTCCCAGAATATTTCACAATATAGAGATAGTCATTCTGAATTTTCTTTTCTGCCAACATTTTTTGTGGGAAAAAAATACTAGTATATATTCCAAGTATCCAAGCAAATCAAAACTGTCAGATCACCAGAGGATGTGGGAAACCTTTCAGCCTGTATAGGCCAAGGGTCCTCAGTGTAGAGCTGCACAACAACACAGAAAGGTTTCTTCTCTAGTTTAAAGCACAGACAGTCAAACACATTCATTATTCCTCCCTAAATCAAGACAAAGTATAAATATAATGGCTGATACAAATAATAACAGGTGGAGACAGAGCTCCAGGTACTGTGACCTGTGGGATTAGGGACCCTTGATAAAGTCTAACCCATCTTGGGAGGGCAGCAGAAATGGTTACTTGCGTCACACAGGGTAAAGTCAGGAGGGCATGGGTAACACGAAGGGCCAGGGACAAAACTCCACAAATTACCTGTACACCACTGATGCCCCTCCCCCAGCCACCATGGTCCAGATCCTCCCACTTGGGTTGAGCAAAGTGAGCTTGAGGCTGGCACCACTCTTGGCATCCAGGTCAGCGATGTAGGCCTCCTGCAAAAGCACATAAGGGGCATGTGTTATTTGCGGGCTGATCTACTAGCAACCCACACTGATAACAACTTTCTTCTACATGGTGACTCAATGACCTGGTTAGCAGCATGACTCTACAACTTTACCATAACAGCAAATGACATTTGACTTTTGCCAGCACATGTTTGGCATTCAAGAACTTGATGTGTGTCATGTGCTTGCATGAATGAAACAGCCAGGCCTGACTTAGTGAACAGGATGTTGAGTGAAGCTGAATGATAAATGGACAGAACTTCTCAATGGAACTTTCACAGCAGTAAAGCAAACTGGAGCCACTGAAATATTCACAATCTCCAATATCTCTCCTGTTCTGCATTGAGCAATGAGCAATGAAATGACCCCATCTGAGCCAAACTAAAGTGGCCAGAGACAGCGGTCCAAAATGTCGCAGAAGATGACAGGAAATGCTTTAACTGCGTGGGTAACCTGAATTTTATATTGGTGAAAACTGTGCTCTAGATCAAGACATGACAATGAAGCAAATGAAAATTAAGCAGGACTCCAACTCCTCATAACACAGTGTTGTGCCCTGTGGATCAGCTGATTAAACCCTGGTTGTTCCAGCAGCACCCGCCCAGTGACTAATGTAATGTGTTCACTGTAGCAGGTTATTTACAGCTGGTTTTTATGGTATTGCCATGCAAAGAATGTGCTGTTTCCGGTGAGGTGGAACTTGCATGAGTCAGAGGTGAATCTACTGCCCAGTGATTCTCATTTTATCTCATCAATACTCCCCACAGATGGGACTCATTTCAGTGACATGGGCATGGGAAAAATGTAATATACTTGTGCTAGTACTGCTAGTCCCTCTGCTTCTTGGAAAACTTTGGAAGTACATAACTGTTTTTCTTAGCCTGGTTTCTTAATCTCTCCATTCAGCACAATAACATGTGTCCTGACATCTCACAGTTACAAGCTATGAGCAATCACTCTCTGTTTATGATCAAGCTGTGGCACCAGCGCATCAGAATACTGTGGAGTGCTGCTTCTAGGCATTAGGCTTTTCCCCCTTGATGTGAGGAGTTGATTTTGTGTGTGTGTGTGTGTGTTGGATCACTTTGACCAGTGCCTTCTCTGCTCACAAGACAGAGACTGGGACCCACCTCAGGGTAAGCTTCCCTTCCAAACGGTGGTGGGAACTCCACATCCCCCCACTTGGCCTTGCAGATGTAGTCAGCGGTAGCGTCGATTTTGGCCGCCATATCCAGCACAAACACACCATCCGCGGTGACAACTGTTGAAAGGAGAAAAGGCAACAGACAACACATTAAGAAGCCATCTCACTGGAGACCTGAGCATTATTAAGACTCGGTCATCTAAACTCAAGTCTTCCTTAAGGCCTGACCAGTACAGGTGCATATCATCTTGAACACACAAGGCCCGGTAACAGCCTTTTTCTTGTTGTCATCTAAAACAGTAAATGGTGTTACTGTGTACATGGAAATGATAACTACTTGCGGAAGAATAAAAGAGGGTGATGGGTGATTCTAATAAAAATGCAATGTAAAATTATATCAGTGGTAAAGCAGTGAAACAATCCATGAACTTCTACCTATGAAGCAGGTATTTTTTATAGTTTAAGATTTGTCCTACAAGAGGCTCTAGTAAAACAAAAGTAATGGCAAAAATGTCACCCCACAGACAAAGAAAAATATTATGTGTACTGATTTTATATGATACTACACATTATTAAAGAATATCAGGACAAGTCTACTTTTTTTGGTGATTACCACCCTATAGCATGTGACATCTGACAGCAAAACAAGGCAGATTCAATACTGGAAACAACGTCTTTCCAGAGCTTCAGTATGCTTCTGTAATCAGTTAAACGTTCCTTGATGCTGGATTCAAAATTCCACAAAACATAAGAATATGGATTCACAACATTCCTAGTAAATAAATTAACACTGCTTTTTAATCTTTATCATAAAAATGCCTATGACATGCCATACATTCTGTTGTTCCACAGTGTTAAACTGTAAGTGCAATGTTTGGACAGGAATGTGCAACAGCACCTCAAAAGTACATGGAATGTGTCTTCTGATAAGAGTGAAAAGCTTGGTAGCACTCAGGTTTCAGTCACATGGCTATGTTGGGCAGAACACCTCCCCTCCCCTCCCCTCCTCTACTCTCCTGCTCCACGTCTGGTGATTTACATTCTCTGCGTCGTGTACATGGCAAGGTCCAGACCCCAGCAGGTGTACGGCTATGAAGAGTATAAAAACACCAGGAGAGTGTACTCCCTGGAATTCTCTCAACAGCCTCCGTAATTGAATGAGATGAACTGGCTGTGCCCGCGTGACGTGGCTGCTAGCTCTCCGCCTCCCAGACGCAACAGCTCAGCCGAGTGGGATGTGTGACGTGGGAGGCGTTTGTTTTAATGCAGCACTGAGTGGACCGCACAGAGGAGTGATCGGGTTACAGGCACTGAGCCGCGGCTCACCTGCTCCTGCCTGCCACAGTCCTCGTGAGCGCACAAGTGATCACACTGCCCTGGCGAGAAGCCCACACCGACACCTCTCGCCAGCTGGGGGAGCGGCTCTGCCGGCCACAGCAGACAGGGCTGCTTCTGTTCCGCGCGGCAGTGGACACGGTCACAGGGGAACAGTCCGTTGGAGGCAACAGGGCCAGTAACACTAAGGCTCAAACTGAATGAAGATGTAGACATAATACCCATCACTGACCAAGTCAAGCAGACGCCTCACATTATGATGGGTGCCTTGTCAAACAGGCAGCGTTGTCTGACTAATATGGCAGGAAATAATCTGCTTCTGAGCTTAAGCTCATGTGTGGTTGTCACTGTTGCCGTTTCAGATTCAAGGTGCAATCGCTTCTACCTTAATGAGGAACTTCAAGCCCACTCGCATTTGGGTGTTTGAAGTTACTTTACTTTTCATTTCAACCAGACGGATGTTTTGACTGCACAAACAGACCCTGGAAGCCTCCAGAGGGGCAGAGTTGGAGCAAACTTTCGGCAGAATGGGGAAAAGGGAGACGCGAGAGCCCAGCCACAGGGAGCACGCTGCACTCTCTGCCCGCGACGGGAAGCACATCAAAGCAGCGGCATCTGCACAGGAACATCTGCTACAGGGCTATCACTGCGGGCCCTCATTAATACACATCAAAAGATACACTGCTTTCATTTTTTTAAAAAAGCAATTAATTCATTATGGATTATTAATGTAGTTTTTGAGGATTTTGTACAGATAAATATCCTGTGTTATGCCTAAAGGGATGAGTTATGTTTAAAAAAAATAATATTTTTGAGACTTTCCATTTCCTCTCTCCCATCTCTACACATACGCAGCAGCTGACATTGTGAAGCCAGCTCGGCTGAGGGCTTTTAAGTGAAATATCTTGTTATTGCCATTACTACTGCATTCTGTCTGAGGAGGCGTACAGGAATGATGAAAGGGAAACAGATGTCTGTTATAATTTGGAAGCTGCTGAGCTGATTGGGATTTTTCGACAGATGCTTTATGAGAAATTCATCAATGAACGGCTGACACCCTCCTTTGAGCAGGCTGTTGCATATCAGCTCGTAACCTTGCTTTCTTGCAATTCATGTTTGCTGGAGACCATCTAAGAATGTTCCTGTCTGGTAACTCTTCGCCTGTGACGGAGAGAGGTCATATGTCTCTAGTGTTTGGAAGTTTTACAGTTCTGGAATTCCTTGTGGGAGGTGCAGGGGGCGTACCCAGGGGATTGATCTCCAGGTAGGTGAAGTATAGGTCCTCATACAGATTGAAGAGCCCCACTATGAAGCTGGCCAGAATCCTGTGGGACAGCAAAACAGTCAAACAACAAACAAAGCATTTGCTAATTTACTGTGTAAAAAGTGCACAAGAAGGAAATTCTGATTGGTCTTTCAGTTAACCCATAACCAGGATATTTCCTTCCCACTTGTAATTTTAAGGAACTTAAATCTGAGGGCAATTCAACTTCACATTTGTAATTTGAAAAGCTGACACTAGTTGATCATGCGGTGGTTGCACCAGGATATTGTTAACCGTTAGACAGAAGTAAACAGATAAAAGTGCTGTATGTACATCCAAAGAATTTGGTTACTCCATCAGGTACCCAGTCTTATAATATAACTCGATTGGGAAATCTCCCTTTGCATCGCAGCACACAGGAGGTTGTCTGCTGTGTTAATCAAAGGGATCTCGCTGCTCAGTTTCCCATCAGCCCACGATGTTTACCATGGCTGGGCTGCCCATTAATCATCCTGATTATGAGGCCGACATGAGGCTGAAATTTAACAGCTACAAAACACACGAGCCACTCCATCCCCCAACAGCTTGCGTGTGCAGGGCTATAAATAAATGAAAAAAAATCTAATTTGGTCCTCCCAGTCTTGTCATGGGAGAGGGATGAAGCTCCAGGGGAACTGTTTTCCACCTTGTCAGTTTCTGAGGGAGCTGGGCATGGAAGTCTGTCGCTCCTTCACCTCTGCCTGTTGGCTGCTGTTAGCACAGAGGGCCTGGCAGAATACGAAGAGCACTTCGGACCCTCCTGTCAGGTTCTGACAGGACCATAGACCCGGGGCTACACTGGCCTGGACCGGTTGGACAGGTAGCGCTGCCGTCTGCGAGCTCCAGCCAAGCTCCGCTGTCAGGTTGTCAGAGAGGGCAGCTTCTGTGAGGGGGCTGCTTGTTGCACTAAACCCATAAAAATAAATGACAAGCTCTACTGACGTGCTTGAAATAAGGTATCGGGTAACAAACTGATTTGGGGGAGGGAGGCATAATTTATCGACCAGATGATGGCTCCCAAATCTTTAGGCAATCACCTATACCAACTCCTTCCTTTCAGACACACCCTTAGCAGCTTTCTTTCAGTAGTCCTTGATGGGTCATGTGACTGAGTACATCCCCCCCTCCCTTCAGCCCCCATCACTCACTCTTTCTTATCCGGGGGCACGTGGGTCAGCAGCTGGCTCTTCACCTCATCCTCGCTCAGCTTCTCATCCACTCCCACCAGGAGCTTCTGGGCTTTGGCGTCCACATCCCCCACGTCCACTCCGCCCTCGTGGTGGAAGAGCACGTGGTCTCCCTCGCGCGTGGCGTAGATGCACACGTAGAACTCCTCCTCCTGAAACAGAGAGATGCCTAACTTGCAGACAAACACAGGAGTAAACAAATTCCACTGACTATGAGCAGCAAAGGTGGGCACAGCTTTTAAACAGATGACAGGGAGATGGGTAGCTTGTGACATTTGGGGAAACAACAATACGCATCCAACCAACTCAGACCTTGGGGGGGGGGGGAGAAGAGACATACCTGTTTGTGGGCTACAAATGGCTCAATGAGGAAATTCTTCAGGACACCCTTAGCCTTTCCCACCTGGGGAAAAAAATAAACATACAGTTATTTGAAAAGCTAAAAAAAAGCAAGGACTATTGAGTGGTGATGAAGGGCTGTTGAGTTCTGTGACTTGCATACAAAGTGATATGTTAAGTAATCAATGTGATATGAACTAAACTGACTTCACCAACAGATCAGTACTCACTACAGCCCCTAAGCTGTTTAAGTGGAGAAAGAGCAAAGTGTATCTAGAGGGGTGTGACATACCACGGGGTTCACACACTGATTGGTTGTCAACACCAGTGGAATGAATTCAAGGAAAAGGCAATGGAAAAATAAATGGGACAGACTGAGGCACTCCTCAAGTTACAACACAAGCTAAATGCAGACATCCTTCAGGAAGTTTTAGATCAACAGCAGAGTGAGCAGCAGCCTTACCAAAACATGCACGTGGACTGAACAAAAATCAGTGGCCAGGACACCACCCGAGCCCCAGGACACTGGCAGATTCATTCATGTAACTCCACGATAGCTCCCACTCAGTTGTACCCACAGCAATAATTAGTCTTACACCATGTCTCCCATTATAGAGTTAAACTTCCTCTCACACTGCACTCCATGTCTCCCTCGGTCACTGCACAGGGCCAAAGAGCGAGGAGCCACTATCCATGCAGAAACTGTACTGCATACCACCTTCAGTGCAAGCTTCCCTCTTTCTCTCACTCACTCTCCCACTCACTCTACTGTCAGCGTATAAACACCTGGCTGCAATGATAAATGCCTCAGAGATGGCCTGTATTTCTGGTTCTGCTCCACCTGGTGAAATATTATATGTGGGTTCCTTTATTGTGGGGTACCTACAGACGCTGGTGCTCTTCTCCTGTAGTTTTAGCCTTATTCTCACTGCCCTCACACTTGCACTGTTTCACTTTCAAAGTCCTCAGTCTCTGCTCTGCTGCATAACACTCTGAGATGAAAGATAAAAAAACAGGATGTTTGCTATGGCCATGCATAATTGCATAGGCAAAAGGGTTTTGGAAGAAGAACTGGCAACAACTACAATTAATTGTTCCTTGCAGACATTTGCACTGGAGTTTGGGAACAGCAGCCCTGACTCTAAATTGATTTTATGTCACTTTTCAAAAGCTCTACAGCTCTGCAAAAAACATCACTGTTGCTTAATGCCAAGGGCTAAACCTGTGTTCGCAGGGCAGCCATTAGGTCTAATGTCCCCCCGGCGGCAGCGAGCCCAGAACAAACGAATCACACGGGGGAGCGCACAGAAGAGGCTGCCATTTGCGAGAGAGGCGAACGGTGACATTTAAGCGACAGAGGGATGGAAAAAAAAAAAGAATGGAAAAGACGGGAAGTGGAAAGCCAGCCCGCCGCGGAACAGAGCCGCCCTCCAGGCTTTTATGGCTCTCGAGGGAGCGGTGCCAATTTACCGGTGACCGAGCCGAAACTGCGACGTTGGGCTCTGACGCTTATCACACTTTTCCTCACGAAGACAGCGCGGGAGGGTGCGGGGGAACGGACAAAACAAACAAAAGAAAAAAACGAGAGCAATAAAATAGGGAGAAAAGGAGGGGGGAGTGTGGTGGACATTATTGATTTTTTTTGTATGACTGCAAGTATTTCAAGCATGTCCCTCCAAGTTCCGACATTTATAGTGCGCAAACTGACTCCATGCCTCTGTTGTAATTCTAAACCTGGACCTAGGCCCCTAACCTTGGCTGTCAAATGTGCAAATGCCTGACGCCCATGCGAAAAGCATGATGTGTGTGTGCGTGTGTGTGTGTGTGTGTGTGTGGCAAGAACAGGAAATGCGAATGAGCTCAGGGGCTGCTCGTCATTCCCAAAGCGGCCCTCCCTCCGTCACTGTGTCTCCACCAGGGTTGTGAGTTATACCGGGTCTGACGCAGCCACGGCCCCCTGCAGGACTGCGTTTGGCCCGCTGGAGATATCTAGACCAGATGTGAGCCAGTAACACAGACGAGTCAGAGCACGGCAAAGTGCAAAATGAACCAACTGCGCCGGGGCCGGGGCTGAAGGAGCTCCGGCAGGGAGAGAGTCTCAGGCAGCCAGACCGGATTTTTAACAGTGAATAAACACTGACACAGCAGGGCCTGCGCGCCGTACACTGACTGGGTCCAAACAATGGGAGGGGGGGGGGGGGGAGGACGGCTGCATTCACCGGCACACTCTCAGCACAGAGCCAGCCGTCACGCGTGCAGAGAGATCAAACCAGACAGAAACTGCAAAAAAAAAATCACATACTCATGCCACTGAGCCTAAAGCCACATTAAGTTGGTTCCCACCTTGTGTGAATGGGGCGCGCAGTAAGCTTATAACGCATGCAAGGTATGTGCACAAAAATCTGTTTGCGACATCCTGACACTACTGTTTACACTTGACACGGATCAAGCCATTCTGAGAGATAAATCCTTCCCTTCATCCATGCAAGAGGCCAATTTGAAAACTTAGGCTTCACTGCTTTGATTTACGGTCTGCTTTGGGTGACATTTTGATCAAACCTAGCCAGTATAACACAACAAGGGCTGTAGGTGGCTGCCACATGTCTCATATATACTGAACCTTGTTTAGAATGATTTATGACATATAGGCTTACACACTAAAGCTGGTGTAAAAATGGTTCATGGCACACTGATTCAACACAGTATGTATACTGTGTATACATGGGTGTGTGAATTTACTCCCTGGCCTGTCAGACTGATGGACTGCTCATCAAACACAAGGTCCACAGTTCAGTTTGGAGAATGCAAAGGACCAAAGTCAGTCGTAAATGCCACCTGTCACTATAACCACCATTCACACACCTGTACTGATAAGGAGCCAGTGAATAACTGAATGCTGTCCCTATCGCTGATGATCTGAGCTATTTGGCTCCCATCGAGAAGGCAGGTTGTGCTGGTAATCACGGCCGTGGTACCTGCCACGCCTGAGTGACTCCAGCCCTGACCTCAGGGCTCTTTCCATTGGTCTCTTACCAGTGATGTGCTTAACGTGGTCGATCTAGGGCGGGTTTATGAGTAAACACTGATCTCCCTTTACTCACTGCACTCAGACGCACAAAAACAAGTGCTAACTCTCCTCTTTATGCTATGCGTGTTCACTAATTATTTCAATACATTTATCAACTGTTTAGGGATTATTTGCCTTTCACAGCATCCTTCTCATTATTAATAATCAGACCCCATAAACCCTACCAAAAGGTCATGACTTGACTTACAAATTATTTCTAGCCACCATTATGTACATGTGCAGTGAACCTCTAGCCTGTGAGTGAAGCGGATACTGCTTAACCAAGACGCCTTTACAAGCTATAATAATATACATGAGTGCAACAGAAGGGAGTGAGACGGAGGAGTTCAGCCTCCGTTGAGCAGGCCAATGAGGAGGAGTATGGCTCCAAAAGTGACACCTACATTGTCCCTTATTACTCTCTTTTATTCTTCTTCATTCATACTTCCTGTAGGTGGAAATATGAGTGAAGAAGTATAAAATATGTATATGATATATACTTTTTGTAAACCATGACATCTTATTTGAATGCATGAGAAGCTGTAGGTCGCTGACAGGTTGCAGACGTCACACCTCTTGACTCACCGTCGTCTCCCTCATGAGGCGTGCCTTCAGCCACTCCTGCACGCCACTCAGGTCCAGGTTGACGCCCACCAGGCCCAGCTTCCCCCGCCGCTTTATCAGCTGGTCTGGCTTCACCACCAGCCGCTGTGAGATGGACGAGATGGCACAACTGTCACCGCATGACACAGCACACCTGAGGCATTGTCAGGGAGTGCTGCGTAAGGTAGAACACGGCACTGACCGCCATACTGATCCTTTATACACAGCTGCACCAAATTCTCTTACAAGCACCACTGGCACAGAAATGGCACTGGTTCAATGACAGGGACGTTTTGTATGAGACCTGTCCGGTTATGCTTACGGTTGCGTTGCGGGCACTTTGCCTTACAGGAAGGGTAGTTACCAAGATACTGCCGCTGAAAACTGTCCATAAAACACAAGCACCCTGAGCCAAACAAAACATGATTCAGACCATGTGACTGCCATTTATCAGCTCCTAGAGAAGAAGTGTCACAAACCCAATAGTTACACAAACAGATAAATTGGTTTTCCTGTTTGCTCAGATGCAACAAATTGTGTTGCCGAGAGAAGGACTCTCACAAGTTACCTTGCAGGTGTCATTTGTAATGGATACGGTGGTGGGGGCAGGGGGGTTTGCTAGAGAATGAATTGCCTAAGCTAAGCCATTTCATTCTGGAAGCCTGTCAGCCTAAAGATCCCTGTGAAAGTTAATGTAATTTTCTAATCAATCCAGTCACTGTCACTGCCGCTGTTGCTGTGTCCCAGCTCTCCAGTTCCTCTCTGACCTCTAGATAAAGCACTTAAACTGTGCCCTGCCCTGGAAAGATCCAGGGAGAGACATTTTAAAGCATCGTCCAACAGATGACTCATAATTAACGGCCATCATATTATGATCTGTTAGAGGAAGTTAAAGGAAAAATAAATGTCATTTCCTATTAAAACTCCCATTTGAAAACTTAAAACTGAGCTAACTTTAACAATCGATCTCTCGTCCCTTTCATTTTAAATATATGGAATGCTTTAATGTGATCTCCGGCTTGCCTTGCCTAAGGGCAAGAATCTAATTCTTTCTTTGCTAAATATGGATTTGCTGAATTGACTGACTTCATATGATGGTGGAACGGAGAAAGGGGGGTGTGAGGCAGAGAGCCTTGGGGCCTCACCTCAGTGAGCAGCCAGGGGTGGTCCTGCGTGAGCCGGTCCCAGTCGGTGTCGGCCGTCACGCTGGCGTACTTGAAGCGGTTCTGCACGGCAGCCGAGGTACAGATGTACTTGTAGAGGAACTCCTTCCCCGTCTGCTCGGAGATGGCTTTGGCCGACATGGCTGCTCAGAGGTACCCTGGGAGAGAGGACAGGGAGGATGGACACCAATCAGGTTGGAGGTGGGTGAGGACCTGACTCCCACGTTTCGTGCCTGTCACACGTCTCCCTCTGTTATTGCCAGTTTTCATACAGAGGGGTGCCAGGGAGCAGCTCTGTGGATCTTCTTCCAAACTACACCCTCACAGGAGGTGTGGTCAGATCTGTCCTTTAATAGTGAACCATTTTGAGTTTTATTTCAAGAAAGGAGGAGGAGACCCTTACAGGAACACAGCTTATAAGTAAGAGATAAAATACACAACAGTTTAGAGAAAAGAACTTCCCCCATAAGCAAGATAAAGTGACATTTCACTGAAAGTTACATCAGCTGGAAAGTAAGAAAATAGACTTTTTCTCTGGATAAGTCTTGCTGAGATGCTTCACAGCACACAGACAGTGGGCAGGTCAGACAGGTCAGCAGGATAGAGAGAACAAGAAAGACAGAAAGACAGATATATGTATATGTGTCTGTGCATATGTATGTAAGTATAACAACAACATAAATATTTATGTATTACATGTACATATATATGAAACATTTATAAAATATATGCTATAAGAGCATAACCCATAAATAACCAACTGCACAACATAATGGACTCTAAACCCTCGACTTATCTATCAGAAGCTGCTGTTTGCTGTTGAGTATAAAATGCAGTATTAAAATGACATTCCTACAAACACATTTACATTTATCATAAAGTTGTCATGTCTTTCATGATATTCAGCTGATACACAGCAGAATCAAATGTGCAGTAAGACCTAAGCAGTTATGCGATCTAACATTAGTGTACATTAGAATAATCATCCAAAGAATTCAGTTGGTTACAGTACTATGCACAGCCTGAACAGAGAGTTAAGCATTTAAGAGGGGAATTTCAATTTCACGTTATTATCCATCATCCCTAATTTTGCAGCAACTAGAAATTAAACACATAGTACCATCACAAAGTAAGTTCTACAATAACGCAGACATGAAAACAAATCAGATACAGACAGGCCGAGACTTGGGTCTCATGTTGTAGACTTCTGAGAACCCTGGGTTGTGGTTTCTGCTCCTACATCCTATATAAGCATATCTATTCAGAGGATATTACAGAATGATTTTCTAGATCCACCTGGCTGAGGTTTATGTCCGGTCATCTGTTTTCTTTCCTTCCGGTGTGTTCCACCACCTCCCTTTCCTCATTTTTTTCCCCTGATTGCACTGCTAAAAATAACTTTCTAGCCGAATCAGTGGTGACATCGCTCAGTCGATTAGCCCCAGACCTGACTCAGTAATGCAGTAATGGGTGCTGCTCCTGGTCTCTTCAAACAATCAAGGACATGGAGTGCCCACTGGCACAAACACCAGCAAGTCCTTTCTGACACACAAACAGAGGGGGACCTGAACACACACCCAGACACACACTCACACAGAAACAGTGAAGTTGATTGTGTTCATGTTATATCTCTTGATCTATTTGAAAGTAAGAAAATTGAGCATAACAGACCAAGGGTAATTCCTTCTTCACACCACAACAGATACGCAGAACACTTACAATCTTGCTGGATTTACCACAGGACACACCGTATCAGAAGCAAAGGGGAAGCTTATTGTGATCATGTTCAAATTTTAAACACTTTTGCAAAAAAGCAATTTTCCCTGCTTCCTCTAGAGTTTGAAGACAATGACAAACCCAACTTCCCTTTAAAGTAAACATGCACAGAAAACGGCACCCCCCCTAAGAATCAATGCTAACAAGGGGGTATAATAATGGATCCATTTAATAGGTATGACGGCTTTGGCTTGCCAAATCCTGACCTTCTGTGTCCTTAGGGTCAGCTGCAATGCCAGCATAAGTTACTGCTGAGTCAGGCTACGGTGCAGTCAGACCTGACAGTGTGTCACTGACAAGGAGATTAAACTCCATCTAGTAGCCATTTACTTTTATCCTTCTTCTCACCCTGGGAATCGGTTCCACAGACTGATAATTTTGTGGCAGAACTTGTATATCTACGTAGACACAGTCCATTTACACTCTGCTCTGCAACACAGAGAAACAGTCTGGTGAACAGGGATGCTGCTGTTTGGGTGATATGTGTGCTCCTTTAGATCTTTAGAGATCAGCATGTCAGTCATGGAAACATGGCTCCATGACCAAGGGCCAGCTCTGTCACACTAGGAATGCGGAAAGAAATGTGGGCGGGGCTGAAGGTGTGGAGACTAAGGTATTTGTAAGTTTGTGGTTTGCACTGATGGAGTTAAATCAAATCAGGCAATGAACCTCTCCTGGTAAGACAGCTGTCATAAGGTAAATATTCCTGCTTTTCATTCAAAGGGGGAACTACAAGCTGTGTAATTCTGGTTTCGCAGTCGTCTTACACACACACACAGCCCAGTGTTCCTGCTCCAGGCCCTCCAGCCCACAGAGGAGTCTTTGTGGGCGTGCCGCAACGCTCAGTTTCTGCACACAGACTGCCAGACTGCACGCCTAACGCAGTGTGCTACATGAGAAACACAACTGCAGCAGTCCTAATCAGTAATGAATGCGTGTCCTCACAACTCTCATACTATGCACAATTTAGGTGAAAGGTTGTCTTGCTGTTTTTTGTCTGTAAAGACCCCCCCTACTGAGGGAATCCCTTGGGACTGTTCCATCTGGGTCAGCTGTCGTCACAATATACACACAAAAGGTACTCTCAAAGTCAAGCAAATAAGGAATTATATGGAATTACACAGAAAACCTTGTTCTGTTCCATTTATCACAAAAGAAATGCTTGAGAAAGGGAGTGTCAGGGTGTGTGGAGTCTTTTGCATAACTTAGCATCCTTTCCTGGAAAAATATCAACAAATCACAAGATTGAGTGATGTACTAACTGTAAAAACATTTAAATGATCGGCGTTTTCCTGCTCCAACAAACAAGGAACAAACTCATGTCTTTAGAATGGCTGTGACGCAACCAATAAATTGCTTACCGGAAAGGGTGTGAAATGGTGCGATCCACACCACATATACATATCCAATATTAAAATTTAGGAGGCCCATTCTCTCTGAGTCAACAAAAGAGCTACCCTGCCTCCTCATGAAAGGGTCATGACCACTGCGATTAAAGGTCTCCAGCTGGTTTAAACAAAGCCATATGCTGCCGAGGAACAGGGCCTAAGAGATGGCAAGAGGAGGAAATACTCCATGCGGAGTATGGTGGCAGCTACAGCTTCCTATCAAGGACATGAGCACCAACAACACTTTGCCTGTATCAGAGAGAAGCTGAGACTTCAAACAGCCACTCCACACTTACATGAAACAAGTCACAGCAGAAGGGACATCCACTTAACTACAGGATCTGCAGCTATATGCAGAGTGGCACTGTCAGTGAACCAGAGGTCCTGAACAGCCCCGTGCTCCTCTGTGTTTGGAACCCAACAGGAAATCATCTCACTACAGATTTCCTTTAAAAGGGACACAAGTAATCAAAGACTGCGGATCTCCCTCTGTGCTCTCAGAGCGCTAGTGATGAGCAGCTCCTGATTTTGCAGGGAAATCACCGGGGGGAGTGGAGGAAGGGCAACGGCTGAACTGTCCCCTCCAATCTGACAGAGGCACAGCCCCCTTCTCAGTTGCCATGGTGAGTACTGGGGACTGGTTTGTCTTGCTGTCAAGTTCAAACCCCATGTGCAACAGAAGTGGGGAATGCTGGCATTTTTAATATTATTTTCAGACAGGACAGCAGGCAGCATTGCCAACACTGCTGCATCTACAGTGCTGATGCATACTTCTTCACCAAGGAGCAGCCTGACATTTTCTGCTGTAAAGGGCTGAAAGGCACAGCACTCAGAGAGGATGGACAATCAGCAGCACATCAGGGAAGGGAAGCACAGACACCTTCCACACCGGAATAGGAGCAGCAGGATCAACGGAGCAAGCCTGCAGCTGTGTTGCAAATCCTCAGTCAGAACGAGCACAATGATACATCACCTGTAGAGAAGGAAGCAAACCATGACTAAGAGCTGGCGAAAGAGGCGGCCTGTGATTCACTGGGTGGCCTCCTTGCTGCTTGCTCCACAAGCCAGAAGAATGACTTCAACAAGTTGTCTCGACAATTAAGTTCTACTCATATTAATAATGCGAGAATGTGCATATCTGCAAATGCATAATCAGATGGAAAAAAACCCACTAATGTAATCATTTGTTTTCATGCAATCTCTACTGTGAATTACAAAGGCTGCTGTGTTAGTACTGGCCTCATGCCAGTACAGCACAGGTTTATGTTGTCACAGCTATTCTAAATGGTACCGAGATCCTCTTTATCAGTTCCAAGCTCTGGTCACTGATAAAATGGTGTGGTTCACTCTTAAAGCTTTTGCAGAGTGGAGCGGTTACAAAAAAATGTTATGTAATATCCATTCACCATCCATCCCACCGAGCACTCAGAAGAGGGACAACTCCAAAAGGAACAGTCATTTGAGAAAAGTAATATAATAATGCTTCCATCTCTCCAGGCCATAAAGTCCAAACCTGCCCATCTTGAGAAGATAACTTAAGAGGGGAACACAAAACATACAAAGGCTCATTTGGAATGTTGCACATCACACAGCAACAAAGTCAAGTCTTCCCTGGCTCTGAACCTCTCTACCTCCTTTGAGAAACAGCCACTGTCCCTGTCCCAGACTGCAAAGTAACACAGCTATAGCGGCAGAAAATATTCATCATCCAATACTTGACGTTCACATAGTTGCTGTTACGTGCTTTTAAAAAAAATAAATAAATAAATAATAAAATATATATACACATTTTAAAATCTTGTTGTGCACTTTGCATTGGATTGTACACCTTACATGCATTCACTACTCTGAGGTACAGCTGCCATTTCAGCTCTGTAAACATTGTTGCTCTGCTAGCATCCATGCTCTGTAAGTTATCCTGGATGAGTGTGTGTGCCAAAAAGTAATGAAGAAATCATCATCTCGGCAGTGAGCCAGTGTGTGGTAAAAACATGTGGCAAAATAAAAAAAGGACTTCAGCTTACAATGGTTTTATTTTATTTCCACCACACTGTGCCATTTGCAATTAAATTTTAAAAAGAATGTTTATCAATGCAAAATTAGAGTGACATGCACCAAAAGTACAATACGAGCCATTAATGATGGTCGTGTTGTAAAAGGATTACTTCTTGCATTCTGCATTCCGCTTTTCTTGTCTCTACTATATGGAAAAATAGATGAACAACAAAAATACCCCTGGTAGAATCATAGAATTATAATCCAGTTTACCTTTATACAAATATGTGTGACGCAAATAATATGATGATAATATTGGATGTCAAATAAATCAGTGTAGCATTAACATGGGGGAAGGGGTATGCAGGGGAATGGTTTATCACACTGTAAGTGGAAAAATTGCACTAAAGCATATCAACAGATTATTGTCAGGTTTCATCAAAACTCTGCATGTGAAAGACAGTGAATGCAAGACAAAGCAGAGAAAAGATCAAAGATAAATCACAAAACTCCCTCCGATGCAATATAAAGGGCTGGTAAATCGCTTGTTTTTTTACATAGATGGGTATTGATGGAGGCAGAGGGGGCACAGAGTGGCTGTGTGCAAAACATGAGAATATATGAGCTTCAGTGCTGGTCCAGACAGAAACATGCCACAAATTTCCTCTTAAAAACAGATTATAGTAGTACTTTGCGTTCCAATATGTTGGATGTTGAAACACCAATTCTGTCAAGAAGCCACTATGTCACATTTAGCAGTAAATCTTCATGTTAAAACCTGCCTAATTCAAATCAACAAATTTGAGTGTGCAAGAAGCAGATTTTCAAACAGGATTACTAAACTTGGAAGCCTACTACAGCGCTCACTTTTAATGGGTAGTAGTGTACCACCAGATTTGTAATAGTGTAAACCGGTACTTAACATTAACTGGGGCCAGGTGGGATTGAGAGGTTCGCATTGTAATGGAAACATGCGCCATGCTGTGTTGGCAAATGCTGGGTTCTGTGCATCCCAACCCAGCGTAAATTGATGAGAACCTCTCATCAAAGAGTATGGCAGCTAGACTTAGAGACTTAACTAACGTGAGGGCTATGTGTCATTGCACAAATACGACCCTTAACTAGAAATTCAAATGAAAACCGCATCATTCAAAAGCATGACTGCTCCTTATGTCGCTGAGAATTCCTTCTGCAGGAATCAGTCTTGACCGGCCTGCTTAACTGGTTGTGCATACATTTAACTGTTCAACGTTTTCATATTTACATTTACTCACCTAACTTGCTTCGTACACGCCCTCCAAGTGAACCACTACCAAAACTGTAAAGAAGGCTTGATAAATCTGCACAACGTCGAGGTCTGTTCTCCCCTGTGAAACCGTTTGCTAAGTTGATGAAATACTATGCAAACAAGGACGTAAAGCAGCGAGCAGAATTTCAAAAGCAAGTATCACTCTCGAGAAAAAATATTTAATATTTATCCACCTTAGTTCTAAAAATTATTCTGCTCCGCGTACTAGCTGGGCAACTAAGATTTCCTCTTACGGCGTTCATTGTCCTAGAAACGAATTGCATTACCCTGTCAAAACACCTTCTCGCTTAAAACGAAAATACTAGTTTATGCGAGTAACAAATGGGTAAATCAAATTACTTAAACATACGTATTACAGTTGGAGCCACGACTGTTAAATTCAATGGTAATAGGTTTGTTTTATCTTTCTTTATGATATAGAACATAACGTTACGGTGTTATGGTTAGCCAATTGTCTATTGAAAATGATGAACAAACAAACCTATGAATGATGGTACCCTTGTAGCTAATCCCATTGCGATGTGGCCCTCGTGTCAACCATTCGTAAAGTGATGCAACTAACGTCGCTGAATTTCAAACCTACGTTTGTTGGATCGTAGTTTGTGCATAGAACCCATTAACAGTTCATTGTTAGTCTAATAGCTAAATCCAGTTAACATTTATTGCGACCCAGCCAGCAAACTGGCAAGTTAGCAAACTACCTCACAAGTTTAACAATCTTCAGATGTTCTAATCTTGTGAGACTATACTTTCACTGGTTGTTTTAGCTAGTCTGTCAGACAGTCTTTCGTAAATTTTGGTGCAAGACAACTTTAAAAACCTGAAACCACAGTTTACATCTTTATTTGCAGGAAGATGTTTCGTTAAGCAAAATAAAAATGCACATCTATGCAAGTATTTTGTTTAGTTAGCTAGCTAGTTAACTGGTTAAACTACTCCCGATGTAACTCAACCTTGTTGATAATATAACTCTAGCTGGCTAACCATAACATTGATAGCTACCTTGCTAAGCAACTAAGAGAAGCTACAATTGAACTGCAGCTCGCTAACCTAAGCGCGAAATCTAAGCAAAGATCTTACATGGAACACTTCTTGGCTAGTAGCCACATGTAACCAGCTATCTTGTAGGACAGCTAGCTACTAAATTATATAACGTTGTGCTGACCAAATCAGATTCTTACCTTACTTAACAAGAATGCAGTGTCCGGGAGTTTGGTAGTCGTGTAAAATTACACTGTCTCCTGTCAGTGTGGTGTACGGCCCAAGAACACACTTCTACCGCACTGCCCCCGGTGTGTCAGCCTTGTACGTGTTCCTATTCTTTCTCTCGGTTTTCTCTCTCCTCATAATCTGCTGATACGATTACCTGACCTCTCAGATCTCCCATTGGCCCAAACTGTACCATGTGATCCTCGTGCTCCACGACGTTCACGCCCACGCCCTACACTCTAAAGTAGAATCGCAGGGGATTCACTGATCTCTGGACAGCCACGTCTTGCTGTATGAGACGTTAAAATCACGGACAAGGAAGCCAAAATGGCGATAAGATTTCATACCGCGAGGGTGTGAACATACATTTATTACACGTTAAGTGCTGCGTTGATTTGGAGGATAACATCACCGCCGTGCGAATGATGCATTTTCTGATCGAATGTTTCGCGCATTTGCTCTTGATTGGTCTTTACTTTTCACGGCGAGGTTTTGGTCCAAACAGGAATGAATGCGTGGAATTTTCGATGAGTAAAACAACTGGTTGTGAAGTCGCGAGGTCGCTGTACCCTAGCTACACAACGGACGGAAGAGTAGCTCGGTGACAGTGCAGAATTCGAACCTGGCCATCCACCAGTGCAGAGACTGGTGGGGAACACCCCATACCTAAATGAAGTATAATTCTATATCTATAGTTAAACACAATCCAGAAGTATGAAGTAAATATGCACTGTGCATAATTTTAGACGTCTACAACAACATATTCAGATTTAGAATGTAGCTTTGCTTGTTTAAAATGCCTGATTCATTTTTGACTGGAGACAAACTTCGTTGTGGGACCATAACAAAGTAGACACTCTGGCCATTCTTTCTTTCCAATACTCTGGCAAATCTCCCATCCCTTAGTGTGTCATGCATTTTTTGCATAATTTAACCTCCTGAGATGTATGAATCAGACAGATAAAATTATCAATGACGGAACAACACAAATTATGCAGTGTTGTTAGCAACAGAGACTAGGGTTTTATTCTAATAGAAACTACAATTGAGTCAACAAAGGAGTGGAGAAACAAAAGCCCCTCCTACCTCCATCAGGGTCTGTACAGTAGACAGTTGGAGACTTGAGAGTGCCCTGCCACTTATTTTATTGCTGTGCCCACTCAGATTAGCCAGAGGTTACTCACTTACATAGGGTAACCTAGTCCTGTCATTAGGTTATTCTGAGCACCCAGTAGTCTTCTGTGAGGCTGTAATATATAGCATGCCATGTTACAACATCAAAATCAAATGTTCTCAGACCGCAATACCCCTACTCTTAATATGCTGGTGTTAACTCATACAATAAACGCATCAATGGACAGGTAAAGTGCAATGAGGATACTAAAAACTGAGAACAAATCTATTGTACAGAGTAGATGGACAGAGTAGCTGTTATTAAAATTCATGTTGTAACTTGGTGATCTTCAAGATCTGATTTTTAGCACAAATCATTAGGACAATGAAAGTCAATGACATTGGGACATACTGAAATAAGAATTGGAATGCACTGTTGTGTCATGATGTAGCTAGATTTTTGAGTTGACGGAGTCAGCCAAACTGAAACCAATGGAGACTGAAGGGAAAATTCCAGCCAATGAGCTGTAACTTTGAATATTGAGTTTAGAACTGCTGTATTCATTCTCTGTCCAAAAAAAAAAAAAAAAAAAAACCCACAATTGCAGTTTTCGGTAAAGGTTATTGTAGGCTTTGGAATGGTCCTTCAATATGTGAAATACAAATTATAAAATAAGATTTGTAATCAGTAAAACAGGTCATTTGGGTTGAGTAAAATCAGTTGGACAGGTTTGAGGTTTTATCTCAATTTCTCAAATTATCTCAATGTTTTGCTCTAGTGGTGCCCTCCCCTCCCACTCCTTTAATGCTCATAAATGGACATAATTAGCCTGATCATGCTGCATTTTTGTTGTTGAGAGTTGCTCAAAAACAGTTCCCCTTACTTCCTGCTCTCATATTTAAATTCATTACGTAATCATTTGCAACATGTTTAGTCGCTGATCACATAGTGCCACCTGCTGGTAATCTGTGACTACAACAGTGACACTACTTTTACAGGTTAATAAAAAAGCTTTTCATAGAATTCATCAGCTTGGGGAAAATGCTCCCCTAAACCAGCTGTTTTAAGTCTTGAGGGTACAGGCATTAAAGCAGTTAGATAAAACAGACTTTCCAAAGTTGACAAACTGGTTATTCCATTTTATGTCACCAAAAGAGGAAAATGGAGGATATTGCACTCCATTTTAGACCCATGGAAACCTACTCAGTTTAAGATTTACTCACTGAAGATGTGTTGAAGAAGGACAATAAACTACTCATCTCCACTGGAGCCCAAACACATTCTTTATTTAGTGTACAAAAAGAAAAGGATTACACAAGTGCAAAAATATAGTACCTTATTGTAAGAACTACACAAGCATGGTTTTGTAAACTGCAGCTCTACATATCAATTGTAAAGTAATAAAACAGTTGACATTACTTAAGTATGTTAGGAGCACTGTTAAAAGTGTGAGAAAGAGAAAGCGAGAGAAGAAAAATAAGTGCAATTTAAAGTACTACAGCTTTTGATGCGGAAATGCATTAATGGACTTGTAAAAATAAGATTCACAGTAATTGATGTGTACACTAATCACCTTATACCATCTAATGCTACAAACTGCACATTCATCAGTATTCTCCCTTTGTGTACTGCAGCATTGTGCAAAGTAATCTGCAGGAAGGATCTCTATGGATAGGTTTCACAGTCTAAGACATCACAAATCACACTCACATAGACTTACGCCCAAGATCATCTCTTTGGCCCACAATGAAAATTACAATGCTTTCCCCTCCACGCCCATTAACACACACGAGGAACACCACAACACGGCTGTAACATTCAATTCATAAGTGTAAGCCACAGCAAATGACCAGTCACAAAATATGCTCTTCCCCAATCGTTTAGAGTGTTTCATAAGGCAGCTTCCCAATTTACCCAGCATGCAACCTTTCAATTTGAGTGGGATAACTTCTCCATATGTGCAAACTTAATACATCATTATTCAATGAGCATAAAACAATCTCAGAACCCCACACCCAATGGACATGTAGCCCCACTGTTACCCATCAATTTGAACACTTGAGAACACCAGATGAGGGGCTATAGTGTGTTGAATAGTATGAAGGGTAGTGAAGCAGCCATCAAGCAGTTCTGTAACTGATGATGACAGTGACTGAACATAGAGCACAGTGGAACCATACACCGGTTTCAAGGCCTCTTTGGTTGTGCTGCTGAGCAGGGGGGGGCAGGGTTTTCCAAGGCTGTGGGCCTACTAACACACTCCCCTGATCGCCCGAACCAGGGGAGGGAATACATCTAAAAGCATGCATCACCTACACCAAAAACAAAGTGGAAAGAGTTCGAGCTACCCAGCCAATGCCTAATCCTGCTTCACTGGAGGCTGCACTTGAACTTCTTCTTCTTCTCTACCTCCTTCTTGCCATCATCCTTCTTGGGGCCGTAGTAGCTGGTGAAGCAGGCCGGAATGCCGCAGGGCTCACGCAGGCTCAACACCCACAGGCCCTTGCCCAAGTAGGTAAGCAGCCCCAGCTCCAGGTCCTCCACCCGCTCGCCCTCCTCACCCTTCTTCTGCTGCTGGACGATCTCCAGCAGGTCAAGCCCCGTCTGCGCTGGCTCCACCCCCTCCGCACAGCCCAGGGTGACATGGGCGCGGCTGCCCAGGGGCAGGTCAGCGCTGGGTGCGGCTTCCTTCTCTGCACCAGCGGGCCACAGCTGCAGCTGCTCCTCGGTGAGGGACACTTTGGCGCCCAGTGTGCGGGGCGTAACAAACAGGGCGCTCACCTCCACCTCCGAAATGCTGCCATAACGATCCCTTACACACTGCAGCAAGAACCGGGGGTGAGTGGTCAGCTTAGGCATTTGTATACTGCACAAGAGACATGTGTTTGAAAATCAAATTTAAAAGCACAATCTTTCAATATCTCAGCTGCTGTGGTCACACCTCATCAAGCATCCACCCAAATGAGATGGCTTAACCCTGCTTTTAAATGAAGTACTTTCCCCCCCAAATATAAACAAATTCTAAATAAATTTCTGCCTGGCTGTGACTGCATGCCTACACTGTCGTTCTTCAAAAATGTCAATACTGAGGAAATGACAAGCATTTTTTAGCACATTTTATCACTCTTATACTGACCACTAGATTTGGGTTGGATAAAAAGAGACTACAGCTACTACTCTACTATGATCGCACACATTTTCACCCATTTACAAACAAAACATAACAGCAACTGAATCAAATAAACAACATTAATGACAATGATTCCATGGGTGTTAGTGTAAGAAGAAAGGGTAGGTTACAGGCATACTACTGGAGATAATGCCTAAGAATGAGTGAATACTATGATAAGTAATGCAGGTGTCAAAACTACCTCGGCAGAAATACTAGGTGGGGCTGCTGACCAACGACAATAACGAGCATGTCATGCACACCTAGAAACTATGAGTAATCAACGTCCCAAATTACGTGAGACAAGTTATGCAAGAGCTATGAATTCCATATTGGGTGTGGCAATGTATCCATCTATAGTACAGCCATGACAAGCAGTTTGCCCTCATCTGGTATCTGTGTCAAATATGGGATGAATAAGTGAGTGCCATGGTAGCCATATTGGGTGTGTCTAAGAAAAAGGGAACATTATTTATGCACATCTGTGTGTGAAATCAGTACCTCCTCAAGGCACGTGAGAAATAATGCAAAGCATGCATTTTACACACACATATGGACTACAGACTAAAAGATGTCAAATATGAGTGCATTTGGATAATGGTGGGGAGTTGTGCTGGGAAGAAAAACAAAGAAAACGGGGAAAAAGATTTTCTGTCCTTTCTGACTGTTTAACTGGGTATTATATCACCACTGCTTGTGTGTAGGGCTGGGCGATATACTAAATCTTTCAATATAGTCATACCTGATATGGCACACCTCCAAAGGCCGTGTGAAATGCTTCTGGGGGAAAAACACCACTCGTATCTATTCAATGTTGATGTCACAGCAACAGCACTATGCTGTTTCTATGTGGTAGATAGAAACACATGGCTACAAAGATAAAGACTGAAAACATATGCTATGCGTTTTTCAAAGCTAATAGCTATGTTAACCAATGTATACGTACAAGTGATATTTTTCTGCCCCAGAAGCATTTCACTGAACTTTGGATGTGTGTTCCCACATCAGGTATGACTAAAGGGAAAAAAATATGGAAAGAAACCTAACGGCACTTACCGGGGATAGCTGTTATTGCACTAAAAATAGCTATTCGATGTATCGCGACGGCTATATCGCCCAGCCCTACTTGTGTGCAAAACCATTTTAGTGGGACCCAACAAACTTACCACTGGAGAATCACATCAAGGATCTCTTCATTAGATATGAAATTGAGGAAGAGCCATGTTTTATTCAGGGATGATGAAACTTTTTTTTTTTTTTAGTTTCCAGGACTTACAGGCTAATAATTGGATGCTATCACCAGGCACTGGCATTTGATCTCTTTATACCAGTGGCGGCTGGTGAAATGGAAATAGGGGAGGCTGAAACATTACCTTTAAATCTATCATTACTTTGTTCCCCTTTATCTTCCATGATTAACAATAAAACAAATAATTCAGAATAATTGACACCAATTGCGTAAATGGAGTAAATGATTATGCTCGTGAAACAGCGCAGATTGTCTGTTGTTTGTGGGCTTGCGAAAGCTACAAGATTATTTGTGAGATTATTTGTTTTATTGTTAATCAAGGAGGATAAGGGGGAACAGGTTGAAAGTAATGATAGATTTAAAGGTAATGTTTCAGCCTCCTCCGTTTCCAGCTCACCAGCCGCCACTGCTTTATACCAAGTGCTTCTGCACAACTGGGTCACAATCCTGCCTGCCAATTTCACAAAAGAGAAGAGCTGATAAGAACCAGTGTTGCAGTGTTGGAAATGGATACCACTTTATTGAAACCCTATATATCTAGAAACTTGATGAAACCTGCACTGGATCATATTCCTGGGCACTAAATATCCTTTCCAGGTTATACTCACATCAAGCACGAGACACTAGACTGACCTGCTGCTCGGCGTATTCCTTGGCACCCTCTGCTTTTCCATAGTCACAGAACATGGTGGTGCAGTGGAGCACTCCCTTTCCTTGAAAGTACTGCTCCAGGTCCATTTCCTTCTCTGCTTCACCAGTAACTAGAGTGGAAAGCATTCCAGAGATATTAGCATCATGCTGGATTTAAGCCTGAAACAAGTCCAAAAACTGGGCTCACCTCACCTCACTTCATTTGGACTTCTGATCCTACTCCATGCACACCTGACAAATAACTCATAACCCACGACTTTAATCCACTACTTTCTCACACCTTTTCTCACTCTTTTCACTCCTTTTCAAAAGAAAAGGCCACCCATTGCTGTTTACTTACAATCACTGAGGTGGTTCTTGAAGGTTTCCAAGCCCTTAAGGGTCTTCAGGAAGTCTCTGGCCATGCTTCTCAGCTTGTCCTGGAAGTCAGGGCACAGAAACCAGCCAAAGAAGAGGGGCAGGGATGTCTCCTCCAGGGGGCCCTTTAAGGCCTGGATTTGGCTTTTGTCCAGGCCTCGCTGACTCTTCTGGACCAGCTGCTCCACATCGTGGCTCCACTCAGTGCGGGGCTCCAAGAAGAGAGTATAGTACTGGTGCTGTTCTGCTAGTTCACACAGCCTGGCCAGTCGACCATGGGTGTGGTTAGTGTCATCCACCACTACTACTGCCGTCCCAGTGGTACAACTGGCTGCTACTGCCTCATCCAGAGCCTTGTGCCCCTCCACTGATGAGGCCTGGTTTTCAGGTTTGACATTGTGGTCATCAGCAGAGACGACAGCGCAGAGACCCTGGAAACGATCATGGATGGCATCAGCTAATCGGCTCTTGCCGCTTCCAGGCAGACCCCTGAGAATGATGAGGGTACGAGATGTGCGCAGGGCTGTCTCGGTATGCTCCTCCTCCAGGAAAGCAAAGGCAAGTGAACCCGGGACAATCGGACCAGGTGTATCCACTGCAGCTGCCTGCTGTTGCTCCTCTTGTGCCTCCTGTTCCTGTTTCTCAGACTCTTCAGGTTTCTTCACTGACTCGGTCTCTAACTGTTCCTCAGTTTCTGGTTTATTCTCTGCTTCCACATTTGGTTGCTTCTCAGGTGCCTCTGGTTCTAGTTTCTCTGTTTCTGTGTGTTTATTTACTTCTGGTATCTGCTGTGGTTCCAGTTGAACCAGTTTCTCAAGTTCTGGCTCTAGTTGCTTCAAAGGTTCCGACTCCATCCGCTTTTCAAGTTTTGGTTCGGACTGTTTCATAGGTTCGGGTTCTGCAGCTGGCTGCTTCACGGGCTCTGGTTTGGGTTCTGGCTGCTTCATGGGCTCCGGTTCTGCAGCTGGCTGCTTCACGGGCTCTGGTTTGGGTTCTGGCTGCTTCACGGGCTCCGGTTCTGCAGCTGGCTGCTTCACGGGCTCCGGTTCTGCAGCTGGCTGCTTCACGGGCTCTGGTTTGGGTTCTGGCTGCTTCACGGGCTCCGGTTTGGGTGCTGGCTGCTTCACGGGCTCCGGTTTGGGTGCTGGCTGCTTCACAGGCTCCGGTTCGGGTTCCGGCTGCTTCACAGGCTCCGGTTCGGGTTCCGGCTGCTTCACGGGCTCCGGTTCGGGTTCCGGCTGCTTCACGGGCTCCGGTTCGGGTTCTGGCTGCTTCACGGGCACTGGTTCGGGTTCCGGCTGCTTCACGGGCTCTGGTTCGGGTTCCGGCTGCTTCATGGGCTCCGGTTCGGGTTGAAGCTGCTTCACGGGCTCCGGTTCCACATCATCCTCTGGTTCCGGTTCCACATCATCCTCTGGTTCTGGTTCCACCAGATTTCCATATTCTGGCTGGTTCACTGCTTCAGGCGGCTTCACTGACTCCAGGTCAGTTAGTTCTGGACAATCAGATTCTAGGACCTTCTCTGGCTCCAGGTCCAGACATTTTTCTGGTTCTCTTTCAAGCTGCTCATGCTTCCCTGTTTCTGGTTCAATCAGTGATTCCGATTCCTTCTCTTCCTGTTTTTCTACAACATGTTGCTGCTGCTGCTCCTGTCTCTCAGATACTGATTCCAGCTGGTGTAGTGTCTGCTCCACTTCTTGCCCTTCCATTTTTGTGCTCAAGAGTGGTAGGATACAGCAGGTGCTTCTGGAAGAAATAAAAAAAATTGATGATGAACATAACACATTTGAGCCCCACTGACAATCAACTGCTTGTTTTCACTCCTTAACCTCCATTTTTGTCATTGCAATATCTGACAAAATTAAAACCTGGTTCACTAATACAAGTATCTGACAACTTTTACTGCTCATTTTATTACAAAATCGTACACTTACCAATGAATGGTTAATAACAAGGGTATAGTCATGTCAATTCACTGCATTAATAGATTCAGCATATACTTTCACACAGTGGAACATAATAAATCTTTCTGCTCCATGGAAATATAGCACTTCACATATTTTTAATCAAAGCAATTAGAAATTCCAAGACCATACTGCAATCCTCCTTGAAATGTATCCCACATGCACATTTCAGGACATTGCTACATTAGTCCAAAAACTGCAACTGGCTGTGGCGGTTTTACAGAACGCGATAACATGTTGCTGAGTAACGTTAGGCCAAGGCGAGAACAGAACACCTGCGTTTGATAAGGCGAGTTCTTTGTGCGCCATGATCGTATAGTTAATTTAATTGGTAACAGATACATGCTTAAATGCTCAAAAGTGAATGGGGGTGTGGACGTATTCCATCCTTCCGCGTCTGAACTACAGGTAGGCCAACTTTAACAAAAAATATAAAGCATGCAGTCATCGCTTATGTTACAGACACGACTGAAAAGGTGTTACAAGACAGAGGTGACAGTTAAAAAAACCAACATGGTATAAATGCTACCAATAAAACTATTATGGGTGCAACCACGAGGATATGCTGTGATTCAAACACGCTGAGTAGATAGCTTGCTAGCTAACAAAGAATCACGCTAATATAAAACGGGGAGTGGCTGCCATCGTAAAGCTGCAGACAAACCAAAATAGCGCAGCAGAATCAAATCCAGAACAAAGAATGCCCTCAAACGAAGAGCTTCATTAATAAACACGCTATCTGAGAAAAAGTGCCAATTGTGGTTGCTGGACGTATATAATAAGTAGCAATATTAGGTACCTTGTTGTAATTTGAACAGATTATTAAAAAAAATGCTGCGACACAACAAGACGCATGGTTTTAAACGAACAAAATAAGCCCAAGAAGTACATGCTAAGATGCAGAACTCACTAGTCTTGCAGTTGTAGTTGGATTCGGCAGCCGTGTCCCACCACAGAACGTGTCTCACTGAGCGATAGTTCAGCGTTTTAGGAGTCAATGCTTTCTGCAGAAATCTCCCCCTGGCGAATATTCAGAAAACCGAACGGAAACCGTGCCCAGCTCATGCACGCGCAATACTGCTTGGCAAGGGCGGGGCGCTTCCCAGCGCGCACGTGTACAGTCTGCAATAATTCGTTCGGTGTATGAAATTCTAATATTTCGTAAATAAACGTAATACGTCGTTTATTGGTAAATATATGCAATGTAAGACATTGCTTGGAAATAGCATTCCATCTGCGGCAATTCCAGCTTCAACAGTTGGATTACGTCAAGTGTACATCTGTCTTTTGCTAATAATGTAACACATACAGAAAAAAATACAGGGTATATTAAAGAAATATTCGTCCACTTTATACAAATAACCTGAAAACAAATACAAATATCTCACAGATCTTTTCTTGTAAATCGTAGTCGTTCATAGGTGCATTACGTTTGCTTTTCTACAGCATGTAAGGTCATGACTTCATAGTTTGGTCGTACAGAAAGAAGTCGTCAAAGGACTAAAACAGGGGAAGCTGTTATACAGTACTGGAGGGAAACTGAGATTTCCAATTGTCATATATGCTAATTGAAAATTATATTCAACTTGACATAAACCAGTGTTAGTCTGTACTTGTCAGGCTTAGTGCTTTATTGGGCAGCCTACACAGGCAGAGGTGATTACTCTGACGTTATGGCTATTGTTCAGCATGGTTGTGTAGGCAGGCATTACAACCTGTTAAAACAAACATTGCCTGAATGCTGTTTCTTTATGTGAAGACATTTTACTATTCTGCGTCTATTCCAGATGCAGAATGTCAGTAATTGTTTGTAGGATGAAAAACCTTTCTTACATTTAATCACACACACTAAAATGCAGAGGACAGCACCAGTAAAATACGCCATTGAAGGAAAATAAGACATGGCACTTCATCACACAGTGGAGTGTACTCAGTTGTCTTGACAGATCAGGCTTAAAATATAGATAATTCCGATGTATTATTCATACGAAGAGTTATTTTAGTCAGGTAGCACCTCACCCCCTTGCTGGTGAATCTTGAGTGCTATTAGTAGGACCTATGCAACAGCCTAAATGGTACACAGGTTTAGAGTTCAAGTTCAATTTAAGTTCTGCTATCCCCCTTCTTTGTACTAAGGTCAATATGACAATATACAGGTATCTGTAGTGCTAAGTGGCAAGTACTATTCTGAAGGCATGTCTTTGGTATTTGACAGTGTGGAAAATATTATCATTGTGGTACTAAAATTTGGACAGAATTCAATTCCCCCACTTTGGGGGTTGCCTTTTATGGCAAGTGTTAAATTTGCATTACTTGTACAACAAACATTTCTACTTAATTTCAACATAAAATAAAAATACTGTGTAATTAACAACAAAAAGACGCTCTTCAAAGTGAAGCATTCCAAATATTCATGTGAATGATTTCAGAAGACGTAATACCTCAAGACTAAAGAATTTAATTCACCGGAAACAGAAATAAAACTCAAACAAAATGCATTTGAGTCCTTGAATAATGCAACAGACAATTTGGTATTATTAATACCATTTTTATTTTTACATCCTCATACCCCTTGTCCAGAGAGTCATAACAATGCACTGGTAAGATGAGCACTTAAATGAAGAACCCACACATGTTGCCCATGCCGTTGCTTAAGCCAGTATTAACTCTTCCACAGATGATGCTTCTATTTTGACTCCTCTGTCAGGTGTTGCTTCGCTTCACATAGAGCCTGAATAAGGAGACACAACAGCATTACTGATCCGCACTCTTCTATTCACTTATACGTTGACATCACAGAGGTAGAAAAATGTAACATCTTAAGGAAGTTCACCTCATACAGGTCAACACAGTGCAAGTTAAACATTTCTCCATCACTCACAAAACCAATCAGGGCACTTCACATGTCAGCCCTAAATTAGCACTGCTGTTGAGAGTTTACTCATGAATATCATCATTCTTTTGCTTCAATAGTGTTATGTTCCTGTTCCAGATCGTGTCATGGAGGTGTGAAATGGTGTGAGCTCAGGATTGGGATTAGAACTGTGAATGAATGGGAACTGGCTTGTTCCAATGGATTTCTGAATCTGTAAATCATCATAAATTATTGCAGTAACTACACGTGGACAGTTTTTTATGTTATGAAGAAACAGAACGGACAAACTTTAACATTAATCTTAGTAACGATATCCAAACTAAGGTTAGCCTGCTAGTTGTGTTATTTTGAGGATAAGTTGGGCTTTGCAAACTGTCTGGGACACTAGTTGCTAGAAAGGTGACTTTAACATTAAGTAGCAACTAATGGGATGTTGAGCCTGGCCACCTTAGCTAACTGGCTGGCTCACTATTAGAGAATGGCTAACTAACTAACTTGGTTGGCTAAAACATTATTAAAAAATGTAGATAACCAGCTATTATGAAGACTGAGGACTTATGTGTTTGAAGTTATGTCCATCTAGCTAGCTAGCTAGCTGTGTGTGCTGTAGCTAATGTGTCCTAACTTTAGCTGGCTAGCTAGCAAATGACATGTTTCTCATTCCTATTAGCACAACCATCTGAATTTTTTTTCCAAAATCCTAATGTGATACCTGATCAAACAGAAACATGACACATAAACAAACAAAACATGCTAACTCGGGGTGTACGGATGAACTAATTGGATGTTCTTCTCTTAACTGTAGTCTGGGGAACAAAAATAGTCTTGTTTATTTTATTAATGAATTGATTTAATTATTAATACAATAACAAGCAACCAGGTGGCTTTATAACAATATCATCAATATAGAAATCTACTTTTCGGGAGAAACTCACAAAAGCTGAAATTCTAAATTTCTAAAATTCTAAATCATTTACACTTGATGTTGCCTTTTCATAAATTGGAGCCTGCATGTCCCAGAGGAAGTTGTGGCTATTCAGAAGGTTAATGTTTTGGCATAGAGCTGATTAGATCCTCCCCACAGTAACCGAATGTAATTCCAATAAGTAACCAGTATCATGTTCAATTTCTCACGTTTATAACAAACCAAATTTCATGAAAATAGGTTCAGAGTTAAGCGAGTTTGATTTTGTAGAGAAGTCTGCATCTCTCAACACACATTGTATTTGTTTACTAGTGGATCTTGACCACTCCAATATGGCTATCACGCAGACGCATAGCGGCGACATAAAGCAGCGGCCAATGAGGTGTCTACGTTTCTATATCTATGGGTATTGCCATGCTGTCGATCCAAGTCAAACCCACCAACAGAAACTCTTCTCTCACCCATCAGTGTAGATCCCGCCTATTACATCCAGTTCAACTTGCAAGCAAAACTTTTTGACTTGTAAAACTTTTTGACTCGCAAAACTTTTTGACCCGCAAGCAAAACTTTTTGACTCGCAAGCAAAGCTTTTTGACTCGCAAAACTTTTTGAACGGCAAGCAAAAATTTTTGAATCGCAAGCAAAGAGGACTGATTCGCAATCAAAACTTTTTGTGACGCAAAAAAGAAACTTGATTTTTGATCGCAGTGCGAGAAATTTGCTCTCAAAACTGTCTTTTATGCTTGCATTAAAAAGACACAAAAATAACTCCATACACTTGATCTGTGGCAATATCTACTCAAGTAGTTTTTAGGACTTCCAAACCAGAAGTGACAGTACATCATGACTGATGACTTAGTCATTGGATACTGGGGCTAAAAACATTTGGCACCATGTTGGTCAGGACAGAGGATAGTAGTTGGTTGGATAGTGATGTTTGTCAATAAAATGTTCAGTTCAAACAAACTGTGATGTCAGTTTTTGTAATAAAGTGGAGTTTACAATCAATTCCCGATTTCAATGGGGTTTTCAAGTGAAGACACTCTGATCAGATGTAAGTATGCTGATGAAGGCTTTTTGTGACATTACTTGGTGCAAGACGCCTATAGAAAAAAAGAGTTTGATTGGATCTGAAAGAATTGAACTGGTTAGAAACTGAGTCAGAAATTGGGGTAGAGGACTTCATTACCTTTTGAATGGCCTCCTTTGCGGGGCTGTCACGCAGTAGCTTCGCCCAGTCAAGCGCTCTCTCGAAGTGTGCCACAGCTGACTCGTAGTTTCCCAGCTTCACTGCACAGGGGACACACAAAACACATAAATGGTTCATGGCCTTGATTTGAGAGCCACAGCTGATTTATCTGATGTAGCCTGACCTTGTGTCTCATTTGTCCTTCACCTGTTCCATATTTGATCACTTTAGACACCACCCCAGATTAAATACAGCCTTCATTGAAAAGATTGGATTTACAATCCTCAACTTCAATGAAATTGCTTATTTATTTATTTATTTATTTACTAGCAGAGTGAGTGCACATTAGAGGATAGGTGCTACTTCACTGATGTCATCCAAGCAAACGAATTGGCCTTACAAATTGGGGGGTGCATGAGAATCGTGAGACAAACAACCCATGCTGATATACACACCCCTATCCCTGGAGGAATGAAGCCAATAATCGGCTAATGACGCAATAGACTGAACCTGGGCTGTACAGCTCAGCTTATGTTTAAAGTGAACACCTTAACTACTGAGCTACTCGGGACACCCCACTACTCTGAGTGCTCTCTTCGTGTTGTGTTCAGGGACTCTTCTGGGAACTGGAGCCATGACTGAAATTAAATGGACTCAATCAGCTATAGGTTTTGTGACTCTTACCTTGCTTGCAATTGCATTATTATTTTTCACCTTAGAAATGTAATGAGATGTGTAATGAAATTGCTGACAACATCAATAATAACATTTAATAACAGGGAAAAGGTAACTACGAAGAAAAAATACTGCTATGAACACAAACACTGATAAACTGCTTTGGGGCTCCTGCAGCCCTTTATATCAAAGGTGAGCTGCCCAAGCAGTGAGAGTAGTCACTCACCCTCTGACTGAGCCACCAACACGCTGGCATTCAGCTGCCACTTCTCATCTCCAGTGTCGTCAGCAGCCTCCAGTGAGCGTGAACCATAATCCCGGGCCTCAGTGTGACGCTCCAGTTCCAGGTAGCAGCGCCCAATCTCATGGAACAGCCAGGTCTTCTCCAGACTGCTGCAAGCCAGAGGGATCTTCTCTTCCCAGCTGCAAACACAAACATCACAACACTTGTGCCATGGCTATAAATGTGAGAATAAACATGAGGCAGAGCTTAACCTCTCTCATTCAAAGACAAAGGTGGTATTGCATTATCACCCAAGAACACGCAAATATAGTACCTTTACCAGTGATGGATAAAAACAAATGGAATTGTGGTCCACAAAGAAAAAAATTAACAGGACACCAACAGCATTTACTGATGAAATCTGTTCACTCACGCCTCTATAGCTTGTGTGTACTTCCCAATCCTGGCATACACTCGGCCAATGTTGTCCAGGGCTCTTGATTTTGCATCTGTAAGGTTGCTAGTGAAATGAAAATTATAATAAGCAACAATACAAAATATTAAATATGACGTTTAGATTCACGTTCAGATTTCCACTTCAGAACACAGAGTATTCTGCTGTATAAAATTACAAATACATAACAAATCAGTTTATACGGCAGATATATAAATGTGTATGTACAGCAGGACCTTCCCATGTGTCTGATGAAAGTTTTAATAATGTATGATTTGTCACTACTGAGGTGTGTTTTATCAGGTGATTTATTCACATTTATATAACCAGGAAGGTCAGCTGGGAACTCACATGGGTTACAATTTTATCCATTTATACAGCTGGATATTCACTGAGGCAATTGTGGGTTAAGTATCTTGCCCAAGGGCAGATACAACAGCAGTGCCTCAGAAGAGACTTGAACTTTTGGTTACTAGCCCTGCTCCTTACCACTACACCACACTGAAACCAATTTGAGAAATAGCCAGATTAGCAATTTTACCAAGACAACACCCTTTCTGTTTTGGTAAGTATTACTGAATTTGTAATGATCACACCAGCTCAGAACCTTATGAATAATGTGGTTTAATATCTCATCCGAAAAATGGCGTCTCCTACGGCCACACCGCACTAAGGGCACCAGTGTATCTTTCATTCAAGGTGGCCTCTGTGGACCTACCAGAACCAGCTCCAGCAACAATTTTCCTTGAAGGTCTTCCATCCAAGTACTAACAAGGTTCTGCCATACTTAGCTAGAGTAGTATGGCTGTTGTGAACATCTGCATGACAATACCTTAAATTAAAAGGTATACATGAAAGCC
Source organism: Megalops cyprinoides (assembly GCF_013368585.1). Lineage (NCBI taxonomy): Eukaryota > Metazoa > Chordata > Actinopteri > Elopiformes > Megalopidae > Megalops > Megalops cyprinoides. The sequence goes on from NC_050583.1 coordinate 39,504,575, forward strand.
ATATGAAAGGGTCTGAACTGAACCGGAAGAGTAGGCACTGAATTCAGAAAATACCTGATGCTAAAGTTCTGGTCCAGATTTCGGATTCCCTTCTCTTTACCTCTGTCTGGCCAGGTCCAGGTCCTTCTTGTGACTCTCTAGAGCCCCATCCATGTCTCCCAGGTCAATCAGAGCATTCCCAATGCAGCTGTGCAGGTTGCCCAGCACCTCTGTCTTATTGGGAACCATCTCCTCTGACCAACGCTGTACTGTCTTTAGGACCCGGTGAGCCTTCTTAAGGCTGCCAACAGCATTGCCTGCAGCCATAGCTGAAAAAAGCACAATCAGGAGTGGTGGCATTACTAGTTGAAGCTTATCTATCAGAATTTGCATCTGCTTGGTTGATGTTCCTACTGGATGTTGATTCTGTAACCTATGAAGCCCTTTGTCCTGAATCAAGGCAAATTATTCCATCATCTTGCTGACACAAACACTGCACCAGTAAAGTAATTACACAGCATCAGCATCAGCATTTTTATTTTTATGCCCTCATACATACATTCAGGCTCGATTGCCCAAGTAATCTGCAAAGAGGGAGAGGAGGACATTTGTGTCCTTCCTGCGGCCCTTCCTCATCCCTTGCAGCACTCTCACCGGCATCGATCTCCTCCAGGCTCTTCAGCACGTATGCAGTAGGGTCGGAGGGTGGGCTCTGCTGGGTCTTATTCCATTTCTGCTGCATAAGCCTGCGGTCCCTCTCGCGAGCGTATACAGGCTTCTGCTGTCGCCAGAACTCTGTGCGCGTGTCCAGGTAGCTGATGCAGCTGAGGATGAGGTCCTGCACCTTTTCCCCGCTGCGCATCTCCCCCTTGATTAGATCTGCAGAATGTGTGATTATACACATGATTAAGTGGTGGCTGGATGCACTAAGAAACCACTTCATTAGGGACTGTGGACTTTCGTCCAGGTGATTGGGGGAGTGAATCTCAGTTGGGTCCTCAAACTAAACTCAGTAAATATCTCACTCTGTAAATGATAAATGTATCAAATCTATGAAATGTAAGCCTCTTCCAGATGGGTGTCTGCCTAAAAATCAAAACTAAAGAGCAGCTACTGTCCTTTGGTGTTCAGACTTTATGCTGCATTGACAGAACTGCACAGCAATGCAGAGAGCAAGACCATACACACCTAGACCTCTGCCAATTAATTTATTATTTGAAGACGAGAGAACATTCAGGACATAAAGGCTGGTGTTTTGTGACTGCATATAAAATAATAATCGTATACTTTATTGATCCCCCATGGGGAAATTCGTCCTCTGAATTTGACCCATCCTACACACACAGTGAGCAGTGAGCACACACACACCAGGAGCCCACCAGGGGCACACACACACCAGCAGTGAGCGCACACACACAACAGGCGCTAAGAGCAGTGGGCAGTATTGTCCATTCATGTCCACAGGGTTGTCACCTTCATCTTTGAGCAGCTTCTCCAGGTACTCCTTGTCACTGTAGAGCTCCCCCAGCAACTGCTTGGCTGTCTTCTCACTCTTGGGACTCTTCTTACTCTTTTGATTCTGCTCCTTCTTCAGGGGGCGAGTGTGTTCCTTAGGCTTCAGTGTCCTTCCCTGCAAATTGGACAACTTCAGCATCACGTGCACATAATCACTGGTCCAGGGTCAACTCAGTGGCAACAAAAGGAACTCACCTCGTCCTGTTTGTAGAAGAAGGACAGATCTCCTTTATTCACAAGCTTCACAGATGAAGGACCTGGGAAATTAATATTGACCATCTTCTGACCAGTGTAATGGCAGACATCTTGTAAACTATGCCCCTGATAACCACAATGAAAAATTGTATTGGTTGTATTTCCTTTGAACATTGTATTTCCTATGTGAGGGAATGGGGATTTATAATAACGAAACTGACCAGAGAATTTCTCTTGTACAGGTGCACCTCTAGAGGAAATGGGCTGGCCTGAAAAACTGTGGTAATTTGCACCTCAAAAAGGTGGGTTAGCAACTGATCAACTAGGATACTCCATAAGATACAGGAATAACCATACATCAGATTTGCCCTACTTACTGCCAACAGAATTGTCGATGGCCTCCTGAGCTTTCTGAATTCCCAGCCTGAACTCCTGGAGCTCGGGACGCAGTTTGAGTCCGCGGTGAAAAAACACCAGAGCAAATTCAAAGTCTCCCATCGTGTACAAAGCCTCTGCTTTCTGGTAAAGACCCTGTAGAATTTGAACCATGGTGAGCTAAAAAATTATTCCCTCTTGACAATGAGATCAATAAACATATATTAATGCAGGTACCTACTAACGTACACATACATACTATATAGTGTACTATATTTCATACTGCAGTCAGTTTTGGGTTTTCAACCAAAGTTAAATTAAATCATCACTGTTTTCCCCCCACTGAATTGTGGGACTGAAACGCCAAGTAGCATTTTTGCTTGTCTGCATCAATTTCATGAAAACATGGATTTTCAGTTATAATAACAAGAGGAGCTTGTTATTATAAAGCAGATATTATCATATTTATGTTTCCTGGCTTAGGATTTTGAATTTAGGCTGGCAAACCTGCTCAGTGCAGTATTCAGAAGTAGTACATGTTTACCCGCTTAACTGTATTGATTAAAACCGTATGTATTTTTAAAATATACGTTGTCATTTTATGATATTTTGAAGCGACAACAAAGAAAGGTATCACATTTAACTGTAAGCGGTAAATCTCACCTTAAAAAATTCTTTGTCTTCTTTGAGAGAAGCCTCAGCGTCTTTCAGCGCGTTTGCAGAATCCCCCATCTTTACATAGCATTTCGATCTGGCCACCAGACAATTCTTATCATCCGGCTGCAGTAACAAAGCCTAAAAAGTATGCAGGTCATTGCATTAAATTAACGAATTAAACATTTTACACCCTTTACAATTTAATTACATTTACAATATCGTTGTTTTGCGATATCACATCCGTTGACAACCAACGTCTTGAGACATGGCATCGAAAATCCGTCGTATGCCCTTCTACATCGGTGTACAACTTTACCAAAACAATGCTTAGCTATTGAAAATTTACCGTTGTGTAGCTTTCAATTGCTTTAACGTATTCGCCCTTGAGGTAAAGCTGGTCTCCTTCTGCCAGATAGGTAGAAAACGAACACTTTGGTGCCTGATCTCCTTCTTCGTTGTCTGACATTGTTCAGGAGATTTACTGTACCAAGTTAACTTTATATTTCCAACTCTCTTTCGGAACAGAAATGGGCTTCGCAGTTTGCACTAATGTACGCGCCTCGCAGTTAGCAGTATCCTAGCAACCAGCCAAACACCAAAGACAATTTATTACCCCAAGGACAGTGCACTCTGGGTACCCTTTTCAAGTCTGCCCAAAGAGTTTTTGCCGTTTTTAAAGCAGACTTTCGATGACAGGATTTACGGTTCGAAGATGTGAGGAGACAACTAGAGAGTATACAGAGTGCAACATCTTACGACCGCCGGAGTATCTTCAACACGAAAACACTTTCGGCAAAAACGCCAAGTTACTCACATGTTCTTAACAAACACCGTCTGCCGCTAAATAATTAATAGCAAACTATTCACAAAATATGTCCAAGTTACACTAAACAATCTGGACCACGTTCCCAAACAGTATTTGTGATGTTATAATGTAGCAAGAAAATTAAGGACACACAGAAAAACAAAACAGAAGGCCCAAAGTGGAAATGGTCCAAGTGCGGACATTTATTGTGTGGATGTATGAGATTGTATCCATACATGCTAAACAAATAAATATTTCTGTTTAGCTGAACAAACATCTTGATAATGTGAGTTGAATTGCTTACTAATTAAACACTTTTATCGATGGTCTTAAAAACGTAAGTAAACTGAGCAGACGTTCACTTTACACAATTAGGAAAAAAGAAAAAATAATTAAAAAAAAAAGTGTAAATTCACAAATCCCATCTTGGCATGACATGGTAATTGTGGGCATTAATGTTATTCTCTTGAAGAAGCTATTTGAATATTCTATTTGGACTGCAGAAGTATTATTTTACCCATCTTTACCACCCTGAAATAACATAAAAAGAAGACTCAGAGTAAAAGATGAAACTTTATTCCCTATAACCAAAACAACAACAAAAAGTACGGCAGCACTCCCAGATTACTACAGCTGTATATTCATTATAAAAATGGTTCATGAGTACATCTGCTGATTACAATGTACAGTGTTTTGCTTCACATACTGTTACATTCCACCTGCTTAATCCAGGTGGGAAGGAATCATACAGGACTGAAACATCTTCCCATTGCCTCAGTGCACGACAGGCACATGTACAAAGTGGCGACAATAACATGACCCCTGACTGGAACAGATCCCCAATGTGGGAGACAAGTCTGTCATAACATCAAGTCCCCGCAGTGGGATCTTCCACAACATAAGAGCATAAACAGCCAGCTGACAGAAGCCATGCAGGAGGAAGTGGTCCATTCAGATATCCTGGCTTTGAACACTACAGAACACATTCTTACAAAGCATATCTCATCTCTTGTCATCTCTCATTATTTTCACATTATGGTTTGTTTTCTGCAAACAGAGCAGTAAAATGAAACCAATCTTCACTATACTTGTGTGTGCATACACTGGAGCACAGCAGTTCTCAGCAGTAACCTTTATGCAAGACATGTAAGGCACCACTTCATTGCGAAGACCTGACTGATCAACAGGAGGCTTAGTCTTCAGTACTAATTTGAAAAGAGCCCATGCAAAGGAAAAGGGGAAAAAGACTAGACATGAGAACACATCTTAAAATTCATGGAAATTAAACAGCAATTGCTGAGGACCAACAGCAAAGCAAGACAATTACAATGATAACTGAATATTGGACATATTGGACAGAAGGACATATTGAAAGGGCTACACAAGATAAACTATCTTTATACATACTGACTTTGGACCTCAGATGAAAAGTGGTTTTACATTATGGGTAGACATATCTGAAATTCTCTGAAGATCCATTCCAGTCCAGAAGAACACCCACACTTCTAAGGTGTGATGACAGCGATTTGTGAATTTACAATAAATATATCCAAAAAAACAAAACAAAAATGGTCAACTATCAACACAAATCAACACTTTACATTCCAGTAAAATGTACAATGCCGTAATGAGCAAATCTGAATGAGACATTAACTACCCCCCCAACATGTAAAATATACATTTGTTCCTAAAGACATAATAACAGAGCTGTATCCACAAAAACTTCATCCACAGAGTGAAACTTGTCACAGTTTTTGTAACCAATATATTTTTAATCGGTTCATTCCTTCGAATGACCTTGCTTTCAAACTTAGACATGCTTTGTGAATACTGCTAGGACAATGAATCATGGAAGGCTACAATGGGATTCAAGTTTTGCATACCCCCTGCATGTTTATACACCTGAATTGGCTTCATCTTTTTTGTTACAAATTTCAGGTAAAAGCGGCTGACAGCTTCAGACAGTACAAATATTTTGCCCCCAGGTCTGTACAATGGAAGATAGTTCTGTTGACATTTCAGCTCTGTTGTCATCTTGAGCAGCTGTATACTACTCTTGTGGAAAAATGTCCACTCTTTACTGTGTTTGATGCATACTGATGCCATTACTTACAAAATTTGTTATTTCTTTGTCTTAAAAAAAGGACAGCATGCTAACTACTTTGCTCAGTGGAATTTGGAAATCAATGGCCAAGTTCTGCACTGATGCAGTAATCATAGTCAAATTCTTTAAAAGTTCATGACTTTTGGGAAAATGTCAAATTAAAATAGAAACTGGTATGTTCATTTCATTTTACATTTTTGTTAGCTCTCTGATCAAGAGCATTAATCCCTTCATGGCATGAGAGGAACACAAATGTCAGGAACATTGAAATTAGGTCAGTAGGCAAGTGAATAATGTCCGTGACGGGGCTACTGCATTCACACTGGGCTCCTCCATTTTAGCCAAACTGGAAAAAGAAATTTCCTGGTCCGGATGCTGCAGGACAGGAAAACAAAAGTAAAGATGGGAATCTGCAATCACACTTACATTCTAATTGATGTATTTTTAATGTTAAAAAATGTATATAGAAAAGTGCTATTTTCATAGCGGTTGTACATACATGAATTACCTTCGAAACTGAAACCCCCTGGCCCTCCGAAGAAGGCCTTGAAGATGTTGTTGGCATCAAAATCTGGAAGAGACCGAAGCAAATCATGACTCCGCATGATTAAAAGTAGACATACAACAAACTGACAAATGAAAGATCACTGCCCACAAATAACATGTCACTTTTACTGAAACTACCACTCACAACAAAGTTTGTCTACCAGACCCACTCTATTATACAACCCAGAAATGATAAAAACTATATTTAGTACCATTAGCAAATTAGACGGGAGAAAATTATGCCATTGAAACCGTAAGCTAAAAATACAGCAAATTGACGTTCCCAGATGTTCACCACAGGGAGCTGGCTAGATATATGTAAATAATATTACCCTGTATACATACTTAATTAGCTGCTGTGAGATATCTAACCTTAAATCCATCATGTATCTTTCTCATAAGTAAATGATGTTCTAGGTGCAGCAATTTAACACACTAATTTGTCCAACTACCAGCCTTTCTTTTCAGATGTTAAATGTTAATATCTTGGAATCTGTTAAATGTTAAAGCTTTGAATGTTAAATCATTGATTTTAAGGTATATAGAAAAAATACAATTAAACAATGTGAAAAAAACTTTTTGCATATTCTGTTTTCCATCATTTGTGCTAGGGCTCTATGCCGTTAGCCCAGATAACCAGGAGTTGACTATGTACAGTCCACCTTGTTCAGGGATTTCTGCTGGCACCTCTGTGGCTTAGGCTAGGTTGTTTTTCAGCCAGCCTCCATCAGATGTGTTGTACTCAGCATTGTTGGTATTGTAGTAGCGTGACAATTCTTACACTCCATTCCTTGTGTTCAACAGTGCTGAAAACTTGTCAAACCACCCACCCCAACTGCAAACAGAAACCCCTAAACATGGTGGACCATATTGTTAGTGCTGTTTTCCAGCTCCTCCTGCTCTAATACAAGGACAATTCTGGACAGAAACAAGAAGGAGATGCTGACCTCCTGCGCTCATGCCATCATCTTCTAGGTCGTGGCCACTGTCGTATCGGGACTTCTTCTTGGGGTCAGAGAGCACAGTGAAGGCCTCACCCACTTCCTTGAACTTCTTTTCCTCCTCCTTCTGCACCTCAGGGGTGGCTGCACTGTGTCGATCTACCAAGGAGACAGAGTGTTTTTCCGATGTCTCTTCTGTGCGTTCCTTTGTGTGGGTTTAGTACATTTCAGTTGATCTACGCTGAACTGCATGCATGCACGCTGCATGTTTGTAACATACATAAGGGCTGTCCTATTTAAGGCTAGTCTTAGTCTTACTTTGCCAATGGGACTTGTGTAACATACGTGGGGAGTTCCATGAAATTAAAATTTAGGAAATTTGAACCCAAAAAGTTGAAAAAAAGTTGCCGTTATTACTCCCTGGTTTTAACTTGAGCTTGGTTCTATTTTAACAAGGCATCTTAGTTAATTAGAGTAATGCATTTCAAAATGGATCTCAGGGTCACAAATTCACATTTCAGATTGTGATTTTACATTTCCATGTCCAGTTGCATTTTTCAGTATTGTCATTTCACAAAATACAAAATCAAGCTCTATGAAGTTTTTTGCTTATGTATGTGCTTTACAACACAAATGTTGTAAATGTTCTTTCTCAGGCTTTGTACTTTGGTCATTTGAGATTGAATAAAAACCTACTCTAATAAATTAGCCTGTTCCACATTCTAATACTATAAAATGCAGAAATTAAAAATCTGAATTGAACATATGAAGGTCTGACATGTGCCATGTTTGTTTTGTCCATAATTTCACATAACAATTTACCTTGTTTGTTCAGATGCATGATTAGCACTTATCTGCTTATCAGACAGTCATCTTTTAAATGACACTAAGCCAGCTTAGTCACAGACCTCGGAACATCTTTATGCAAAGCTCCCCACAGCCATCTGCTGCCTAGATCTCGTGAACGCGCAGGCAAATTAATTCTGTCCCCACTGGGAGAGAGAGCATGGCCCCCACCAGGGTGCCAGGTATGGTGCTAGCTTACCTGGGTGGTGCATGAGGGCCCGTTTCCGGTACGCCTTCTTTATTTCATCTTCTGTGGCATTCTTGCCCACTCCCAGGACCTTGTAGTAATCTTTCCGCTTGCTCTTCTTCAGCTCCAACTGTGCGTTTTTCAGGAGGTGTTTGTGTTCTGTGGGAGACAGGAAGACAGAGTCAGGTCACACTAAATTTCTGAAAAAGCAGTGTTATTCAAAGCAATAAAAATAAAACACCTCTGTTTAATTCCAGAGGTCTTCCCATTACTCTTTTCAGCAAGGACAAAATGGTAAAGTACTACCAATTACCAGCAGATTAAACAGAAATAAATTAGCAGTAGGTTACACATTTCAAATTTTGCTGTAAGAGTATTTGAATGCATACCACAGGAATTGTATTTAGACTTCTTCTGTAATGGCAGGGTACAGCTAGCAAACGGTAACAGCAGGTGGCTCTCTATGTCAGCTTATTCTTGCTTAGAGGGGAAAGATGCAATTCAAGTGTTCTCAATAACTCCACATCATACAACTGTACAACTATTGTTCTGTTAGGCACAAGGTAGCCAATACTATAAATACAAACATTTTTTCCACCCTCCTCACATACTGACAGTTAAAGAACTGTTTAACGTCAACAGGGATTTGAACTGACACACCATGAAAATGCAATGTAGCAAATTATGCTTACATTAAATTAAAATGTTATGCCAAAATACAGCCAGATAATACTGATATTCAGAGATATTCAGATAATATCAATGTCAGGTAGCTACCTGTGACCAACAATACATAATATTAGTTAGGTGCAGCAATCTTAGTGTAGTATACCACAGTTACATCATCATTAGAAAAGGTGTCCATCAAGTCCTTTTGTGAAAATGAGCTATACATGCAAATCAGAGACGGTGGTTTCCAAAGGATGGCTGACCAACGCATGAAGGATAATTGGAGCTGGGCAAGAACTTGAGATAGATAATAAAAAGACAGAACGATAGGTTGGGTGATGTCTGAAATTTCACATCATTCTTGTCGGGGAGGGGTGATTAACGGTAATTTCCGAATCTTCCTCATGCTAAAAAAGCATAAATTATGTGAAGACATTCAGCCAAATTATTTACAAAACTTCAGTCACTACTAAAACTGACAATGCCTGGTTCATTTTTAGCTACCACGATTGTACCAAGTGTATGTATATATGTGATTAACAATGCAGTTTATTAACAATGAATGACAACTGTAGTCTACATGTAAACGGCGCTGCCTCAGCATTTCGTGTTTGTTGGGTTATTGTTGCCGGTCTTCTGTACAGCTAGTAGAAAATGCTGGACTATCAGAAGTCAAGTCAGGACTGGTCTAACGCAGCATTCTCTGATCACCTTAGGTTACCATTTCCTTCCAATGTCATTGGTCATTGACACTACTGAACTATGTGGTGTTCCTGCAGCTTGCAGAAATGTTCAAATGTCTCCCTCTAGTGGCTATATATATATATGTCTTTTGTAAAATAAAATATTCTACAGGCAAATTTAACAGGATTTCTTCATGTTAATGTGGCACCACATGCCTAAAGGGGCTGTGGGAACAACAGCTAATTTCATCAGAAAAGAATTCCAACATATGAGATTGGAGATGGCTGGATGGCCGACATGAATCACGCTACTGATGCAGAGTGAAGTGACTGACTATACCACACAGCAAAAACCTTCTTTACCACATATCCCAATCACCATCATTTCCCACTGATGACTAGAGGTATTCTATTAACAGCGGGTGTGGCTTACCTTTTGTCTTCTCTGTCTGATAGACCTTCTCATAGTCCCGCACAGCCTCCTCATACTGCTCTGTGTCCATATAACTAGGGGTCAAAAACAAACAGCTCAACAACGATTTCAGATACCTTGACAGACTTTCTCAAAGTCACCCAAAAGTATCAAAGCCTGTACCAATACACGAATACAGTCTGTTCTGACCACATATTTTTAAATCAAGGTTCATTTACTAACCACTGTGCTCTCCTCAAGTAGGCCTTGATATATGTTTCGTCAAGCTTGATGGCGTTGGTGCAGTCATCAATGGCTTGTTCTGTTTTTTTCAGCTTTAGAAAGAAAAGAACAAAAACATGAAGGGGGTGTTGCCTGGGGAAAGACAGAGGGATGGTATAGAGCTGATGGCCCAGTTCTTGCAGTCCAAGAGAATCTTAGAGGACACACTGGGTTTAAGCAGAGACTGTAGCTTTAGCCTAACACATGAGCTAAATAAATTCCTCACTGTTACATGACCAGACTGTTACATCTTTTATATGCTCACTCTTTTTAAGAAAACTCTGAAGACATCTCTTTGGCACTCACCTCATCACCTGAATTGCTACCACCTAAAGAAATTTCTTATGTCTTAAACTGTTTTCCTTCCAAAAAAATGTAACGGTTTAATGCATTGTGTTTCTATCAGCTAGCATGTACCTTGTCTGGCCAGCTACTGAAACTTGGTCATGCAACACTTCTAATATTGTGACTCTGTGTATGGCTTTCATTTGTGTTGTACTCTGCCCCACTTGTAAGTTGCTTTGCATAAAAAGCATCTGCCAAATGAATAAATGTAAATGTAATATGCTCCAAATCACTACTCCAGAGACGGTTACATGAGTTACGTCAGTGAAAGTAGAAGGAAGGAATAACAATTTACATGACTCTTTATCCCATCTGTGGGACACAGTTCAGGCTTTCAGATAAACCGCTTCCAGGTAAATCCCTTAAAGAAAACCCCTGATAGTGACTCATATGTATTAGTCGAAAGATGGTAAGCACCGTGGGAGTCTTATTTCTATTCTTGTCGTTTAATGTCCGTACCTTTATGCCCACAGTGCCCCTGTTGCAGTAGAGCTTGGCGTTGGTTTTGATGTTGTTGGGGTCTATTGTCAGCGCCTCCGTGTACAGCTCATAGGCCGCCTCATAGTTACCATCCTTAAAGGCTTTGTTCCCCTCCTCCTTCTTGGCTTTCAGGGCTTTGGCATTCTGAATAGGCGAAATGACAGGACAACCACTCAGACAACAGCCCAGAGACTCAGCGCATAAGGTATTACCCATTTCATAAGAGCACCACCAAAACATCAACAATGAAGCCAAACGTTCTGATCTTCCAGGGGATCGTGATGCAAAATGGTGGCATTCTGCCTTGTACCAAAGGGTTATTACGAGGAGGTTGCATTTTTAGAGGAAAAAAAATTGGCAGGGTAAAGCATTTAAATGGACTGTTGGAATTTTTTTATCTTGCAATACTGCTGCCGTCTCCTAAACCAATTAGCCTACAACAGTTCTTTTACCATAGCCACAACTGTAATGCTGTGTTCCCTCACCAGAACTACACAGCCCATGCAGTTTTATGCCATGTTCACAGGTTTGTCTCCAAAGCTGCTGAAAGGATTCCTACACCTGAATTGCACAAGAAATTTCACCAAGCGATCACGCAGAAGGAAAATATCCATGTGGCAACGCCACATGTTATAGAAGAGACCACTTATCGTAATGCAATGTGACCTTTTTCTCTTCAAGAGTAAATTTCAGTTGCTCTCTTCATCTATGTATGTCACCTTCTCCTATCTTCCCTTGAGTCAGTCCCTTTTTCTTGTTTACTCCAAATCACGCTCTGTCTCTTCTCCTAAATCATACTCTTGCCCTCTCTTCCCTCTGAATCACGATCTCTTTCAGAGGCGGCATCCCTGTCAGAAATATTTTAGACACTAAGCTGTGGTACATCATGTTCTCATTTACCGCTCAGCTTTACCCATTCCTTCTCTATTTCTCACTATCTTTGCTGCTGTTCCAATTTATTTGATAATCCACATGCACATATATAAATTACTACAACTGCTACTGTTACTTCCAACTCAATACCCATACTTCTTGACATTCCAAAACAAGCTTAGCATTTTGTATCTTTCAAGACTCTGGAATAACAGAGTCCAATACAGGGCTGTTCTTCAGTAATTGGCCACACTTAGATTGGAGGTAATCCCATAAACACCAGATTTCTACCTTATTTGAGACTGTCCACAGGTCTCCAGACATGTAAGCAGTGACAGGGAACTAGGTTTCACTTGAACAGACAACATATTAGTTTTAGCTGCCAAACAAATACAAATCTCCCTGGCAAGCATGGTAACAGCTAAGGTGCGCTGTACATCAGTGGTTTCTCTCAAGTATCTCCTACTCTACCTCCTGCCATTTGGCACAACATCTGATAGTCAACTTATTAGTCTCTTTCCTTGCTGTTTTCATCACTCGAAACTCCTCTGTGCCAGGTTCCTCAATATCATCAGCCCCACTGACATACCTGAGCCACTCAAGATCCTTCTGAGGAAAATCCACTGCCTATATTACTCCCTGACTGCGTTCCACTCAATACAGAATATAACCGAAATGCTGATGAATAGTGCTACAAGCAATTAAAAAAAAAACACAAATGGAAACAACAAAAAATACTGAAGTAAAACACCTGAGATTCGAATGCTGAGTAGTGTTCTTTTTATGACATTTTTTTTGACTGCTATTCAGTTGCTGTGGAAAAGGGTGTATCATACAGAGGTTAGCGGCAGGTCCAATGAAGAGGTAAGGATGGGGTACTCACTCTGCAGGCCAGACGGGCCTTCTCGTGGTCGGGGGCCATGCGCAGGGCCTGCACAAAGAACTGCACGGCCTTGTCGATGCAGTCCTCATAGTACAGGCACAGGCCGCGCACGTACAGCGCGTCACCATTGGTGGAGTCCATCCGTAGGATGTCGCTGCGGAGATAAGACACACGGGTGAGGCCCAGTGCCGAGGATGCTGGGAACTGTTCCGCCTACACGAGCCAGTTTTGTAACTGCTGCCTCATTGAAAGGAGAGGTGCTGCCTCAGGAAGGAGATAGTCTTGATTAGTTCATGCTGATGCCGGGCATGACAAGCACATTACAAAGTTAATACAGACTAAATACTCAGTGCTAACACTGTGCAATCTTGTGCAGTATATGACAGTGGTATGTTTCGTGAACCTCTGCCCAAGAACAATCTGTCTTTCCTATATATATATATATATATATATATATATATATATATATATATATATATATATATATATATAATTGGACAGCAACTGCCTACTGTTTTACTGCATTGTTCAGTAACTAGGAAAATCCTTATTTTTCCAAACAAATATGAATTACATACAATATACAAGAAACATTATAAGTAACCATGTCCACAAGGGTTATATATACTACCCTGGATCTGTCATGACTAGAAATGGCTGTCAATAACACTGCTGCAATTTTTCTACATTCCCTGCAGGCATCCTAAGTGCTTGTGTGATTGAATAATGAGTAGGGGCTGACCCCTGCAGCTACTGAGCTCTACCTGGCCACAGACTGTGCTTCGGGGTAGCGCCCCAGCAGGGCCAGACATTCGGCCTTCAGGATTTTGAAGCGGTGGCAGGCAGGGGCAAACTCCAAGGCACGGTCCATGCAGTAGACCACCTGATGACATCAGTGGAAGAGACATGCTTGTGATTTTCCAATTACAAAGTCTATATAAATTAACGTATAAATTCCAATAAATAAATAAAATGTACACTTACTCTCCTCAGTACAAGATAAGTAAACAAAGCTCATAAAAATGACACCAGAATGGGTTTGTAAACTGCAGTTTGTACTTTCCACAGTGCTGAATGTATTAATGCTCTGTAACAACCCAGGGAAAGGATACCAAGAAATTACATCATGAACAGGAATTTACATGACAGCTGTGAGGGGAAACATACCTTCCTGAAATCCCTTTTTTCAAAGTCAAACTCTGCCATCTTCTCATAGTCCATCACAGCCTCTGCATTCTTATCCTAAACACACAGAGAAACGCAGAAATTTCCTTCACCTTCAAATCAAGTAGCAATTTATCTGAGCAATGTATGAATGTATATCACTAACAGAAATGCATTAATTAAAACATGCCCACAATGTTATACTGATAATATGTTTTGTTTTGGTAAAAGACCTGATATCATCCATTCTGACCTATGTGTTTACATACTGTAGGTCAGAATGGATGATATCAGGTCTTTGCAATTTTAATATCACATTTGTTTTGCTCTTGACCATAAACAGATATGCCTGTAAATTAATATAGTGAAAGCAGAACACCTTAGAGATCCCATGCCAAACAGAAACTGGCACAGACTCACCTCCTGCTGCGCCTGGCTGTTGTCAGGTTCCAGTTCTAGAACCTTCTGAAAGCAACGGCTGGCAGCCATGGCATTTCCCAGAGATAAGTGACACTTCCCCTCTCGCAAATGACCCTGCAGGCAGATGCCACATGCTTACTATCACAGAGCACAACATGGAGTAACACACGTGATACCAGTTTCTATGCGCCCATTCCAACATACATCATGTGAACGTGGTGGAAATAGAACACGAAAGCACTGCTTCTTTGGAGAGTATTTTCTTTGTAAACAATGATAGGAAATTTGAAAATGGAAGGGAAGACTCTACATTTTACATTACATTTGTTAAGCAGACTCTTCTCTAGAGTGATTTACTTTCTCGCATGCATCTAATTGATTACATACAGATATCTATACATGCAATTAGGGTTGATTGCCTTGCTCATATCTACTACAGCAGTGCCTAACCTGGGAATGGAAGCGGCAACATTTGGATTACGAGCCCTGCTCCTTACCACTAGACCATGCACCGGCCCAATACATTTGCAACGTTGACATTAATCAAATTTCCCCAAAATCTCTCTGTCCAGATAGTTCTCCCATCCCATTCTCCCTTCATGCAATTCCACCAAATTTGCTCTTCTGCCTCCTCCTCTAGTCCAGCCTGCCCTACCATTGCCTCACTGACCTGATGTGTGCCTTCAACTGCACATCTGGTGATTTCCCCCACAAGACAGAAATACTGAGGCTGAGCATGTGGAGAATCAAAAAAGCACCTAAGGATTTCTTCTCCCAACTAGCACATTACCCGCTTCTTTCCAGAATTCAGATTTTTTAAACTGATTGCTAAGATTAACCAGAACTGCTCTTTTTATTTGTCTGTGTGTCTGCCTTTTAAATTCCAACATATGAGTGTGACATAAAAATGGACACCTAAAAGGATTTCTTTGAATCTGTTCTACCACATACATGCATTGACATGCATTCCAGGTCAGACCTCTCTTGAGCCCGTGTCAATACCTTCATAAAGCAGTCATCCAGCCGTACAGCCTGCTGGGAGTCCTCCAACGCTTCCCTGAATCGGCACAGCATCATCAGGGTGGCGGCCCTGTTCCCATAGTAACTGGCATTTTTTGGGCAGGTGTCTGGAGGGGCACAAGCAAACAGATGTGTGTGGGTCAAAGCAATTTCAGAGAGAACGTAGGCTAACACAGAGTCCACTGAAATACTTTACAAATGTCATCCAGAAAGGTTTCCAAGCTTATTTACCTGCTCATATTAAATGTGAGTAATCTTGTTGAGTAATAATTTAATCAAGGTCATATTTAGAGAATAAAGGATTTACTAGTAGCTGAAGTGAAGAGCTGCTGTGTTTGTACTACTGGCCTGAGGGGCGACCTCTACACATGCCACTATAAAACTGCAGAACAACAGGTATGAAAAACCTTTAAAACGAGAGGCTTTAAAATTTCAGAAGCAAATTTCTAAGCCTTGGAAGTTACTCTAAGATCCTTACAAATCCCTTCAAACAGCAGAGGACATTTTGTACGCAAGGAAAAATCCAGTTTAGGAAGAGAGCACAGCCTTTAAAGATCAAAGAAAGACTCAACTGCATTCTTACCTATAGCCTTTGTGTAGTAGTTAAATGCTTCAGAGTAATCCTTCTTGATGTAATAGGCATTCCCTTGTTCTTTGAAGCACTCGGCTTCCCTGGGGGATGAACAGACATGTAGACAGACATGAAAAAAGAGATTTACAGTTTAGTGAAAACTGGCTCCGTCAGGGGGAGTGAGAAGACAGTCTGACAAAGCTTTACACATCTGCTGCCAAACAACAATATTTACCCACACAGAGGAATGCAAAGAAACAGCAAAGACAGCACAACAGCAATTACAACACTGGAAATGGGAAAAAATGTACTGAGCACTGCACTGACACATTTCTTCAAATACTAGGCTGGATACAGCCATTTTTAAAATCAACTACTCACCATTGCACACTACAGCATCTGGGTGTGTGAGGTTTTTGGTAGGTCTAATGACTATAGATAACATTGAAGATGATAGCACTTCATAGTGTGTTTAGGCAAAGCTACCCCAGGATGAGGATCTGCTGTTGCAGAATGGCTTCGAAACACCTTAAAACTCAGCTGTGTGTGCAGACCACAATGAAAGTATGCCTGGCATCTTCACCTTGCTTTGGAGATGGATAGCACTGTGCTCACCGCTCCCGGTCTATACATAGAAAGAGCAGAAGCAGCAAGAGCAGCCGCCAGATGGTGTAATCCAATCAGAGCACAGGAGCTACTGAGGCCGTAGCAACACACTTCTTTTATGGGGTCAAGGCATGGGGCTGATCGCTGTGGCACACAGCAGAGAGCGCTTCATTTTGCTGTCCCAGGAAACTCGCTCTGAACGACCTACCCACCGGCACTGAATAGCATCATTTCAAAAGTAGGTCACTTTTTTTTGGAGCTTGTACATTCTGAGCTAATAAGGGCCATACAGTGAAAATACAAGAGAAAATTCCCATCTAGTCCAAAGCAGATGACCCCATTAACCAGACTGGTGGAGAAAAGACAAAAAAGAGAAAGCTTTACCAATGAAGACGCCTGAAACAAGACCACCACGGCTGTCTTTATTAACACATAAGATGCACTTAGATGACTCATACTGTCTGGTGACTGAAAGCCATTAAAATTATGTAAGTTGTGGGTGTGTTGCCTACATGTGACGCTGAGCAACGACCACATTAACATCAAATCATGTCCGTGTTTAATTTAAACTAGGATGGCATTCCAATAGGACCACACTAACACTTGCAGAGCTCAATGAAAACACATTTTCAGTCACGGTGCCTAAACCGAACATTGTTTTCTTCACACATGGATCTGCCTGTAGCTACAAATGCCTTTTCTACCCTATAGAAAATCTCTCTGCAGGCCCAACTTTGTCAAGAAGATGTACGGACATGGTCAACAGAGCTATTCACCACAGCACAATGGCAAGAGAAGTCAAACTGATACTGATCTAAATGACAGCAGATGGGTGTGGTTTTGAGAGCTACAAGAAACACTCCTGTGCCATTTGCATTCAGTTTCACTGTATTACCTGGACCATGACTCACACCAGGCAAAATCCTGGGAGGAAGCAGTACTTTCTGAGTCATAAAGGTGGTGAGGTTTCATTCACATCGACTTTTATTAGGATCTGGCCTGGCATTTACAATCATAGCGTCCTCATATTTATACCTAAACATTTCCAACTTCTTCATTAACGAAACATGGAAAATCACAGGAGAAACCTTGGTTACTGTAATAGCACCTTGTAGAAGTAACGTGGAGTTGTTTCACGAGCAATGGATGGACACGAAGACATTACTGTATTACCTCTCCCAACTACTTCGCCTGACTTGCTAGTTTATAAAGCCGGCCTTGAAAAAGAAGTGAAATAAATTTCTGAAATGTAATATTTTAAGCGATCAAATCACTAGAGAAATCAAACGGAATAAATCTCATTATAATTGACGATGCTCACGTTCTTAATTCCACATGGACACAAGCTCGTAGTGCTAAATTTATTCAAACTCCCAGGTGTGGCCCAGGTGTACTTACTGACAGCTAATTTAGTTAGCTAATAATGTCTTGCTTTAGTGCTGACCATGTTGACAACAATCACACGTTGAAGATATACATTAATTGTATAAACCTCGACACTCTTAGAATGTCGTTATGTTGTCAGCAACACATAACTACTTTACGAGCTGTGTATTATCAGTATTGTCAACTAGCTAACCTGCTTAGATACAGGGACAGAAAACTACACAGAACACGTGTCACCAGGATAAATATTTAGCTACTAAGCTAGTTGTATCAGGCAGTTCGCGTACCAAGTGTTTTCAACCATATACACGTTAGCTAGCCAGGTTCAATTTAACACGTTGCTGAATGAAGTGCATGTTGCTAGAATGTTCCATGAAGTTGATGCTAGATCACCTACCTAAGTAGACCGCTACTGGACCAAACGTGGATGAAGTAAAATGATCAAATATCCAATCACTGACCGTGCGACATGCTAGCGGCAGACACTTCGATGCCAAAAGTAACCGAAATCAGTTAGCCAATAAAGAATGTGTCCTTTTGAAGATGAAAGCACTAAAATAGCTACTTAGCTTTAGCCTGGCTAGTCTGTTTTTGCCTAATCAGGAAATACACTCTGACATTGCTACCTAGCTAGGTTCCCCAACTAACCAGCCAGTAATGTTACTGATACTGTGGCTAGCCAAATATGTTATGTTGTAGAACGGTAGTATACTGGCCATATTGCTAGCAATCGGCCTTCAATCCCAATCCATCAAGCGATATGATTTACTAGGGCGCTAGAATAGCTAGATTAACTATCTAGTTATAACCACGTTTATAGTTTATTGTGTGTCGACTGATGTTATGTTTATATGACCGCGTTTTCTTTACACTTATAGTAGCTCGTCATTACTTTCTTGAAAAATACTGTCAGAAACAGACAATTTCCAAATCTAATGCCAGGACAGATCATGTACAGAGTCCTCGAGATAAAACAACTAACGTTAGCAAGTTAGGCCTCTAGAATGTTAAACGACATGAGGCACTAAGTGAATATGTATTGAAAAGATCACATATGCATGCTAACTTTCTTACCATTACAATCAGTAAAAACACCGACCTACAAAATACCGTTTTCTAAGAAACCGATACTAACCGCTCTATCTCCTCTTCACTCATTATTTGCGGCTCCGGCTCCATGGGTACATCACAGTCAACAGCCGCCATCTTACTGCCGGAGAGAGAAGAACGACACTTCCGGGACCATAGAGATCAACGCTCTCAAGAGTAGTGGTGCTTTTTGAAACGGAAGAACATCAGCCAGACTGGCCAGAGCAAGTGCAAAAGAATCGCGGACATGGGGTGCGAAATGACAGGGATCTCATGCCAACTCACTCTGAATTAAAATACTGTTCCGGATACTAATAATAATGAAATATAAGAATAAATCACAGTAACACCCTTTCATGAATATCGCCTTACTAAATATTCGAAACACGTTTGCAACCTCAGTCCAAAATGTTACTTTTTAACCTTGTTTTTACGACCTCCTTAGGATAGGGGTCGCGCTCAATCTCACTTCGCGTCTGCGCGTCTGCGCCCCAGCAATTCCCCTCGCACCAGTTACATCGACGACGGGTTTATAGCAACAGTAAACAGGAAGTACAGAGGGTGGTGAGTGTTCACGGAAAGTAGAGGCTTCTGTCAATCTTGTTATTATTTGTAAAGTAATGTGTGATTTAACAAACATAGAACAATCGTACTGTCGTGTTTATAGGGTTAGGTGGCTAATTATGTCTAAATGTCCGCACTGAACAATTGAGAACCAACTAAATGGCAAGCTAAGGACACGTAGTTAGGTGCCTATATTAGTTAACGTTAGCTAGCTTGCTCGCAAAGTAATCTGCCTGTAAATGCAACCCTGTAAAGTCCTTATTTTCCTTCCTGGAAAGCTCGATACGAATGATGAAGCAAATTCAAACAAAGCATTTATGTACTGTGCAAGCTACCTTGAGCTAAATTATTAGTTAACCAGCTGGCTAGCCAGTAAAATTGATCTTATCGCAGCGGCATGGTAAGTCCTAACCTAGCTAGCTATTAAGCATCTGTAGAATAATAGTAAAAAAATAAAATAAAATTGGGCAACATATTTCGCGAAGTGTTCTCTTTACAGTAAAGCTCAGTATGGATATAGCTAACAGAAGTTAAAGTAACATCTGATTAAATTAGCTTGGTAGCTATATCCATCCGTCAGCCTGACGCACACCAATGTATCACTAGATCGTAAATGTTTGCATTGCTTTATAGGTGACATTAGGTATTTCAGCGGTTTTAGCTATTGATCTGCGGTGGTGCCGATCAGTGTAGCAATGGGGAAAAGCTGTAAGGTGGTGGTATGCGGACTGGCAGCAGTGGGTAAAACAGCCGTCCTGGAGCAGTTGCTGTATGCTAATCACGTTGTCGGTAAGTAAGGGCTTTCTTTATTCAAGTCAGAAGTAATTGTATTTCTGTATTATGACTTTTATGCAGTAGTCTCGAACCAGATTCATGATCCCTGACTTTGTAAAGTGCTTATGAAGGGGGTACTGTATTCCTTAGACCAGTGTTTCTCAAACCTCTCCTGGAGTACCCCTTGTCCTGCATGTTTTAGATCTCTCCCTGCTCCAACACAGCTGATTCAAATGATCAACTCGTTATGAACTCCTGAAGCTGCTTAATAACAAACTGATCATTTGAATCAGCTGTGTTGGAGCAGGGAGAGATGTAAAACATGCAGGACAAGGGGTACTCCAGGAGAGGTTTGAGAAACACTGCCTTAGACCATCCAGGTAGGTTGAATTATGTGGAAAGTTGCATGGATTGATAGGCAAGTGTAAACTTTTTACTTATTTTGGTGTGTAAGCATGGTGTGAATATATCATATATTTATTCTCTCAGTAATGTTTTGCAGTTTGATCGTCATAGTTAGCCTTATGTTTCATGTTCTGGTTTCATTACAATTTTTGCCCTGTGCAATCTGAGAAGGGCAGAAATAACCATGATAATACTTTTCTCACTGACACTTTTTTGGTTAGTTATTTGTTTGCTTGGAAGGTGCCCTGCTTCAAGGCATCTTGCATTGCATACATTGTAATGTGGATATTAATAAGGGTGGGTTTATGAGTGAATGTTACTGGTCTCTTGCAGGCTCAGAGCCCATGGAAACCTTGGAGGACATCTACATCGGCTCCATTGAGACAGACCGCGGTGTGCGTGAACAAGTCCGCTTTTATGACACGCGGGGGCTGAGAGATGGCGTGGAGTTCCCCCGACACTACTACTCTTTTGCCGATGGCTTTGTGCTGGTCTACAGTATCGACAGCAAGGAGTCCTTCAAACGCATGGAGGCACTGAAGAAAGATATTGATCGCTACCGTGACAAGAAGGAGGTAAGCATGTCCCCAAACTGTAACATGTGAAAAACTGATCTACTAAGAGTGAGGAGATCAGTACATGTGCAATGCTGGGATAAGCCTGGACCCGCTGGGCCTGTTTTGATTGGTTGATTAGCTGATGGACTGACAGATGACATTACTGTGCACAGGTGACCATCGTGGTGCTAGGGAACAAGGTTGACCTGCAAGACCAGAGAAGGGTCGACTCTGAGGTGGCGCAGCACTGGGCCAAGACGGAGAAGGTGCGTCTGTGGGAGGTGTCAGTGGCAGACCGGCGCACTCTCATTGAGCCCTTTGTGTACCTTGCCAGCAAGATGACCCAACCGCAGAGCAAGTCCACCTTCCCACTCAGTCGCAACAAAAACAAGGGCAGTGGCTCGCTAGACAGCTGAACGCCAAAAGGAGAGAGAGGACGGGAAAGGAGAAGGGAAACCCTCAGCTATTGTCTGACTGACTGAATCACATATACATTCACAGAAATGCCCGAAGAGGCTTATTGACTCAAACTGCATTCACACATTCAGATAAAAAGCAACAATTGGAGAAACCAGAACACAGCTGTTGTTGTTTGGCTGATGGAAATCTGTACGGCTGTGGTCAAAATTCTAGAACTTCAGGACAGTAATAGAATGAGACTTAAGTTGTACATTTGGGCATGTTGGAGTAAATTGGCTGTGACCACAACTGAAGGTTTGCATAGCCTGTCCTGCTAGCTGTGCGACTAAGAGAGAGAAACACTCTTAGCCACAAAGCAAAGATCAGGCTTGGACAGATTTTTAATAGCTCTGCATTTCCTTAAAAAATATTCAGTGCTGAAGATTTGACTCCCATAGGAATATTAAAATTAAGGCTCAGATCGGGTTTTCAGGTGCTCTTCCGCAAATGTGTTCCTTCATGGAAAGACTTAGTATTTAGGGATCAACAAGCTATTAATCATGACGGACAGTGTACTCTAACTGAATGTGGACCAATCACTTCAAAGTCTGCTTAAAGATGTCTTTATCTGTGTAAGTGAATGAAACCTTATTTGTTTTGAAGTATATATTCCATAATAGCCAAGTCTGAATCAGAGCTGTGTAATACATTTTCACCAGACAATAGGACTAGACTGCTGCATCACAGAAATAAGTTTTGGGTTGTGGGTGAATGTTTTCTTCTACCGCCTACAATCTATATCAACTTACATTGGCTGTCTGCCATTGTCTGGCATTTGAACTGAAACACAAAATACGCTCAACTTGTTTTATTATGTACTGTGTGCCTGCATGCCTATGAGCCTACTGAATCTCTGCATATAGAAGTGTTTGTATGTAGTATGTCAGGACGACTGTTACACTGGTGTATACAAATGCATTGTTCAGTAAAGTTACTTTTGTAGGAATCTTTTCATCTATTAGGCATAATTATATCCTAAACATCAACTTGTTATATCTGAAATCTCTGTGAATGTCACTACAAATAGGTAATGTTTGTTATCACAGATAAGCTGTGAAAGCCATTCCAGGACTATCTTGCATTGTGTCATTGTGTAGTAAACATTTTCTTTCTTAGTTTTCACCTTTCAATATTTTCTTTTTGTAAAATATTATTTCATGATTTATTTAAGATTGTAAATGTGGTGCTGATTTGCTGTTTTGGGTAGAAATAATTGAAGACATTTCATTGACCCTGAGTATCTCTTACTTGAGGTTAAGTCACACATTTGGTGCCTTGTCCATGCAGTGATTTTGCCTTTTTACTATGGCAAATCAGGATAAAAGGCACACTCCATACAGTATGCCAGTGCAGAAGCTTTTGTCCTTGATTTATGTAAGTGTGGGATCGAACCATTGTGGTTAAACAACAAGAAAAAAGTTTCAATTGATGTTGAAAACATTTTGCCGAGTTCATTCCTGTCCGTTGAAAATATTGTTTATTTATTTGTAAAACAGTAATGGTACCAAAACCATTCATTGCCTTCACAATATGAAGACTATAATTATATTACAGTGTTTCAGAGTAACACACATTCTTGATAGACAGTGTAATTGCAGTCTTTTGCATTTCTTATTGTTACATCATAATTGTGTTTTGTCTTACAGACTACATTACGGAGTACCTAATATCCACAGAAATAATTACCTCTGCATATGAATGCAGTTAATTGTACCATAAATTACATTACTTTGGAGAAAATATCCTGTGTGATCATACTCATTATAATAAAGGTTCCTTTATCTCACCTTTAATTATAGCCTATGCAGTTCTTTGATTTAGATTATACTTGACAATTTACACAGTTCTTTGCATTTCCTGCTCTTTTCCCAAAACACAGCAGTTACACTGGATTGCCAAACACAATTATCCAAAAGTGTCTGTACAATGACTAGCCATCAAGCCTCCAAGACAAGCAGCTAAAAAAAATCTGTCATAATAAATTGCATTCACAATGGCAACTTAAAGTAATAAGGGATTCAGATAAGCAAGAAGTGTTTTTTTCGAACTATATTTCATTTACAAATATGCAGGATAATGTAGATGGTGTGGCGGAGTGGTCTTTGTCAAGATAGAGCTGTCAACAAACACATTCATTAATGGCATCAGGACACAATATACATTATCTTGAACAGACATACAGTGTCTACAACAATTTTGACATGCCTATATTTACAGCTGTCTCAGCTCATTAGTTCTCCATATTTAGAATTCAACAATTAATTTCAGGTAGTACTGCAGAAGCTATGCCAATACAACTGCTTTGCTTAATGTGTTTGTGGAACTGTTGGCCTCTAAGCCGGAGCATTCACATTAGGACAAATGGTTGTTTGGTAAATGGAACAGAGTCACCAGAGAACATTGAGCACTTCCCTTTTTCTTTAGTATTTTGCCAGCTCTGAAAGTTGAACAATCCAGTTTAAACAAACCTTTGGCTTTTTGTGTTACGGGAACCTCTCCCTGTCACTGCACTTGCACAGTGCACAGCGTGTTTTGCCTTTCCACTGAAGGCATTTCTGTGCCCACAGTTATCCTGCTATCAGGCAGGAATATCTTATGGTAAGTTTCCAGCAGAGATAAGACTGGATGCATATTCAGGCAGACACAAAAGTGCCCGAGGAAAAGTCATCACGCTTCTCTGAAATTGTCAGCTAGCCTATTGCATCTTCATTAGTGTAAAAATATGTAAATATAACGACTTTACAGGATGACTCAGTCATTGGATTTCATAGCAAAATGTCAGCGTGGCCTAGTTTGATACAGTCACCCACTGATAAGCACCTTTACAGCCCACAGTGCTGGGGGCCAATTGCAGGGAAAGTGACCAACAGAGGGCAGTAGAGTTTCTCAGCACTTACACAACACTCAGTGTCATAGCGAAGGTCTTTGATTCTATGGGTTTCCATCAAAGAATGGCCCTAATCCAGTGTAACCTTTGAATCAGGGTGGAAAATTGCACTCTGTGATCTTGGGAAGAGGAAAAGATGACCTGCATTATCTTTCCTCTGGCAGATAATGCCCCAGAGCCCTGTGCACCAGTCTCATGAGAGAGTGGGGGGAACAAAGGTGGTAGTAGCAGAAGGAGATGGGGTCCACTCCCCTGGCCTGGTCCCAGACTGGCTTACAGTCAAAATCATCAAAAATGCAATCCTCTCAGCAGAAATGGTCCCTGGAAATCTGGTTACACTAGGACCTCTGATTAGTCTTGAAATGCCATAGCATTGTACCTTTTAGCTACATTTGTATGCATCACATGGGAGTTTGGTGATCTTTTGCCTGGATATCCAGCGAGCCCTAAACGTTTCCCTGAAATAGTGGGTTAACTGGAGTAATCCTGGGGTATCACATATACATGTATTTTACAGAGCCTGCAAGGAATTTCTATGAGAATAAAATTCAGCTGGAGACAATTAGGTACTCTCAAGAATAAACTGAATATACCAAGTTGAAAGGCCAATGACAACATCCTGTTGAGGAATCTTTTAGATATAAAACAATTAAATAGTTTATAGTCAAACTTACTGAGATTCAATTTATCTCTAATAAGTGAAGAAATGAAGATGAAATGTGTTGTCCATGTCTGCTGCAGAAGTATCTTATTTGGGATTTGAAACCACAAGACTTGTAGCCTAGCTAAGCTGCCAGCAATGTACAATCTAACAAACGTGCTATTATTTCATTTGAGATACACTTGCTGCTAATGCTTTTCTATTTGAGAATAAAACTTAAGGCATCTTGTCCTGACAGTGTTTAATTCTGAAGAACATACATTGACAGTGCAGAGGGATCAGTTTTGTCACCTTCTTAATCACATGTACATTATGGGTAACTCAGGGTGTGTGACTGCACTGCATTATGGTAGGCAGACTGTCTGAGATGCCATGACCATCACTCCACTGTCCCTTGACTGGTTTTTCTGGTGCAAGCCATACTGACACGTACAGCGCTATCAGAGAGATGAGCTTCACATGGATAGGTTCCCTAAGATTTTAGTCAACGGATTGAGAAACGATGGTAGCATATTTAGCAGAGTAAAGAAGCTTGGTTAATAGTCCACGTTAGAAAGCCAGCGGTCTAGAAGTTATGTCTGATCACATACAATAAGCCACAGAAAGGTCTGGGTCAAGTCATTGGCATTAGACAGTATTAACAAACAGAAAAGGAATTAAGAATGCATTCAGTATGTCAGCAATTTAGTACAGTTCAAATTAGTAAGCAATGGAAAAATAACTGTTCATAGAATAATCATTGAGTATCTACGGTGTATGATGACCAGATAAGATGTGGTAAGAATCTTACCTGGGGGGACTGGGGGAAATGCAAAAGGGAACAGAAATGAAATAACCAAGATGAAATGATGAAGAGAATTCCATTCTCCATACTCCACTATATGTCGATATATGCCACCACAACCATGGCTTTGTTAGTAGAAAAATTTCAGGTGTATTTCAGACACTTCACAGAACTCAAAACTTTCTCATTTAACAACAAAGAGCATCCTTACATTATTCAGATAGGGCCACCAGATTTATATAAACAGAACCATTTCCCCCTTTATCCAACAAAGTGAAAATAAAGTTGCAAAGCTGTTTCATTTTATTTTCGCCCTTTTTTGTTGCTGTAGCTAAAAAAAAAAAGAGCGAGCCTGCAGTGACGCGCCTTTATTTTGCAGAGAGAGGCAAGGACAGAATGTAAAATCCTCATATGCTAGATATATTTTATGTCAGCCTGGCAGTTGCCGTGGTGACCTTCTAAGCCCTGCCACTCTCTCCCAGCAGTATATCTGTCAAGGGCTTTTCTGTGCATCATGCGATTTCAGCTGAGAGTGATTTTTTTCAGTGCTGGGATGATTTAGTGTTCCCAGCACTGGGAACATAGATGGAGGATTCACAAACAGGGCCAACTGATGGGGACACCACTACTGCACCTGTCTGCATAACGCTGCAGCATCAGATCGAGGCCCTACAGAGACACACAGGCATGCCAGCACAATCGGGTGTGGCTGAGCCTTCCTCCATTTTAAGCTTGGTGTTACGTATGTACATCTGCTATGGCTTGAATTAATTGTTGGTTTACAAAATGAGACTCGGAATCACTGGACATTCCTTGGAAAACAAGATCATTCCACAGCACCTGTCTTATCCATTGAGCTCCCGATGAGTTCCCTGGCACATGCAAGTCATATACTAACAAGGAAGGGATCAGAGTGTCAAACTCTGGATCCAAGGGGACGAAAGAAGACCCTATGGCACTAGTTATTTTCTCAAAGGTTTACAAAGGAGAAGGAAAAATAGAAACTCTAAACTAGTGTCACGTTAAAGGAAAAAACTGTGATGGCTGAACTTGCTCTCTTGTTTACCAGCACAGGTGCTGACCCATCAATCAGCAGGTCCACAGGGGGCATCTGGGCGCTCAGACCCTGGTTCTGATTAACGACCCTGAGACTCTGAACCACGAGTCTGTCTGCTGAACTACCACAGCCGTGGTGTTGAGTGACAGGGCTGTCTTTTAAAAATCACATCACATATTCTCCTGCAGAAATCGATAGGCCTCCACAAAGGCTTCACTTCATATAAGACAGTTACTGCAATTTAATAGTTATCTCTCTCAAAAATATTTCCAAACTGAGATAATTGTGTGTTTGTGTGTGTGTGTGTGTGTGTGTGTGTGTGTGTGAGAGAGAGAGCGAGAGCGAGAGCGAGAGAGAGAGAGAGAGAGTTTGAAAAAGATGCAAAGTGCTCAAATTGTATGCAACTTGAGTCAGCTGATGTCTTTAGTGCTTATGACCCATCTCTTTGTTCAAAATTTAAACTCAAAAGCTTACAGGAAGCTTTTGCTGGCCTTAGGAAACATTGATTCAAACTAACACTACTGCCTAGATGTAAGCTTAAGTACAGACCTTCTACAGGTAGTATAAACTCTTTTTGTTCAAGGAAACTAACATAACACCAGATGAGTGATGGACCAATAATGAGAGAAGGCATGATGAAATCTTCTTCTAAAATCTTTTTGGCTCATTGTTTGTTTTCTGTTTTCTGTTTGTTTTCTTTTTTCTCCTCCAAATTTGTACTGACTAGTTCCATATTATACACACACACACATTTATATATATATATATATATATATATATATACACACACACACACACACACACACGGATATATACGAAATAATTATATGATAACAATATTATTCAGGTTCGTTCAGTTGTGGGACTTGATAAGTTATCACACCCACTCCCAGTCAGCCAGCTCAGCCACCCACAGTTCAGCCCTGCTCAACCACACCCACTCATCAAGCACATCTGTGACTCATTCCTCAAGTCCTGGCTACTGAAAGACTCAGTTTCTATTGCCTCATTGTGAGGTTTGTTACAACACTGCTGAGCCTGCTCTCTGCCATTCTGTGTTTTGTCTACTGGTTTTGACCCTTGCCTGTTGTTTGGACTCGTGTTTGGATCTGATTTTGCACTGCTGCTTCTTGTTACGACGGTTTTGTCCCTGACAACAATTTTGCCTTGCGTCATTAAACCTGGTTGACCGCTCCCAGTCTGTTTTCATTACATAAATGGTTTACAAATAAGGATATCAAGGATTCTTATATCTTTATCTTGAGTTGCACCTTACTTGTAGTTGTCAATTAGTTTTTCACTGATCTGATGTATGCCACGAGATATTGTAAAAAAAAATTCATCCCCCTTGAAAACCCGTGATGCTGTAAAGAGGAGTGAACTGAGCCAGGATACACTAAAGGTCAATGTAACGGAGTGCATGTCTGTTACATCAACTTAGGTTAACTAAGCAGAAGGGCAAACATATCGTGGTACTATCTATCATCCCCATTGTATTTCACCGACTCTTTTGTTTGCCTCCTACCAAAAGACTCCCAAACCACTGACTCTACAAATCAAGAAGGACAGGTGGAATGTCTTAACATGCAGGGTGGCCAACTGAATGTTTAAGCATTTCTAATCTTGGACAATATTTTTGTCAATTGCACCTCTTTTTTTC
Source organism: Megalops cyprinoides (assembly GCF_013368585.1). Classification (NCBI taxonomy): domain Eukaryota; kingdom Metazoa; phylum Chordata; class Actinopteri; order Elopiformes; family Megalopidae; genus Megalops; species Megalops cyprinoides. The sequence goes on from NC_050583.1 coordinate 39,533,416, forward strand.
AATCAAAGAAATGTTTGTGGTTTGGGGGGAAACAGGGCCTACCTGTGCATCCAAGGGCACCAGCAGGACGGACTCCATCAGCCAAAGGACCCGAGGACTGGGGGCTGATGGGACTTGTAGGTTTGGGAGAGAGCAGACAAATGGGGCTGACCAACATGGGAGGTGACTATGGGGAAGTTTCCAGTGATTTCTGGTTAATCTTTTATGATTTAATTGTATTGGTTTATAAAGAGCAAAAATATCCAGGAAACAATTTTGATGTGACAGAGTGATATTTGTATGCCAGTATTTATTGGATTGTGGCTTTTGTTGAGTAACTTGATTTATTTTGTTCTGAGTAGTTCAGTCCAAGATGGCTCATTGCTTTTATAAGAGCAACACTCAGTCAGTAGGGGGCTGGCAAAGAGTGTAGAGAGAATCACAGCATAATTGATGTGGTCTCTTTTGGCCTGCTTAGGCAATTGTTGTTTTCATTTTGTTTGTGTTATATGTTTTTTTTTTCCTTTTTTTTTCTCTCATGGTTAATTTAGTGTTATTAGTTATTGTTACTTCCACTAGTCACAGCTTGGGTAAAATAAACCACCATCACCTCATCCAACCGTTTGACCTCATCAGTTCTTTTTATTATCGCCTCTCTGTCATCCCACGACAGTCAACTAGGAGTATCTGATACGATATCCATCCCATACTCAGACTGAAGCTTCTGTTGTGTTCAAGGATTAGAGGCACAGAACTAATATGCAGAACTCCATCCACCCAGAATCATACAGTCATCATCATACAGTCAGAGGCAGCTACTTCCCTAATGTTAAAACTCTTATCTGTTGCTTACCCTCTCACTTACCTTGAGAGTTTCCAAAATCCTAGTTACAGAGGCCTGTGGTTTCTGTAGGTTGTTCATCCTGCTTGAGCACCAAGCTTGCTCATAGCCGTAAACAGACTTGAGCTGGGGTTCCCATTTGGAGAGCACGGTTGAATCTCAGGACCATGAAAAAGCAGCTGAAACAGCCCTACAGCAGCAGCAGCAGCAGCAGCAGCCGCACTGACCTCAGCCTTAGATCTCCACGGGTCAGAGTGACCAGTGTGGACAAGGACAGAGACAGTGACGCATGACTGTGCATGTTGCAAGGACAGGCAATGCTTAAGGATGCTGACATTCTAGTCCTAAAGGATGGATGCCCCCGGAGCCTCCGTGACTGTCATCTGAGAGCTCTGCAGGGACAGACAGGGGCAGACGTGTCTGCCATTATTGAGGCAGGCCACCACAAGGGAAGTGCGGCCTGCCTGGAGCTGGGCCCTGAATCCCAATAAAGCAGTACGTGACACCAATGAAGTGGAAGCTCTGATTGATTTATTTTGCTCTCCACCCACTTAGCTTTTTTCTCTTGCTCTCCTCTATACAGCAATAACAATAAAAGCAATGAGTAATCTCTTATCAAAATACATGTTCTTTTCTTTCACCTTACAGTTAATATGATACATCAGAGAGTAATGAAACATTGTACAATGAACATTACAAAGGGAATACAATAAAATACTGGCCAAGTCCCTGTATAGCTTGTATTTTTTTCTTTAATATTTTCTTAATATACATTTTGTTTGATCAAACACAACTGATCACATGACTTCAAATACTTATATATACAACTGGACGCACAAACAAGACCTATGTCCTATGTCCTTTTAGTCAGGTGATACTCACAGTGATTCATACCAGCGGAGGCAGCGGTGAAAGATTGGGCCAGGGTTTTTTGTGTCGTTAGTTTGAACAGCCTGGCCAGTCAGGGGGTGGGAGACAGCTCAAATCAACTGTGCTTTCACAGGCCCTGCCAAGCATGCTCCTGACGTGCCAAAGTCTAGAGCTTGCATTATCAAATTAACTCTCCTTCAAGCACACAGAAACAGAAATTACCATAGACTCAGACAGAGAACGTGAAACCAATTCATTGGCATTTCACATTAATTCATCTTTTGATTTATTTGTGCTTTAAAGAATTCCAACACAGCAGTGTAGATATTGCGTGACATCCTTAGTGTTGAGCCTTTATTACTCACTTGCATGGGAATCCAGTAACACAAGCTGATGGTCTCAATGGTGAAGAAAACATAAAGTACAGCCATAAGGTCCTTTCTCTGGCACAGCTGAGTGAAGTCATGTATGTTGCTTTGAACAGCCTCTTTAATAATCTGACTAACATGCTTCTGGACAGTCTCCATGACCTCTCACTGAACCTCTGAAGCAGCTATCAAAACTATGATACTCTTTGTGCTTTTAGTGCCTTGAGTTTTGACTAAAATGTCAGATCTCAAGGTATACCTTTATATAAGCCTTGGTAATTTGACAAACTCTGGCAAAATAAAAAGCAATACTTGCCAAAACCAAAAAAATAAACATTGCTTTGGGTGAGCACTCACCTCAAGGATTGCTGGCCAACACACTGAAGTGACAATTATTGCCATGATTGCATTATTACTAAACATTTTTGGCACAAGCTCCACTGGTTTAACAGTGTGGCATACAAAGTAAGAGAGACTAAAGAGACTGGCTTGGTTTTCTTATAAGAATCCAGGGAAATGAGGTTACACAGAATCAATATGATGCTACATTTAAAGCTCTGAATCAGAATAATATGCAACAACATCAAGTTATGGACTGAATGGCATCTTGTTTCATCTGACCCTCTGTTCTGCCACAGAAGTGAAAGAAGAGGTGAAAAGTATGATACTGTTTTCATTTTGGAAGACTTCTCTTCAGAGAGCATCTTTTGCCAGCATCTTTTTCCAATGTCTTGCCTCAAGGTCTTGGATCTCATAAGAACAAATATCCTCATATAACAAATAGTGTTATATGGTTAAGAATGAGAACAAGAAACAATGTCTAAAGCACTGGCAGCACAGAAAGCTGTCTAATTCTGGTGAAAATACCGTACACTTTGTTCTCAAGAATGCCACTGTCTGCCAAATAACATTTTCATTTGCACTCATATTCTGCTGCATATATTTCCTCTTGGGAAACAGGAGGAAAAATTAAATACTTTTTAAAGTGACACAATGTTCAGAATAAATTTATAGATAATTATAGATAATTGTGTTCTACATATCAACTGTTAAGGTTTAGCAAATTATTCTTGGCAATGGTCAGAACTAATATGTAACGTATCATACACGCCCATTTTTCAGGGCATTCAGTCAAAGAATCAATTCATCCATTTTAAGCGAGGGCTGAATAAAGTGTATGGACCTTTTATGGACCTGTCGAATTGCATCACTAGGTAATGTCAGGATGCAGATAGAATGGTTCTGCTGGGTCATTGTTACACAGTTACTACTGTTTAAGAGGCAGAGAGACCGCGCCTGTGGAATCAGAATAAATGCAGATCTCAAACATACATTGAGTGTCATCATGGCCTTCTGCGTAAACTCTACTCCTTCATGCTTGCCTTTTTATGGCCGATGATAGCTTTTTATTGGAACAAAAGTCAAAAGATTACTAGGTGGTAACAGCTTTTCTCTTGGACACGAGGACACGAGTGGTACGAGGGTCTTTTAAGAACCACAGGCGGATCTGAGTGATGGCGCATTCCCTCCTGCCTTAAGCTTTGTTAAATTCATGCCTGTTTCCCTTATCCTATCTCCATTCCAATCTCCATCTTCAAAAGAAGACAAACTAACAGACTGAACACTTGGAGATTTTGTCATGCTAAAATCAACAATTAAACCATAGTCACTGATAAAAAGGATTATGTGAATCAGGGAGGGGATTTAAAGTAAGATTAATAACATAACAGTTCCATACTTTATCCTGCTGCTTGAAGGGGAAGTCTTCAGATTTATCAAACCTTTGTCATTCCAATTTTAAATCCTCCATTAACTGCCATGGTCATTCTATCACACTGTCATTTCAGCCCTGTTATTGCTAAATTATCAGATGTCCTCAAAGGTTACTACTGCTTGCACATTCAATATGTTACCCCAGTATTCTAAATCCCCAGTCTTATCTCTTATACACACATATACTCATGAAACAGAGGAATACCATAGACCCATTCTTTCTTTGAACAAAACAAAGCAGACAAACAAACAAAATAAGAAAAATTCCACAGTGTTGTCAGCACTATGGTCCTGTTGCAGTTCACTTCTCCAGAAAGCATATCTTGTCCCTCGCATGAAACAGACTTTTAATTTTGAAGCTTTATTTTCTCCTCAAAGGGCTAAAAGCTCAGCCTATAGAGGGCTTTCCGTGATAATTTGTATTTGTTTCAAACGTGCCCTTTGCACAACTCTATCCTCAAGATATGACCACACAGTGTCAAACATGACTGACATGGCGAAATGGTGGTGAATGGGAGAAGTTCCAATCACACTTTCAAAGGATTATCTAAAAAAATATTGGCAGATTGCCCATTGCAATTGATGGTTTGCTGGTCTCTCACACTTTTGTGGATGAGACAACCAAATGCTTCATATTTCCTTGTGCATGAGACAGATTTCTTCCATGGAGCAATTTGTTTCTCTCCACTGCTGGAGCTTGCTCCTCTGAAACCCTCAGGAAAAATGGCCAGGTGAACTTAGATTGCTGCCAGATTCTGCGAGAACTGGAGTGAAAATGGGAAGCTGAGGAGATGAGAGTCAGCACTTGAAAATGTAAGCTGTAAGTTTCATTGAAATCTGAAGACCTGAGAAGGCCAAAGACTAATCTGTGCCTGTAAGCTCCCTTGCCTACAGAGATACAATTGTCACAAGGCCCTTTAAATGTTGTTTCCCCTATTTTATTTTTGTTAATTAATCGAATCTCAACTACTGATACTACAGAAATAATAAAAAACACTCAGGCATAGTTCAACGGTTGTTGCTTTTGTTTTTTTTTTTTAAAGAATGAATAAAACTGAAAAAATGAAGGAAATAAAAACGATAAAGTACTTATTTCCACCTCTCTTAAGCACATTTGGACTGTACATACATCAATGGAATCTACAATTCCCTCTTAAATTTCAGTTTGATAATAACAATAATGATAATAATTGATAAAACCTCTATTTACTCTATTATATCTATCTATCATATATACTTTTTTTTTTTTTTTACAATTTTTGATAAAAATCCCCATTTTGGAGATTTCCCTTTAAAAATTTAACAACAACGAAACAACAGGCTGGTTCAATGATCAGGGACTTAAGTTAATCGGATTTATATGGCATGAAAACTGGCTTCATATTCCCAAAGACCTGCTATTGACAAAACACAAGTAAGAGCAGTTTCATTTGAATGAGCAATGTCAGAATTAGAACTGTAGATGGAGCTGCTGTATTGTCGCAAGGGAGACCAATCAAGGAGACCGGGCAGAGAGCAGGAGACCGATGCATGGCATTTTGTCATTTTGCAGGAATTTAATGACTGACTGAGCAATAGTGTTGGCTCTTCTGCATGCAGAGATAATGTAACTGCTGGCCTGATTTTACAGCTCTTTTTGACAGCAGCAACAATGTGGGGATCATTACAATGTGGCCAGACTGATGCACCTATATGGGATCTACTGTAAAACAACAGCAAACAGGTCATGACAAAATGTAGGACATGAAACAGTTGCACTGCATAAAAAAACATGCCCAATAGATCCAGTGTAAAACAGGATTTTGTGATGTACAGAGCTGTTGTTGGAATATAATGTTTCTTTCTTGCGGCACATGTGTTGGCATTGGCCATATATTTAACGCTCGGTGCCTCGTGAGCAAAGCTTGAAGGAGCATATGACAGGAACAATGGGTGGTGTGCATAGGTCTCCTGCCCTCTCTGTCCTCCCTCATTTGGATCTGTGATAGGAGCAACAACTCCACTGTTTTCTGAGGCCTCAGAACATGGGCTGTTCACACCACTTGCTATTCCTCTTTATTCCCCTCACCCTTTGGACCCAAAGGAAAAACCCTCAGCCAAAGAAAAGGAACATATTATTATTATTATTATTATTATTATTGCTTTAAGAATATGACACAGGATTTAAGTATCAAGATGTTGGATTCACAGAATCCCCAACACTTGAGTCAGAGGATCTTCCCCATACCGTTAGGAGACGACATAAAACCATCCCGGATTCTTAATTTGTACATATGTTCATAAAAAAAAACCTGCTGGTATGAACTGAATTGGGGTCATTACGTATGGAAACCTATTAAGTGTTCTCAGAAATACAGAATTTATTACTCTTGTGGATAGATTTGAAAAAAAAAAGTTGCCGTATTCCTTCAACATCAACATAAAGTTTTCCTTGCACGTCGAATATTAAACAGGTTTTAGGAAACAGCAGATAAGAGTTCCCTCTGTTCAGCATGCAGCCGTTTATCAGTGTCATTGAACGACAGAGGCAGGCGGCGTGCTATGCTGTATCGGCTCTGTCGGCCCCAGCGGCAAGAGCCCTGGCAAGGTGTGCTGCTGCTTGATGGAGAGCCGTCCGCTACGTGCTTTGTCTCCAGGCGCGTAAACAACCCTGACAATACCCACATATGCCAGAACAAAGAGGACGCATCGGAAATCATTGCAAGTCAGCCCCCCGATGCACAGCAGAAAGACTAACCAAGGCTCTAAAAACCCAATTGATCAATTCGCTTTTTCCTTTTTTCACCCCCTTCTGCTGTTTTATTTTCAAGAACCTGTGGGTCATTGCTGTTACTTCTGCTCATTTAAGAAATACTCATGAATAAAGAAAGAGCTCATGATCTTGGTGTAAGCAACATACGAGGATTTTCAAAGCTAAATGGCTAGTTTGTTTCACCTCATTCTAATGTTTTAAGGCATTTGTAAGCATAAGCAGCTCAAAAAGCATTTGTCGGTTCACTGGGTAGATCTTGCACACCAACATCTGGCAAATGTGTTCTGGGCTTGAACTGTATTTGGTTTTAAGATATAACCAAACAGAAGTACACATATTTTATATAGGGATATACTGTATATTGACAGTATTAACAGTTTTGTCAGTTTCCTACAGAAACAAGAATATGTTAACTTTCATATTGCTTAATATGGCACAATATAACAGGCTAGAATGAGGAGCACATAATACTGGGGATGATAGTAGCTTGACAATATGACCTTTTTTAAGACTCTCTTGAGCAGTTAATATCATTCTGTTTGAAATGCTACTAAAATTAATTATGCACACACCATTTGGTATTATGACTCATTCTTTTCTAGCAAGATCTGAAAAAGAACCTGACTTTTTGATTCCGATACCCACAGTTCCATCGTGTGAGTTTTCGGGTTTCAGAATCAGGATTTTCTAGTTTGTTGCAGAATAGCCCATGTTCCTGACTGGCCTGAGGCACACGCTGACAGACATGCTGAGTCCACGCCAGGCTATGGCTATTGGACGGATGTCACAATATTTCCCCCTGGGCCCCTGAAATTTACACTACCCTCACAAAAATATTGAAGAGGCAGATTGTCTAAGGCTGGATACATCCAGATTTGTTTTCACAGAAACATGGCGATGAGAGATAAACTAATCCTTTTCTATAACACCCCACAATGCATTGCATGGACAGGAATTCCATGTGCATGTGCCTGGGTGGGTTACCTGACGGGTCCAGAGCATGTCTGTTGGAGTGGGAGCCTCACATAGCCCCTGTGGATTTGGGACCCTGTCCCCGCCCCCCTCTAGATACAGAGGTGGGGGCACAGCTAGCATTGCTGCCAACCGACCAACCACCAGTCTAGCAGCTCTGCTGAGGAGTGGGCGGAGACTTGGACTGTGGTACCTGGGAGACAGAGACCCCTGCCCTACCAGGTTAAAAACATCTAAAAAGCATCAAGTAAAGGGATTTTGTTGGTGGCAGCCACGTCACACACAGATATAGGCTTACCTCACTATCATAGTCTAATAAATAACACAAACAAATAAACTTTGACCTAATGCCGTTCCGCGACTTCTGTTCTGTCCTTTCGCAAAAGTGCGGTCGGTCCGTCCAGCTGTTCTCAGAAAAGAAACAGTGGAAGGAACAGTTGTATGGCTCCTGTGCTGTTGTCTTTCCCCCAGATCTTTTTCTAATGTTTGAAGCCCATGGGATCGATTGGTGCATTTGCTCACTGGCTGCATAGTTCCATGTGGATCCTTGTGTGGGTCACAGTTATGGGGACTAGTAGGGGGAGAAAATGATGGGGGTGTGCGTGGCCCTCAGGGGACCCGGGGCGGGCCTGAAGAGTGCGGGTGTCAGTAGGGGGGTCTGGATGAGTGTGGCAGTGCCTGCCGGGTGGCGCAGGGCCAAGGGGTTGGTGGCCATGGTGCAGAGGGTGGCCGGGTTCAGTGGGCTAGGCAGGAAGCTGGCTGTCAGGCTCTTGGTCAGTTGCTTCTGTAGGGCAAGTTTGGTCTGGAAGAGAAAAGGACCACGTACATAAGTATTTACACAGTGGACAGGCTTATCCAGTGCTGGTTAAACTGCACAATATTTACTCTTATTTATTAAGTCAATCCAGGTTCCTGTTTATAAGCAGCTGGGTTTGACCTGGAGCCATTCAGACAAATAATATTGCACAAATTGTTTTTCATCATTGATGTAATGAGCAAATACCTCACACCAGGGTATATTTCTGAGCTTCCTTTTTTATGCCTTTCACCACCACTGTAGTCCAAAGTACATACCCTGGTACAAGCCAGGGAAAGACTCCTACGCAAGGGTTCACCAACCATGTCCCATCCTGGATTTGAACCCATGATCCACCCTTGTGATGATGCCAAAGTGGCAATATCCACCCAAATGAAAAAGCACACATGAGCACAAAAACGACTTCTCCAGACCACCAACAGGGACAGACTAAGAGACCTGGAGTTCACCAATGTGATGAACTGGTGACCAGTCACAAGTCTGAACAGGAAATATCCTCCAGACCCCTGTTCCTCTGCCAGGCATACTGGGTGGTCATATCTACCATCCCAGAGTTTTCATTCTGCAGAGTCTAGGCATGCTCAGTGCTCTGTCTCACTGTGCGGATGGGTGACGTAAGGCCTCACTATAAAAACTAAGACCTAAGATTGTACAGAGAGGAGTTGAGCTTGTAGCTTCTCACTCTGGCTTTAAATATCCCAGACAAGAATGCGCTGTGCTCTGGAGCGCTATGTTTCCCCAGCAGCTGGATAAATATGAATCCTGTGGGGCCATTTGTGAGTGCGTGTGTGGGCATTTGTGTGTGTGTGTGTGTGTGTTTTGTCCAGCTCCACTTATGTGCAGTTATTTTTAAGCTGGCTAACAGTTGACCTGATATAACTGCTTATTCCAGACAGAAAAATGCAGGTTAGTGGGCTTCCTTTCCCTGATAATGAAACGTCACAGACCTAGTTTGCATTGACCTTTTATGTAGATAGATGGACACACAAATAGGTTGATTAAACTACTGCTGTTTTTCAATTTTGATCTGCTGGCAGTAAGCACATCTACATTGCACTAACTGCAGTGCTCTCCAAAGCCATTCTCTTGCCTTAGCCCTGCCCAAACCCTTCTCGGGTCCAGCACTAACAGACCTGAGTCTGGCTCTGCCCCAAGCCCTCACCTGAGGGGTAAGAGCAGTGAGGTGGCTGTGGCTGAACGCTTTCTTCATGGCGGACACAGCCCCGCCAGCATACCCACCCCATCTCACGCTCTGCAGGGCAAGAGAGATGAAGAAGGGAGGGGAGAGTGTGAGCATGCGTGTGTAAGTGTGTGTGTGTGTATATGTGTGAGCATGTGTTTGTGTAGTAGGAACTCACCGCTAAGACTGAGTTCTGTTGGTTCTTGTTGTAAGGGCTGAATTTGGGCTTCGGGGGCTTTCCAGCCAGCCGGTCCTTGTGTCTCCTGCTGTTCATGTGCTGAAGGAAAGGAAATAAAAGGTTACCAAATGAGGCTGTTTTGTCTCACTCTGCCTCTACCCTCTGTCTGTTTCTTGTCTTTCACCACACTTTCACCTCAGCCTCTCTGTCCCCCCCCCCCCCAAACTATCAACAGTTCGGCACCCAATGATATAACTTGTTAGTATGCAACCTATGTACAATGCTAAAACTACACCCCCCCCCCCCCCCCCCGGAGGGCCTTTGGGATCAGAGCTGCCTAACTCTGCTCTTACATCCAAGACTGACAACTCAATGCAGTTGGCAATTGATTCAGTGATATGATGTGGCACTTTTTAATATCTGCCTCATTGCAAAGCTGTCCTGAAATTGTGAAATTAATCATATCCTCCTAATTAACCTGAGGCTGAATCTGACTGCAAAGCTTCTTTGACATCTGCACAACAAAGTCTTCTCATTCTTTTTTTTTTGTTAATTCCACCCAACTTTTATGTGATCTGTTGCCCTGTCCCTCGTAATGGTCTCCTCTTAGTTCATTTTAATTACTCTGAGGATATACTCTGGTGTGATGAAACTTGCCAGTGTGAAAACAAGGCTCTCCTGTACCCAAGATAAAAAGCAACCTTTGTCGCACATCATCACAGCAATGGCCTCTACAAGGATGGCCACAGGCTTGTGCCTATTTAAAAGTGTTTGTGTGAACATGCTTGTGCGTGTGAGAGAAATGGTGTTTGTAAGAATATGGCACCTCCTAACAGAAGAATAGAATCCCTGGAAGCTAGTATTTTCGTTATTTAGCAATTTTTCATTAAATGACACCGGGGCAGGGACATGTAGCTGAATTCAGAATGAATTCAGAATGATTCAGGGTGATACAGGGAATGCAAGACTGTAATAAAATATCTAAGGGTTTCTTTAAAATATAAAAATGTGCCTTGGATCAGTGCTACCACATTATCTTGATTAAATGCAGTGAGAGGATGGCTTTTTGACTCCATCATCTTTGATTGCGTGTTCTTATGTCTATTACATAGCCCTGGGGCCCTATGTTTTCTTCTTTCACATGAATAAATTTGATGACAATGATGAAGTCAAGTTTAAGTTTATATTCTTATTATCACCCAAATAACTGCCAGTGTGAAACAGCATTCTGGTAGTGTTTGTGATTCAATCTCATAGTGGGAAAATATTCAAAGTACATTAAATAATTTCATCACTTCATTGCAAATTGGGCACGGCACTGTTTAAAAATAACATCGCGGGAAGACTGAAATGGTCCCCCGTCTCTCTCCCTTTTTTGAGGCAAAGTTGTGTTTGTTGGGCCAGAGCCACCATAACCAAAGTCTCTGGAAACATTTGCAGCTATCTCTTGCCCTTTGCAAATGCCACATCATTGGTTCTTAAACTGCACTTTCCTCCCATAACCCCCTGCCCTCTCCTTCACTTTTTGTTATAAACAGTGTCAGGGATCTGAGGGACCTGTTACAGGACACCTGGTGGAAGCTGAGTGCGGGATATAAAGGTTAAGCTCAGCTGGTGAGATCACTTCCTGTAGGTCAAAAATGGTTGTTGGATTCCCCCCACAGGGCAGAAAGGTGTAACCGGTGATCTCGCTGTTTTTATGAGTAGAGTTAATGTTACATGTCTGTCTGCAACAGACAGGGTTTAACATAGCAGTGCCTGCAATCAAAGTGCATAAACAGCTTTGAATAGTTTAAGGAGTGATGAGACAGAGGGAACCTTTAATGTTAGAGCTCCCATACAGATGTTAAAAGCTACCAAAAGATGCTTTACCTAAATACAACTCTACAAGTATCCTCTGCACAATATACATTATGAGTGAAACCTGACTGCCATAGCTGGATTTTAAGACCCTAATGAGTACTGTACTCTTCTGCCAAGGGGGCTTCCGCCCAAGGAAGTTAAAACTGCACAGTTTTCCTCAGCCAGACAGAGGAAAACAGCACAGAGCACCCCACTGACACCGACCTGCTTGAGCTGCGTCTCGGAGTTGACGTAGATCTCGCACACTTCGCAGTAGAAGGCCTTGCTGGCAACACCCACACTCCCCTTGCTGCCCAGCCGCTTGGTCTTGCAGGCTGCACGAGACGATACCACCTTGCTCCGGCGCCGCGGCTGCACGCTCTGGCCCTCCAGCATGAGCTTGTGTTTGGACCCTGGGGTATGGAACCAGGAAAACTCAGGCACTTCATGCTCAAATACAGGTTTCAGCCAATGCGTTATCTGACCTTTCAGGGTATACTATAGCAGTTGGCTATGCTCACGTTAAATGTTAAAGAGGGCTCAGCGCACCTTGGCTCTGAAGCCACACTGCACACAGTTTAGGCTTCACCACACAGCAGCAGACTGGTGGGGTTTTACTGTGTATCACAATTGCAGCACATACTGTCAAATAGGGAGGACAGGACAATCCACTTACCACTGTTGTGGGCTTCCAGCTGAGACGTGGAGTTGACAGTGACTTTGCAAACTGGACAGTGGAGGTGCTGCTTGTTCTTTTTGGGATCCTTGTCCCCCTCTGTGAGAGATTCACCCTCACCCCTGGAGGGCTCCTGACCACTGGGTTCAAAGCCTGGGCCAGGGTGCTCAGCAGCGCTGGTGTCCGACGTGCTCTCTGAAACCTGGGAGGCCGGGGACACCTGGGGTGACGCAAGGGCTGCCAGTTCCAGGGACGAGGTCTCTGACACAGGGGTCAATATGACTGAGCTCCCTGGGGCCTCCTCCACCTTCACTTTTATGGTCTCTGGCTCCGAGTGTAGACCTAGACACACAGGATTTAGTCACTTAATACAAAAACGTCTATAACAGCACTATAATAGAGGAACTTAGCCACAGGTTTAATATAATATAATAATATAATATCACACATACCCACTCAACACGAACACAGAACAGACATAACACTGTGATGTGAGAAAACAGTGTGTCACTCAGCAAAGGTCAGTTCCAAAGAATTACATACTATTGGTGTGATGTCTTGATGGCTGCACTGATGCACCTAATCATGTATATTTTAAACAAATTTACATGCACTCAATTATAATGTGAACTCTCTGCACTACAAAATAAACAGTATCTAGATATGCATTCTTATATAATATTTGTACATTTTAAATACATGTTGCATACTGGTCTGGCCAGTTTTCAAATACATTTTTAAAACAGCTTCAGTGCTTGGCTGTGCAGTGTGGGACAACACAAAAAAAATGCAAAACCATCTATGCAGTCCCCCATTGACTTCTCCACCTCCCAGGTTTAGTCATTAAATCCACATCTATTGACTGCAAAACACATAGTTGCACACCACAAATCCATTCTGTTTGAACTGCAGTCTAAAAATGACCCTGAGTAACTCCCCTAGCCAGCATTCTTCCTGTCCTCTCCTTTCTTTCACAGAACAAGAATGGTAGGTTAACTCCCTTGTCCCTACAACCAAACCAGTCAATTGATTTTGGAAATTAATTCTTTGCAAAGATAAGTGTCTGGTTGTGTAAAGAATGACCTGAAATTAAATCAAGAAGAGGGGCCTCTCTCCTGTATGGAGAGAATGACCCTGGAGTTATCTCCATGGGGAACTGCACCTAATCTAGTGTTCATGTAAACAGACAGGTCAGGCCACCAGAGAGGAATGAGACTGGGAGGAACAGCATCTGTGTGTGTATGTGAGTGTTTCTTTTTCTCTGATTTATGAAAAATCATGAGCTAAAAATCTATAAATATATAAACATCCAAATGCGTGAGCTGCCACAAAAGGAATGAACGGTGGTCTGGAACTTACATGGAATGAGCTTTTTATGTGGAATGCTCAAAACTGTTGGATAAGCCATAAAGTGTTTGCTGACAAGATTGTGCAGAGGTTGGGTCTTTACAGATCAGAACATTCTCCCCTATTATTTCCCCTGAAATTTAAAGCATTTGATAAAATATAAAAGTATTATGAGTGCATCTTGCTGTTCTTCCATTAAACAACCTTGAATTTATATGTTTAAAACAAACAGATGGAAAAGGCCATTTCTGACTTTCAGGTACCTTATACAAAACCAACAGTTCTGCTGGGGGCATAAAATAAACAAAAACAGCAGTTCATTGTAAAAATGTGAAATGAGATAGAGGAGAGCTCATTGATTTTCTCTAAACAGCATCTAGGTTTTTTCTGAGTAAGGTCTTGAAAGGACTTCAAAATCCAAAAGCAGTCACTGATGCTGTGCAATGATTGTAATGGGAATGGATGGTATTTTTTCTGTAGTATAGCCTGCGACACAGCTCCAATGCAATATATCATTATCTATTAAGTTATTTGCCTCCAGTCAAATTACTGCCTTTACAGGCACAAACAAATGTGACCTGGTTAAACCCAGGCCTGAGGTACCTGAACATCTATGTGGGTTGAAAGCAGGGGAGCTTTGGCCCTCTAGATAGCTGGAGTTTGAATGGCAAGACAAATTGCACTGTAATGCAGAAGACATGGAAGAGTGTCAAATTATCCACTAATTATTTTGATGTTCTAGAGTGGTAGCTGCTTTGGGACAAACTTCTTCTGTTACATACACAGGTGATAGGAGAGTTATTCACACACACACACACACACACACACACACACACACACACACACACACACACGCACATACACACATATATGCACACGCACACACACATGCATGCACATACACACACACATACACATAGGGCACAGGGAACCCTAAAAACTGAGCTCAGAAACTCAATGCTATGCTGGCTGTAATCACAGCATACACTCACCCACTACAGTAAAGTCTGATCTGGATTCAGGGAACTGCCAACAATACAGCGTGGAGCGCAGAAATGAATACGTTGGTTTACCAATTGTGTTTTTTTTTCTGTGAAGCGCCTCCTCTTTAAGCTGTGATCACAAAAACAGGATATGGAGAAAGGGAAAAGACTGATAGTTGTCATAATGATAAATGGCACTGTGCCTCCTAAACCCTTTCCTGAAGCTTTGGTGAGCCTCCAGCCCTTCTTCCTTGGCATGGAAACAGAGCACTCAGTCTCACAGTAGAAACAGGGAATACCCTCTTGCTCCACCAAAGATCTTGGAGTCTGGGGTTATTTTAGCATTTTAACATTATTTGGTTTGACTAACAACCTTCACTGCCAGAAAGTCATGGCATTCAAGAAGGATTAACCTCATGTGTTTTATTATTTACTGTAAAATATTGATAGAGTACACTTCTGATTGCAATATGATTTTGCTGAAAAACAGATAGTAATTAATGGATAATTGTCCAATGGGCATCTGGACTAAAGCCCAATCAATGTGAGAACAGGCAAGGTGGAGGAGACCTTAAGTTTGTCTCAGACTATCCAGGGTACACATAAAATTGTACCCAGCTCTTGTGTAAGGAGTTACTAATACCTGATTGATTCTGGGGTTGCTTTCAGAGGGAGCTTGGAAAATCGGTTTCCATAACAACCGTCTCCAAATACCCACATGTCACTTATTGCAGAGATGTGTTATTCCTGCAGAGAGCTGAATTGTTCAGTTTGGATGTGGACCTCCTGAGAGCTGGGTTCAATAAGAGGTCCTGATTGCTCACTCTTAAACAGAAGTATAAGATCAGAGCAGATTTTATTGCGCAAACAATTTCAAAAGACATATGAAATCATGTTAACCATTAGGTTTTCCACATCACCAGCTTCCATATTGGAAGGCACACACAGAAATGAGCACAGAATTGAACCTGCAGAGAGTGGGCGAGGACAATGACAGCCGCGGCTAAAATTGTGCTGTAGTGGTTGGATACTAAAATGTGAACATTTTACAGTATTTGCTGTACTTAACTTCAGCAGCAAGGTGGAACATCTTTGGCATATCATTTTACAAATGGTACCAAGTCAGTAAATGATAAACATCAATGGCTATGTATGACACATTTGTGATTCAGCATGGTATTCACACACTAGTATACCAATGAATAGTTACAGCTCCTCTGGATGGATTCCTGTCCTACATCTCTCCCTGCTAGAATCCTTGGAGAAGTCAAATGGCTTATAGACTATTTATAGCATTGGTCTGTGATTGGTTTGGGATCCGTGATAAATCTGAGCCCTTGTCTGTGTATTATTAATACAAGGCGACAAATACAGCTAATTTCATACAGATTTAATTCGGGGTGTTATCACACTATGAAGCTACATTGCTACACTGGACTGCTCCGATGCATTTCAATTTCACATTAGACGAATTACACTAGTGTGATTGTTAAGGATCATTCGTTGTTGAAAAATTGCTGCAGAACTGTCAAATTCTTTGCAACATAAAACCAGTCACAGCTTATCTTCTTTCAACCTCTCTCTTGATTCATCTTGCCATTCCCCTCTCTCCCCACAATCCGTTTCAAATATGTTTGACTAAAGCCATATGAAATTAGATTTGATGAGAGTCATTTTGTGCTTGATCTTTTGTTGAGGTTTCAGATGGGGTTTCAAAAGGCTGGCAGGTTCAATTTGGTCACCTCATTTCTGTACCTTCTCTTCTCTGCATTAAGCCATATATATATATATATATATATATATATATATATACACATATATACACACACACACACACACACACACACATATATATATATATATATATATATATATATATATATATATATATATATATATATGTATATAATGCGGATGTTGTTCAAGCAACATATCAAATTGTTCCAACAATTGTGTTCCAACCACCAGCAAGTCTAAACCATCAATTATACTTGGAAAAAACTCCCTTTGCTACACATATAAACACGTATATTCACCAACTTGGGCTGCTCATCAATCAGGAGAAAATGACATAATGGTGTGATTTCATGCATGAGGAGGAAACTGGGATATTCAGGCATTGCACTGTTCCAGTGGAGAATGGGAAACAGGAGGCCACACCCATCAGAGGAGGAAAGGGGATGCCTATCGCAATATAGCAGTCACATCCTTGCTCAATGGTAAAAACTCATTCCCCCATCATCCATGTCTCCTTTCCACATGACCAGTGACAGACCCCATCTTTCTCTTTACCCCTCTTTTTTTTCTTTTCAATTAATTTGTTGTGGATTGAATCTGTCCGCCTCCGGAGATCGAGATCGATCCCGCCTGTCGCTCACCCGTCATCCAAGCAGGGAGAAAGGGGACAGCAGCAGAGTGAGGGATCGCTCCTGTCACTTCGGCGGGAACCAGCTCCCCTCGGCTATACTGCTCACAGCCAGCCAAGGGTGCAAAGGGGAATCCCAATAAAAATAACTCCTGATTCCCACTCTGCCATCAACTAAGCACTTCCTGCTAACAAACATTTCCATCAGTGCAAATTGTGTGATCTCAAATCCAAATCCGAATGAAACTATCCCTAATATGCAACCAGAACTGTTCCACGTGTTCTTAACTTCAATGCTGACATGTATGGGATAATCCAGCTTTGGCCCTCACTTGCATCATTAGGAACACTGGGTTTTCATTTTTAATTGCAGCCTTGTTCCTTTTTGACATCAAGGTCTGTTGGAGCGCCCCATGGGGACCACTTCCTGTCAGCTCAGAGGAAGGAAAGAGAGACGAGTGAAATTAATAACCCACCAATCAGCCGATCAATACGATATGCTGGTCTGTTTATTAACACAGCCATGCTCTGCACTGCTGGCCTCCCTTCCTCTGCTCTGCCTCGGTCCACACGGTCATCAATCACCTGCCAGAGCAAACGCTGACCTAAAGCCAGCAGCCAGAGGCCTGAGGCAGTGATGATTGGATATTTGGGATCCTGTTCATTTTAGACTGGTGAGACTACACGATAGAATCTCTTACCATTTGTCTTGAAAAACACACCCTCAGGTGCATAGCCGTAAAGGAGAGAGAGATGGATAAGAAGAAGAAGGCCAAGATGCAGAGGGAAAGGCAGCACTGTGATATTGCAGGAGAACTCTGAGAGGAAGAATAGGCGCAGAAGGGAACACATGAAGGCTGTGAGAAGGAGGAGGACATGGAGGAGGAGAGAGAGAGAGAGAGGGGTAGGAAAGAGGAAAAGGCTGAGAAGAAACCCAGGAAATGAATAATGATGATGAAGAGGGTGAAGGGGGAACAGGGGAAGAGTAAGCAGAATATGAAGATGAAAGCTTGCAAACCAAACCGCATGTGGGGCTGTGTGCTGTGATTATAGCTTGTGGACACCCATGTCTGTGGTAGATTACTCACTTGTTCCCTCCGTCAGATTGCTGTCCATCAGAGCAGGCAAGGCCTCGGACACCCCCACCTTCTCTCGCTCTCTTTCCCTGTCCCTGTCCCGTTCCCTATCCCTTGCCGCAATGGCTGCTAATCCCTGGCTCCTCTGCTTGTTCTTCTGGGCCTCCATGGCTTTCAGTTTGCGGGCATGTTTATGGCCCTTGTAGTGCGCCTCTGCCTGGTTCTGTTGGGGAAAGTGAAACAAAAATACCAGCATGAAGTAGAGTTACACACTCTCCCTCATGCAAATAAACACACAAATACACACACAGACAGTCACGCACCGTGCTTTCTAAATGTCAGCATTGCACTGTCAATAGTAACTGGGCAATACCCGGGGTTCTCCACTCTGCAACATTCAACTGTACAATCTGAGGATGCCAAAGGAATTCAGATGATCTAAAATACTCACTTCCTCTCTGAAAGATGTTAAGCACAAATACCATGATCAATAATTTCAAAATACAGACAGAAAAAGGCTAAATATTTGGCCTATCCCTGACAACTGGATGATGGACAGGATGCTGTGCATTCATCTATACTTGTGAGAAATATATTCATTCTTCAGTTTGTATTCAAATCTCTTGTCAATGAGTGCTATCAGCTTTCATAAGATGTATATATTGCTGAATCATAGATTATCAAGGTCTTTGTGGAAGTTTGCCTCAGAACATAGATATTGTTTCTTCTTGGCCACACTGGCCAAGGTGAAAGAACTGGATTGTGCATTTGAGTGCTACTGGTGGAAGAATCAAGCAAACATCAGAGGAGGCTGGTGAGCCCTGAATCAGGTGCCGAGATGCTGTGGCGGGACTCCAGGCTGCCCCTGGTCGTGCTGCTGCCGGACCCAGGCGCAAGGGGAGGACACAATCTCACACACGAGTGAACAGGGGGTCAAAACACAGGCAAGCACCAAAACGTGATCTCCACCTCTCCCTTATGGAAGCTTTCAAGCCTTAACAGTGACCCCCCAACCCCCACAAAGACTCCAGGCAACACTGACATTCAATCTATTCCACAAGAAAAGCAAAAGACATGACAAGGTATGATTTTTTGATGGGAGAATAAAGGAAACCAAAAAAGAAATAAATCACACAGTGGTGTAAGCGCAATAGATGCAGTAAGCCTCATGTGGTCATGCCAATTTGCCAGTGTGTGAAACACAGAAGCAAAGGGCAAAATAAATAAGGGGATATGGCTTTGTTCTTGCTGATAAGCTGTTCCAGAATGTAAGCTGGACCAAGTAAATCTACTGTCTAAAAATGGAATGCGCAATGCTGTACACTGAATTGATTACAAAAACACTGGGAGGAAGAAACAAACATTGTCTATGTGAAATTTACATGAGAAAGTGAGGCCTCATTCCTGACACACACACACGAACAATAGAGACTGCTTGTGCTGACAGAAACTGATAAGGACAAAAACCCATAAAGGGAAAACCTGAAGCATAATTATATATGCGTGATGTGTGACAACAGTTTGTGCTGTCTTCAAAACTATCGTGTAGAAACACAAGATGATAGTACAGTTTTAAGCATCTCAGGGAATCAGTATGGTCATGATATTCTCTCTTTCTTACAGACACATACACACAACCACATGCACACATGTGCTCAAATACAAACACACACACACACACACACACACAAAGCACATCCACACAAATCCACTGGCCTCCTTTTTCAAAATAGCCCTTCCATTTTAATACCTCAAGGCATATAATTTTCACAGCCCTGCTCAATCCGAGAGCAAAAATCCAAGACATCCAAACAAGCAATGGTAAGAAAAAAAGGAAATGTACAGACAAATAAATAAATAAAATCTCTCATTATCAACTTAAAAACCATTTTGGAGAGCTCCTCTATAAGAGCTTAATGGGTAATTTCTAGGCGTTACTCGGGCTGGTAATTGCCAGAAAATGCTAAAATGTTAAGAGCACTGACGCTCCGCTCTCTGCAGTGAAGGACAGCCTCTGCATTGGCAGGCTGTGAGAGACTGCCGCTCATTGCAGATAAGAGCTCTATTAAAAAAAACACACAAAGGATCCACAGAAATTCCGGGTCTGTCTGAGTATCGCCCAGCCGAGTGCCATGAATGCGCAGACACAGGCACCCTGTCGCACAAGTGTTTACCACTGCTGCAGTACCAGGATGTGTTTTCCTGGGATATGCTACAAATGGGAGAATACAAAAGGCACCTCTTTATTGCATCTATTCATTTAGTGTTGCCCCAGTTCCAAGCTGTGAAGTTGACAAAATGGGGATGATTAAACGTGTAGTTGCACCACTCAGACTGTGTGTATCAGTTTTTGCCACGGATAGAGGCTCCAGCCAGAAAATATGTTGCAAAGATGAGGAATAATCAGGGATGCCAATATGTATGTGAACTGAAATTGCTGGATTATGCACACAGGGCCCAGCTGAATAGCTGCACCAGAAGCTGTGAGCAGACTACCTGCAATTTCAGTTCATGGGTTATACAGCATGTCTCCCCTGATTATGAGCGTGCTCTTTGTAACATATCCGTGATCCTACAGTAGTGACGCCTCGAGGGAGACCCGGAGGAGGCGTGTGTGCAGGCGGAGAGGAAGCCCCGTGAGCCTGACGCTCTGCTTCCTCTGCGGACCGGGCCCCGAGCCGGCGCGAGTCTCAGGCCATGACAGCGAGAGGGGCGATAGGGTGGCGGAGCCACAGCGCTGAATGCCAGCGAGCAATAACCATTCAGCGGACAGATGGCCCCTGCCGGCCGTGCCAACCGCCGCCCCTCATTACTCTACCATGAGTCTAACCTCACCGCCCGCCGGTGGCGCCCCCTTAGGGCCGGCACAGCCCTGCACCCACGCGTCTGCTCCCCAGTCAGGGCTGCCGGCTCTGCTGCAAGTACATGGAGAGGGGAAAGAACACATTAATGATCTCATTCCAGAGGAAAACAAACCCAGATATAGATTATTAAGAGCCCTGTCATCATCAAAGTGACACAGAGATTACACAACTGCCTGAGTGAGGGAAAAAAATAAAAAAAAACACAAAATTAGAGGAAAATACGGGGGCTGTGACTGCACTGAGCATCATGAAGAAAATCAGACATCCATATACGCACAGCTGCTACAACATGGCGAGACATTGGCCTACTCTACAACAGGTCTGGTGGGGTAAGGGCTCACTATTATCAGGCAAAACACTTTCCTGCCCTGTGCATCTTGTCCCACTGAAACCCTAGTGGTCTCCAGTAGAGGTAAGGTACCACGGGTTCACCTCTCACCCAAATCTGAGAGAAATCCCACACGCACGAGTCTCCTCTGAATCCCCATATGCTACAATGAGTTGTCAAAGACCAGACGGTCCTGTGCTGTCTAACTCCGGGCAGCAAGAGAGCACGTCAAACACCGCAGAATACACTATCTCTCTCCACATACCCCGCAACACTTGCCTGATTTAGACAAACAAATAATCAGATCTCCCTGTGCCACTGCCATGTGTGAGCAAGCAATAAACAACATAACCAATGCTGGAAATAAAACCAGACAGTGTGATATAAACCAAAGTCCAATTCAGACACAAACTAGAAAAGGCAGGGAGCAAAAAACCCAGTGAGGACCTTTGATAAAAAAGATAATACTTTGAACAACAATTATTATGAAAGTGAGAGTGCAAGGAGTACGGGCAACAATAAAGGCAGGGGCACGAAGCAATAAATATCCATCAGCCCCTCCCCTCAGAGACTGAGCAGAAGACTGTGGGTGAGCAATTGTGCTGCTGGAAGGTGATAGCCAGAGGACTCCTATTGTATCAATCTGATTAATTCAGCCAGATAGACTCTCCCAGGGAGAGTCAATGTTAACAGCATCTACAAAGCATCTTGATAGTATCTAATCATGTGGAGGTGTGCTGGAAGAACACGGGCCTGAGCTTTGTGATACAAACCGCGGGTGCATACCCCCTGCATTTAGCTGTGTGATTCATTACTGTAATGAAATGGCTTTAATCAGGGCCTGCAGTTCTGCACCTCTACAGAACCACCCAGGTACAGAAAGAAACAATCAGCTCCAACACAGTGTATAATATAGTTAAACCCCTGCTGTTGCATAATTTAGATACAATGCCATTGACCCCTGATGGTTGATTTGTGTAAGTTTGTGCACCATAATTCAACACAAAGCAGGTTTCTGGACACAGTACGGAAGTCAGTCTTGAAGTCATTAACTTTTTACCAAATTGCTAAAAATAAATAAAAAAAACAAAATGAACAACAACTTAACCCCTAGGGAAACCCCTAGGGCTTCATTTACCATAATATCTATGTTGGATATCATGAAAAAATATTCAGGTCTGAATGTGTGTATATTAACAAGTCTGTAGTTTTTAAACATTCATGACATCAAACTGGTGGAAATTCAGAGGCTGAGGGAGGCTATGTTTTTTTCCTCCCAGTCACCCTGCTTACCTCCGATAAAATGACATCAAGTCTCTTTCAAAGAAGCGTCTCATTAAAATTCTAAGAATTTTGTTCCCTGCCATATAAATGCAAATAAGTAATAAAATAACTCGTGATACAAATAAAGCCTAAATAAATTGAATTTGTGAGAAGGGGATGGAAAAAAATTGCAATCTGGTTTTCTCTGACAGTCTAATGGAGAATATGAAGGGACTGTGAGAGGCAAAAAGGATGAAAGTGAACCCTACTGATGGTTAGTTAGATCATTTTAAGGTAAGCAGTTTCATGTGTATTCTATTCCTGCAGCTTGTTAAACAAATATGCCGCCTCATAAATATGATTTAAACTGTAAGACCTCTTTCAATAGTAGTGAATTAAACGGAAGAAGGAATTTTGCTTTGATAATGGAAATATGCTCTCTTTACATAAGTGTGTCTGTAAAAGAGAGCTGCGGGTTAATTACTCATGAAACAAAATGTTCTTTTTTAAATACTCCAAGATGCAATACTAAGTGCTTTGCGTTAAACAAACACCAAATTGGAAATAACTGGAAAAAAATAAAAGGCATGAACCAAATAGAGCATTCTTCCACAACTCTACTTCCCATAAAAGGGGGGCAGAGAGAGAGAGAGAGAGAGAGACCAAGAGAAAGAGGGAGAGAGAGGGAAAGGGAGAAAGAGGGAGAGATAGAGATAGGGAGAGAGGGAGGGAGGGAGAGAGGGAGAGATAAAGTGTAATAGAGAGTGAGACCAACAGAATTTGGAAAATGTGGTGCAAAGGTAAACTACCTTTCATATTATCATTTTACTGATATGGTGTAAAAGCGACTATGACATTAGCAAGCATTGTACAAATCAGCCTTTAAAGGTGCATAAATTCAATTTCACACATTTTAAGCATACTTAAAATGAAAATGTGTCAACATGAAGTCTGACATTACATGTTAAAGGCAGCCATATTAAATGAATAATAAGTGTCTGGACTAAATCGCTCGGCAATCACTAATGACATTCACAGAGCGCTTTGAGCGCAATGAGGGATTATTTTCCTTGATGTTGCTCACCCCAGATCTGAAAATGGACATTATCCCACAAGCTAAACAGTAAATGACTGTATGCACAGCTGCCTTATCACTGCCCAAAAAACAAAATTTAAAAACGGAAAAAGGTCAGAGAACAACAGAGCATAGGAAGGAGAAGCAAGTAAAATATGAGATGAAATGGAAAATGTACTGTTCTTATCCAACATCAAATGGCCGCGCACAGCTCTACGCCCACCCCATCAGCTCCACCATCCCCCTTTAAATATAACTAGAGTGAGGAGGCTGAGAAATGGGATTTGTTCTCCCGCGTGGAGAACGCATCTAAATCTGCAGATGTGTTCAGCTTCCACACACTGTTCTGGGCTTTTGTGTTTCTGCTTTTCTTTGAAGATAGCTGTGTGTGCGTATGTGTGTGTTTTTGCTAAGAAGTGCCTGCACCCAATCCTGTTGTTTGGGGGTGGGGGGTGGGGGGGGCAAAAACATAAGAAATCAAAAGAGAAAGCCAGAAAATAAAGTCCTGCCTGGGCAGACGATTATTTCTGCTTCTTGCTGATAAGTGGACACTCTCCCTTCCGTCTAATCCCTCCTAACAAGAACAAACTCTGGCATACACTTTCTTAGGCACACACACGCAGATACATCGACATCACTCACTCAAATACTGTAAATACAAATACATATATTACAATCATACACATGTAAAGGCAGACACACATTCACCCCCCCCCCCTTTTTTTTCTGAATATGAGATAACTAAGGTGATTTTAGGTGGCTCACATTTTCTACTTTTATAGACAACCTTATATTACTCACAGTTTTTAAAATACCTTCACATAGCCCCATCTGGTATTTAATCACTGACAGACTGGAAAAAAATAAAATGCTTTTTGGCTGTTATAAATTGAAATAATTCTGACTGGTAGTGAGAAACAAAAAAAAACTAAATATTAGAATTTTCAAACAAACTAAGAGGACAGAAATTTTCATGATGGTATGGAAGTCAAACACGATGATTGCGAGACCATTCAGCAATCGCAGTCAGAAACAGTAGGAGCCAGAGGAGGGTTGAAAAAGACAGGGTACAGAGACAGACGGGTATAAAATGGGACAAACAGAGGGATGGACAGGGAAGGAGGCAGGGCAGAAACAGAGAGGTGCAGGTATGGCTGGTAGGCCCACTGACTGTGGAGTTGAAGCGGAGGTGGCAGATGTTGCAGGAGATGATCTGCTTCTTCTTGAGGGGCTGGGGCACACCGAAGGTGTGGTTGATCACAGCTTTCTGGACTGGGTCCATCTGTGGAGAGACAGAGTTGCAGCCATCGGTAAGCAAAGCAACGCACAGTTCTGACACAATGGAAATGCACAGTCAGCCCAGTCCATCCCAGTGCCTCCAATATTGCCTCCAGTGCCTGTCTGACCAAAGACCCTGTCAGTCAGCTAGAATGACTTACTGTCCTTGAGTTAATGACCTCACCTTCCGCAAATACATGGAATGCCAATTTCAGGTGACGTTGGCTCACCAATGTAACACCCACGAGACTACTGTTCTCCGGGACATGAATCAAGGCTGCCTGGCTTTACATTTGTAGTTGTGGCAGAGGGTCAGAGATGTGAATGGGACTCACTTTTAAATACCTACACTTCTATAACTTCCATGGTGACAGAAGGCTGGTGTTGGTAAGTCGCAGAAAAGAGTTCTACAATGTTCCTGTGATGCAGACATTTTGGAGTTGGGTGAACAATAATGAATACCTGACTGCCATAGCGTGAGGGAGTATGATGCACCTGCAGCTGCCCTCCTCCAGATTCACAGCGTGAGAACATCAGGTCCTGCCACCCCATGAGCACTGCTACACATACCAGCCCTACATAAGAACAGACCTGCTCCCTGACAAGCTGCTGTAAAGCCATCAGCTAGTGCCCCCCTGCCTTCAACCCCAACAAGGGATGACATTTATCACCATCACGTCACTGTTTGAGGGGACAGTGCAGAAGGAGCGGGGAGGTGTGGGGGGCCCAGGCTGACATATGAGGGAAAATGGCTGACTTTTGGGAGGAGAGCCAAGTGTGGCACATTTGCTGGGATGACATTATGGATCTCCCTCACAGGGACAAATCTGAGAGCAGCAAATCAGATCCACAGCAGCTTGGATTGCAAGATCAGAAACAAAGCTCATCTTGAGATGTACATTCAGCACAAAGAGCATCAGAATTGTCCAGACAGACCAAAGAATAGACCAAAGAAAGAAAGTGAGATAATATGGGATGTACTGATAAATAAATGTATGGGTAAATAACAGAGCCGTGGATCATACATACACGGGGAAGTGAGATGGCTGTGACCAAGAATGATAAGGACCATTACATGACACCATGACAGTTGATCTCAGTTATGTGGTCATCAGCACGATATCAAACAATCTCATTGGATTCCTCCCAGGCTGGCAGCCCTCCAGTATCTATTCATTATCTCTGCTCTGATAGACCAGACTGTGTGGGGGGGGGGTTCGCGCGGTTTCTTTGAATCTGGCCATTCTAGCAAAGCTCATGTCCTCGAGTAACCGGATCCGTCTCCCTTTTCACTGTGGTGGGACCAGGGGAGCAGGAAACAATGTGGAGAAGTGGTCGTAAAAATGCACTGGCTGCTCTCCCCAACACATGAGTCTCACTCTGCCTCATGTAGGCTGCTGCTCAGTCCTTGACTCCACTCATAGGTTACAGCAAGGCCAAACACAACCACCAATGGAGGAACCTCCCTTCGGATTCAATGCCTCTCTTTGCTCTTATTCACTTTTCCACTTGACTCCGCGTCTGAGCTGTGCTTTCATAGAAAGAGGCAGACCCAAGTCAAGATGTTACACAGACAACAGGCAACTTTCAACTGCAGTGATTCCCAACCTGAGTGAAGTCTCCACTGCTGGTGGTGAGGCCATGGTTTGGTTGCCAAATGCTTTAACACTGATCAGGATCCTTTCTTGGAGGATTTGAGAATAAAAGTGACTGGAAGAGCACTTCTTCTGATGGTCCCTTTCATCACCCCGCTCTTTACTTCAAACAACCTGTCCCTGGGCTACTGTTCCTTGGGGGTGTAACTCTGCCCCTGTTTGTTTTGGACTGTAGAACAAAGGGAAACGGCATCACAACAAAGCCCAGGGGCATACTAGGATCACCTCTTTCTCCAAAACCTTCTTCTCAAAACCGTGCTTGGTCATGACAAGCAAACCTTTCAATAATACCTCACTCCCCCACCCCTCGGCCTTCATTTGGGGGAAAACTGCACACAATTGTTTGTTTAAGGAGTTCAAAGAATGTGCCCTTTGTTCAACCGCAGCCATCCCAAACGGACCAGTATAAATGTGCCCATTGTCCTAAGTTTTTTTCCCGCAGGGGAATTATCTGGTGGTGGGCCACTCCATCCCTGCAGTGGAGGCCGATGATAGAGTTTCAGGGGGAGGTGGTGGGTAGAAGTTTGGGGAAGGGGGGGACACGGTGGAAGCTATTTAGTTACAGAGACAGGTGCATTCATCTTCTCCGCACACGCCAGGAACAAGGCGACCATTATCAGACCTGTGCAACCAGAGCCCAGAAGTGGGGGGAGTGCTGAGATGATTAATACCCCAGCTGTGTGTTCCCTGGTCCACTCGCCATGCGGGACTCACCTGGGCCACATGCTAATCAACAGCAATGGGGGGACAGAGATGGATGTGGGGAGAGGGATGGGAGGGGCAGGGGATGGAGAAGAGGTGCTCCGCTGCTGGTGGAGTGCAACAGTGAAGAAGTGGGGGCCAGGTTTTTAATTACAGGCAGAGTTAATTTACTGAGCTTGTTTCGCCTTGACCCTGTCGCCGTGCTGCTGGCCGCAATTAATGTGGGTAATCACTAAGAGGGTCCCTCTGCCTGCAGTTTACTGCCAGGCCCTTATCTGTCAGAGACCACATGCGAATATGACTTGGGCTGACATATCCGAATGAATGGAGAGCCAGCTGCATTTCCCACAATTCCCACCTCCCTGGGCTTTTGGGCATGGCCTGACACCACTCCTGTGCATTAGGAGTTCATAAACTGTGACAAAGCTTTCATCAAGACAATTTACTTTAAACAAAAACACATACAGATAGACTAAGTGCCACTAGAGTTAGGCACACCTAAGTCTGTGAATTGAGAATTGAACTAGAATTGATCTAAACTGCCATATTCTCTCTCTCTGTCTGTCTTCTCTCTCTCACGCAACACACACGCACACACACAAACATACGCATACACACAGACGCACACCCACATCCGCACACACACACACACACACACACACACACACACACACACACACGCATGCACACACACACAGGCATGCTGAAATGGATGAACCAATTCCCTTTGAATTCTAATGCAGATAATGCAGTGGGGCTGTCCATGTACAGACCCACTCCATTCTGAAGCCATCAGTGCGCAAACACTGTCGCATCTGTGTGACAGAACAGGCAGCGTGGTGCTATGAGCTCAGCATTATTGCACGGTTGTCTCCACTGGGTTACAGTCAGAAAGGGTACAGGAGCCATTAGACTTGGGAACATTTTCCCCTCTCTTCTTTTCTCTGGATATTTAAAGGTATGATTTTTCAAAAGAAGCTGCTGATTTGCGGAGATGATTTGATCGGCTGTGTACATATAGAATAGAGTTCAAAGTGTTGCATACAAAATGAGATGCATGTCTGCTCACAGAACCCCTAAATTTCTTGGTTGAATGGTCCAGTTAGGTGAATTGACTTCAAATATCCCTTTGTAACCTAGTTCCTCTCATCTTTTTCAGCTCTTTTGAAACTGTGTGAAGTGGTGCCTGAACGATATTAAAGACTTTTTTACAAATTGAATGAAGAAATCAGTTTGGGGCAGTGGTATTTGATAGGGTTCTCTTAAACTCAGAGAAATGCTCATGAATGTCCACTGAGAACAAATGACACATACCAACAGCATAAAAATCTTACAAACTCTTGGGTGCAAATGCTTCTCAGAAGATTATTTGCATTTACATAGATACCCAGACTTCTTTTAAGGAAAAGCAGCATAACAGCACCACATAAATGTTATCCAGGCATCTAGGGTTTGTAAAAGAGGTGCATTACGTATATACAGCTGCGCATGGTGCAGAAAATCCACAATTTTGAGTGGAAGGAACCTGCAACAGTGTGTGGGTGGGACAGCACTCACTGTGTTGAAGTTGGGGAAGAGGCTGAGGGGGGAAGAGCCATTGAGTCGAAAGGGCAGGAAGTGCTTGAGGTCCAGCTGTGGCTGCAAGGGGCGTCCAGGGACGGGCAGGGAGGCCAAGAGGGGGCTGCTCTGGGCAGGGGTACCTAAGACAGAAAATAAGCAAAAAAAGTATGCTTCTTTGTCACCATGAAAGCCGAAGAACAGAGATGGAAACCATTTTAAAGTCAATCAAGTCATGGATGTCCTCATTACTCAGCGCACACTGGACATGATGACATATTGCTGAATTTTCTTAAATTTGTCTACTGTATATGTCTACAGCAGCACACATCTTAATTTTAATTAATCATCTATCATAGCATCACAATCTGCATCACAATCCTCCTGTGCTCTCCTGTGACCCCACATCAGCTCACAGAGCAGTAAAGCTTACTAGATACTACAGCTTTACTGCACACATACCTTTGGTCTTGTGGGTCACCTTTGCCAACTCTATGCATTGTAAATGCCACCTCTATTCTATCTTATCTTCTTTCTGAGTTTGTCTCTGAGTTTGAGTCTGCCCCCTGCTTCTGCTCTGTGGCATTTTGCCCCATTGTCCAACCAGCCATAACTGTCTGGGATTCATAACCTACTCATATCGCATATGTATATGGAACATGAATTAAAAATGATTTTATCATCTACTCACACTACCTCCCCACGTCACATTTCAGGAATACACTCCTGGTGGACACACACACACACACACACACACACACACACGCATACACCAAGGGGAATGGAATGTAGAGACTTTAGATTTTGCCCTGATATTGCCCTGAGTTTAACCACCATTGTGCCTGTTGAAGACATACTGAGCACAGGATCGATTATCAGTGCGATCTCTAGGTCACACAGGTGGTCAGAAGCACATATCAGGGTGGCAATGCGTTCTGTGCCACATGAGAAGGAAGAACAAAAAGGCCCTGAGGAGAACAGCACTTCAGCCTGGCCCCTCTTCTGAAGGCTTTTTACTGCTTCAGCTTAACTCGTCTCTCCCTCTTACCTAGACGTGGTCCCCAATGTCCAGACAATCATTATAAGCCTGGGTTAGAGCTCCACGATTTACACGCACCATTAAGCATAATGGGGTTAGGTAGGCAGCCAGCGCCTGTGGAGGGCTGCACAGCCCAGCTAGCGCCGACACTGTGCAGACGCGGAGCAGGGATCCGTGCACCTCACACGTCTCTGATCTCCAGACTCCCGCCTCCCCTTGAGGTCTTCTATCGACCGAGCCATCCACCTCCCTCAGCCAGACCAGACAGGGTTTAACAGGAATTACAGAGAAGACTACAGATGATCCCGATGAGAATGAAGACATCAGCTGGACTGCACAGTCTCCTCCCTCACTTGCTCCGACTTCTTCACAGTATTATGGTTATAGTTGTTCCACTGTCACACGTGGAACCTGTTGTGAAATTCTGCCTTCTTGCCTCTGTTCCAGTCATTTGGGACTAATGAGTTTTCTGATGTCTGCTAAATGCTAATACTGTAATGTAATAATGTATTTTGAAAATGTTGATTTCAACCAATGGCATAATATTCTATTTGGTCTATAATGTCATTGTTTAGCATTTTAATAAGGTTTGAAATTACACTGAAGAGAGATTACAAATACCAGGAGTGGACAAACTAGCTTTGACTGGGCTCTTTCTCGGGGTCTTGACTTGTTTACAGAAAAAATTTGACTATAATCTACCCCAAGGAGATCATATAATAGCTCAATAAAAAACAAACATATCCAGTTATCAAAGGCTTTTAAAATTGTTACTAATACTGCCTCTGACCCATTTACCCTTCTATGTTATGCTGCATTAATAACACATTAGGTTTCTATGCTGTTAGGACCGAAGGCAAAGGTGTAAGTTATCAGTTTCAGTATTGAGTTTGAATCCAACTGGCATGATCCTCTCTAATACATGTATTTTAAATTTTTAATTTGGTGGGAACATTATAAAGACCTCCCCACACCCTGCATTTGCACACTAAATTGCACAGCGGCTTGATTTTTCCTGATTGTACTTGGTGCAGCTCAGTTACAGGAAAGCCACCCCAAAGATTACTAATTTTAGTAGCAACACCTCCACGTGGTGGAATAACACAATCATGGGACAGAAATCTGTGACACTGCTATCATATAGGCTGTTCTGCTTCAACATCCCAAAGCACAACAAAGTGACATTTCGCAATTTTGGTTTTGGACTTTCATCAAGAAAAACTGCTGAACAAACTGAAACCCCCTCCCCCCTGCCCATACCCCTCCACTCGAACCCTTCAGCTTAACCACAACACTGCCCTTCGAGTTTAAGCATCGGTGTTCCCACCCCTGATCCACCACTTCCTGTCTGCTCCTATAAGTCACGCATTAACAAACACAGGGCAGAACAGAGGGAAGACAGCAGTTGTTGAGAGGGGCGGGGGGCAGGGGGAGCTGCTTGGCCCTGCAGCCACAGCTAACCTCTTTCCATCACATTGCGTGATTCTCTCCTCATATGGGGGCCGTCCTTGGGACACGCGTGCCTGTGAGCTCTTATTAGGGTGTGCATCAGCAGGCAGGCTGCTCATCCTGTTACCAAGTCTGGGGAAGGTCATAACAGTGACCACCACCACCACCGCCAACAATGACGACTTCAAACTGCATCATCCAACTGGAGAGGATTTGTAATAATAGAGAAACAAACCGAAAGGAGGTATGCTGCTGACAAGAGAGAGAGGTTCCTCCTTATTATTATTGCCAATGCATCCCATGTCCGTGTAAGTGGAGTTCAATGTGACGGGATTAGCTATGCACATATTCTACGGCCCCTGGGAATTGGTGACCTGGACTGTTATTTGAAGTAATGAACAATGGCCTTGTGCAGGCAAGGGGAAGCCAGGGGAGTAGTGGGGTGTTTATTAATTTGCTTTGCTATTTCTGTCACACAAATGCCCCTCACCTCTGGGTGAGCCAGCCTTCAGCTGTTCACTCCCAGCTCCACCCTGTCTTTGTCCTGTCAGTGCCACCTGGGCCTCTGGAAGAACCCACATAATATGGAGTGCAGTGATTCAAACACGATAATGCACACCGCTCTGTTTTTAATGGGTGCAAACCACCTTTAGATGGTGGAGTAGAACAGACAATGTGTCGGAATGGCAACAGTGAGGGGTAGTGAGGCGACTACATGTCTGCTAGGAAAGTGGATGCTTGCTTCTGTCTGGCAAGAGAATACTGAGCATGGCCTTTTCAAAGTGGTAACCCTGTTTTTGCCATGGACCATATTTCTCATGTTTTTCATGTACATCTCTAACCACTCTAACCTTCAAAAATGAGAGCTCAAGAAATCTGACTCACCAGAAGTCTGTCTGGCAATGTGGAAATGAATTGATGAGGAGCACTGAAAGCAGGTTGGCTCACTTAGTTCAGGTCCTGGATAGTTTCCAACTTTTTGTCATGCTGATCTGTGTCACCTCATATAACTAGTGTTACTGGTGCTGGCCTACATCCATGTGAGCTGTGGGTGGAGTCTGCAAGCTGTGTAACTAGGTTGCTTTTGTTGATGTCTGCACTAAAAACTGAGAAAATAATCAAGAACAGAGGAAGGATCACATCATAGTAATGAACCACAGACAGACTGAAATAATAGTAGTAAAAATAATGGCATAGTTTTAATTGAAAACCTCAGCCTTGGACTGTTGACAAAGCAGATATAATCATCTTAATTTGACTCCAGCATTCAAAGTTGTGTGCTACAGTTCTGGTTGTGGGTAATGCAATGGAAAAGCAATTGTGCCATACCAGGTCGGACAGATTTGCCTAGCTTGGTTTAAGCTTTACAAGGCACACAAGGTGCAATTTCCAGAAGTAACAAAAGTAGCATAGACATGGATGGTGAACACAGACACAGGTGTGCACCACAGGAAATAAACAAATAACAAATCTCAAGCAGGCCTATTGTAATCTGTTACAACTTTGTAATCATGTACAGACAAAATTAATCCAGTTACTTAGAATCTCACCATGACCTCATCTCAAATCGTAAATTAAAAACCACCTGTAGAAATTGTGTGAAATATACTGTATTTGGTGTACCAACAAGCTTAGTCAAATTTGCTTGACTATGACAAAATACAAAACAAATGCCATTTTCCCATCACTATTTAAAGGGTAATTTTACTGAATACAATATGGTTGTTTCATTAACATCATAATCAAAAGCAATATGAGGATTTTTGAAAATGACCTTGGAAAATGTTCAACACAGTCACAGATCTGCGTGAAATATTGCAGCTCAAGTACATTCTGTGGTTTTGTGAGAACTGAGAAGAGTTGTGAAAGATATCACTACAAAGCATTAGAAAGAGCGGACTACTCAAATATGTGATCTAAGCAACACTTTAAAAATAAGTGCCTGCTGCTGGTTTGCAATTAAGCTTTCTTGTCTTCAATTAGGTTTATTTATAAATCATGAGAGCATGTGTGATGAGAACATATTAATATGGAATCAATTTCATCATAAATTAGGTGTGAGTAGATAAATGTTTCTGCATTGCATGAATTAGTCTCAAGCAAAATGGGTTGCAGTATTACATCAGTGGTCCGAGTTAAAAGGTATTTGGTTGTACCGGGATCAATTCATTTTCTTGCACAAACTAATCAATTCTCACTAGAGCTTTCCTATGGCCTGTTTTGACAAAAACAAAGTCAAAATGAAACTTGAACGGGTAAATGAGGATCAAAAAAGGGAGATGGGAGATCAGGTGTCACACCTTTTCTGCTATGCTGCAAAAAAATGCACTCCATAGGAGAGGGAGGTCGCCATCAGTGACAAGTGTTACTATTTGTGGGATTCTTTTTAATTAGTCTTTTATCCACACAGCACAACGTGCACTGCCATGACTGTGTAGGAGCAGAAAGCAGGAATTTGTCATTGTGGTGTGACAATGAGACTCTGTCCTCAAGCTACACAGCATGGGGAATAGGACATCACAGATGGCTGGATTTTCAATTTTTCTTTTCGGGACCATGCTGATAGCCATTTTGCTGACAAACAGACAGATAAACAACCACAGAGCTTTACACTGCAATAACTTTCCATTAATACCATCCCTAGAAAATGCTGCACTGGAGAAGCTCTTATCCAAAGCTGGTTGTCTTCTACTGCAGGAATACTGGCCCTCACTTTACGAAACTTTAAAAACTGGGTTGTTCAACAGATCTATCTATGGCAAAATTAAGATTTGAAAAGAATCTTTATTATTATTGTACATTTAATTTCTTTTGGTCAACTTTGTAAACATTTGTATTCTTATCCAGAATCACTTTCATTTGATATTTACATTTTTACTCATAAAACATAATCGCTATAATAGGATATTTTGCCCCAACCCTGCCAATATGAAGACAGGGCTTTTCTTTCATCTAAAAGAGCGAATGTGAATGAAAGAACTGATTATTTCATCAATATTACTGATCCTTCTATCCTAAATAGGTCAACAAGGAAGCATTGCACCATTTATCATCAGCAATTCTGTGTTAAAACCAAGGGCACCTGATAAAATTCCACACAATGGGCTGGCATGACCTCAATAACACACTGTCTGCAGGCCTCGCGCTGCATCTCTTCTGACCAAGCAGAGCAGACTCTGGCTCGGTGCCTGGCCCAGAGCACTGCTCAACCTGGGAGGGATGCCTGTTTGCGGTCACTGGAGACACTGCCCCCCCCGACATTTCCTACCCGATTTCCTCCCATCGACATTCACTCTTGCAGGGAAGCCGGGGCAGTGCGAGGCTCGTGCTTTTTGGTCCAGGCGGCCTGCTACATGTACATGTGTCTTCTGCCTCACACCAGCCCGATTTGATATTAAGCAAAGGGGATTAACACAGTACAGCAATTTTCACCCTCTGTCGCTTCGACTCTAATCAGACATCTTGCATATCAAGTGCCAACCCGCAGAGCTGCTCAAACGGAGGGCTGAGAGAGATGCACGGACGCCAACGACAAGAGCACTTTCACCAGAGAATGACCACCTTCAAGCTTCTCTTCTCCTGTACAGCAAAGACAACACTTCAGAGCCAATTACCTCTGGCTTTTAGAAAACATGTGGAGACACATTAACTGCAGTTTTGAACAGACTGAATTTCATTAAAGTTTCTACAGGGAGAAGTGAGAACAGCGGTTGTAATTGTTCCACCCCCTGCTAGATTGTCAGCTGAGAATTAGACCTTTCTATGAAAAACTCCCCCATTCTGTCATTTTAGTACCCCTATCATTACAGCAGCAGGCCTCCAAGGGTCTAATAAACAGCCATGGTCCATTGCAATCTCTGTCTTCAGGGGACACAAACTGAATAGTCCTGCCATGATAAGTGGTATGACAATGAGTGGCATCCTGTAGCCACTGTAATTACCAGAGACAGACTCGGAAATGCAGCCAGGCCTTCTGTGGGCACTTTATTCATCCCTTCCTCCCCATTTTAGAATGCACATCCATCCAGTGCTGGATATAGTAAACAATAACCTGGACCAGCAACATTATGAGCATGTTGTACAGGCCTGCTGCTGTTTACGTGGATGCTGCAGAACAGAATTTATTTCACAGATACTTGCAGCTGCCAAAGACCATCATGTGGCTTAACCTGCTCCAGGGGGAACCTTTTGATCATTTAAGGTGTGAAAATCTGATTTTTATTTTCATTACATTAAAGAGAAGTCCAGGTGAACTTCTCTGTATGATAGGAAAAACATGTTCCATGTCTGTTTTTAGGTTTCCCTGTGTACACGTTTATTTGTAAGTTAGTATCGTCACCAGACATGCTGAAATATACTCACACAAACACATACACACAATGAACATGGTCACACATTCCCTATTGTTGTAGTTTTCTGAAAAGAAAAAAAAAGCACAGGGAAAGACCATGACCAGGTGTAACAGCTCATGACAAACCCCAGGCAGAACTGTGGCCCAGCTGTTGTATGCAGGGTATTGTCCATGCATGGCAAGTGATCAGTTTATAATAGAGCATGTGTTATATAGTACTTGTTTTCTTATTATATTATTCAGGACCTCAGAACTGACTCCCTGACAATGTTAATATTACAGAGATCTATAAATGTAAAAATTGCCTATTGAACGTTGTAAAATATTTAACAGCAGAGTAGCTAAACAAAACCTAAATAGGAATGTCATTGTGCGAATGAGATTCCACTCTCAACGGATGGTAAAATGCCTGCAGAATGTCATGACTCTGGAGTGGGGCTGTTTATTTTGGGTTTAGCCTCACTAGAGAACATGACCGCTCCACTGTAGGCCTGTGGCCCATTGCCTGCATCCAGGTTTGTCCTATGATTCTATGGTCAATGTCAAACTCCCTCTCTCTCTCACTCTCACTCTCTCTCCATTTCTCACACATACACGCTCACAAATACACATAACATCTATCTGCTATAAAGTGAGCTGAAATCGCTCTCTTCAGAGTTTTTCTCACAGCAGTCTTTTCAAAATGGTTAGACTGCTGACAGGGAATGGCCTCTGAGCACTCATTCAGCTTCAGAGGGGAAATAAGGGCAGTGGGAGCTTGTGTTAAACAGCCAATTAAATTCCTCTTGATCCTGACTAAGGTGAAGACTACCTTGGGAGAGATTACCTTGTGGAGAGAGCACATTACTGGCAATCAAGTTTAATTAAACAGCGTGCAACTCCCTCCCCTTCTTTGATGAAGATAAAAAAGCAACTGAAAAGAAAAAAAGCAATTGATGAGAAGATGTCTGAACATCTAGCAAATAAAAAAAACATGGCTGTCTTTGTTAGTGCTTTTCAAAGGATGGCATTCAGAGAATTTACATTTACATATGTTTGGGTCATGCATTGTAGCTGGGATTGATCACGTCGCAAAATTCAGAGCCTGAATGCTGTTTTCTGAGTTTCTATGCAGGCCTTGATGTCCTGATGAAGAGCAACTGAGCAGGGCTACATTTCACCTGCAATATTTTTTTTGGATGACTTTTTCCGGAGGGAATTCTCATTGTCACCTACGCAAACATTATTTGCTTATAGAATATCCTAAAATTCATGGCTCTGAAAGGGCGTCTCACAATAAAGATTCAAGGTCTTGAGTTACTGCACTAAAGAGCGATTGAAGATCTGTAATATGACAGGATGGATTATTAACCAAGGTGGGATGACCCAATGAAGACAAGTTAAATATTTTAGCATTGCATTAACAATATTAAATACACAGGAACAAACCATGGTAACCAAAAAATCTGAGTTAAATGCAGGGTCAGGGTTACAGTAGGCAATCACTGTGGTTGGAGCCTCTTTGCATGTTCAGTGCTGGAACTTGATGTAATATTCCTCACTCAGTGACAAAATGGTTTTAACTCCATCTGAGACAGTGTGTCCCACTCTCTCCTTCACTCTCCACCCTGGGAGAGGTAAGAGGACAGCCCACATAAAGCCACCATTGTGCTGCTGGCTGCTCCCCTCCCTACCTCATTTTCTATTTTCTGGGGTGCTTGATGGGTATTTGCAATGCAGGCAGCGTTTGTGGGTTTATGGCTTATGTGACAGTGCATTTGGTTTATTTGTGCAGAATTGATTCCTCCTTCCCCTGGGATGGCAGTTTAATCAACTGTGCTACTGCTAACAAAATGATTTCATTTGTTAATCGTGTCTTTGTTTAATGTCACCACCATCCTGCACAAAGGGATTCTAATGAGGCCAGACGAACAGAGTGAGAGCAGCTCAGAGTAAAGGGAGAGGAGATCTGGGGGTGAAATGTTCAAATACTGACAGAGCAGTAACTTCAAACAAATGATACAGTATATGTTGATTCATTATGATTCATATATTTGGGTACTCAAGTTGGGAATTCAGGGAATCTGGGAGTGCAGTGTAGCTGATATATTAAGGAGCTCTCTAAAATGGCATGAATGTGATCTTCACCCCTACCCTATTCTCCGGTGTAGGAGTGTTCAGCCTGGATACCTAAACAACAGTAATACTAAGGACTAAATCTTACACTATGGGACAATGCCCCAGTTTCCCGAAAGAACACAAGTTCATGTGCCAAGAGAAGATGAGCACATTCTCTGAAATGCATCTCTCAGAATGCAGTCCCTAAGAGTCACAAAGGCTTCTAAGGCTATATGATATACCTTACATCAAAAAGCCACAAAATCATTAAAAATAGATTCTAGTCATTTTAACTGATTATTTCCGGCCTGCTGTCTTATAATGTAGGCTTTGCTACCACGCCCCTCCACATTCTGTGTTTATGGTCTTTTCAGCCGTAAGGTACATCTTATGATGAAAGTGTCAGCCTTCTTTGAAACAACAACTAAACCAGCATGCTGCGCGATTCACTGTCTCCCCAGCCCTGTGGAGTGGTCACAGGGCCCCTGAACAGCGGCCTGCATTACCGTGACAGCGTTAATCTGAGTTCAAGATGGAAGAGAATGGGGAAAAAACCAGCCGTCATCGCAGAAATATTTCTTACAGTGACAGAAGCAGAGAGAAGCCAGTAAGAAGAGGCACAACTGGAGCTTTTTCAGAGCAGCACAGCAGCGCCTAGGCGAAGGCCCTGATCAAAGAGGCTCACCGTGTGGCAACACATGAGGCGTTTCCCAGCACAGCGGAGCAGATGTCGCATCATAAAGTGCTGTGATCAATTTCTCCCCTCACAATAATTAAGCCCGGGGGTGCTGTTGTCCACATTAATCATGTTTAACCAAAAAAACAAAAAAAAAAACTAAACAAGAAATTAACATTCCACTGGAAATTTTCTACATTGTGATGCACAAATGGACAGCTTTATGTATGCTGTGTGAGGAGGGGAATGGGAGGGGGGTCTTCATTTTCCTTTGGCTGCCCCCCCCCCCCCCCATTCTCCATTCTTGTCCTTGAATAATTCAATAATTCATATCCCACAGCTGGATAGACTGGGAGGGAGCGCTGGTGGCTGGGGGGGTAGCGATGGAGAAGTAGGCCTGATGTGTTAATAGAAGGGAGGAGGGAGAAGAGGCAGTGTTTTTCCCCCCATAAGTGTTGCTGTGCTAATCTGCTTGTCAGTAGTAATGACTTTTGGGGACGTCAGATTCGTTCTCACAGGAATCTGAAATGGATCTCATTAATCTTCCCAGCACTTAAGGAGCCTGGGAGAGATTTAATTCTTTAAACCTCAATTTCGGCTCGATTCCCATTATCTTTCCTAATGGAAACTGTCCTCTTCGTCAGCCTTGCGTGGTGCATTAGCCAACCAGTTTGAAAAGGAACATATTAGAATGATGGACCATGCCCGTTCCATAGAAGTCAATTGTTTACACCTGGTCCAGCTAAGGAAGAGTGCATTGGCTTTCCCTAAAGCTTGCACCAGGCCTCAAATTCATTGGATGTTATAACAGAACATAAATACATTTATATTCAATAAATAAAATATGAACCAAGGCAGCAGTTTAAACATAATCAATACACTGCCTTTGGCAATGGATGTTTAAGTAGGGCTTATGAATGCAAAGATCACATGTGTCTCATGTCTTTGCTATTTGCTATTTATCGACCGCTTAAGTACGAGGTTATGCTATAAATTTAGAGTGAAATGGTTATAATGTTCTGTGATAGAATGCAGCCAGTAATATTAATTAATGTAAATAAATTGCGTGTGATAAATCATACATTGTGTTAATGCGTAGAAACACTGATCATATGGGATTACCCCTGAACAAAACTGTTGATGTGAATCCCCACTCAACCACAAGGTTTGCTAATTTATGAGGACGGTAACAAAATGAAATGAGAAAATCATTAATTATATGGTTGCTATTTACCTGAAAACATCTACAATATATAAAGGGCATAAGAAATTACAGAGAAATTGTTACAACAAAGCAATAGCCCTTACATTTGTGAAACAGACATCATTTAAGGCATTAGCCCCAATATGTAGCACTTAATAACTGATCTGAATGTCTCACTCTAGGACTGCTGACTGGTTTTGATCTTGTGCAGAACCTTTCAGCGGACGTAACGGAAACTCCCTGAGATGTCCCCTCTATCTTTAATGAGTTTTGTCAGGCAGG
This sequence comes from Megalops cyprinoides, assembly GCF_013368585.1. NCBI lineage: Eukaryota > Metazoa > Chordata > Actinopteri > Elopiformes > Megalopidae > Megalops > Megalops cyprinoides. Next base: position 39,573,255 of record NC_050583.1, read on the forward strand.
AGCACAGGAACACAACCTCGGGAAAAGCAAAGCCCATCTGCCAAAGAGATATGATAAGCCTGCAGCCACACAGAAACAAATTGCTGTGCACCTTTGCAGGGCCCTCTGGGGTGAAGGTACCCAAGTGAGAGCGACAGTTATGATTTTTAACACAACGCCACAAAATCAAAGGCATTAATGTATGCAGACACCGCCAATAGTTTGTAACAGATCTGCCACAGCACACCACAGAAAATGTCTGCAGCATAAAATTGACAGCCTGTTAAAAACGCAAAAATAAAACAGTAGGAATTCAAAGAATCTGTCCTCCTTAAGGCCAAATACTAACTACCTATATCATATTATCTCTGACACATATATGTTTTCGATGTATCATAAGCAAAGCTCCTCAATTAATGACTCAAAATTTACATAAGCATAATTTGTACAGTTACTAACTGTATGAACCAAATATGCAGTATAACTTGCAGGATGCAGCTCAGTCCTGCCCTACCTCCTTCTCACAATTTAAACGTCATCATAATGTAAACAATCTGAGGAGGCAGGCCTCAGCATTGTGTCAAACATTTCTTCCACACTCGCCTCTTTCCAAGGAGCCCGTTCTTGTCAGCAAAGTTAATTGATGGGGCGTCGGAGAGTCTTTTCTTGCTGAACGGATTTCTGAACTAACAGCTTGCCAGGCAGAATTAAGGCAAGAAATATACTTACCTTGAGTTTGCAACAAAATTGGTTATACTCCTTGTTTGGACCTCCTAAACTGAGTTCAATAACAGGTAGAAAATAAACTCATCTAAAAGTAATCAAACTGATGCAGTAATGCTGGATCAAATCTGATGTGGGCTTGGTCAAGCAACTTGAGACTCAGCCATGAAAGAATCCCATTCAAGATACCCTTTCAGAGTGCTACGGTCTCAGTCTCCCTAGGCATGACGTCAATCCAGCACTGTTGGCGAGTGCAGATAGACTTCATTTCCTGCACAAATTGAGTAATTTGTGCATATGACATTAACGGATACATCTTTTTTTTTTTTTAAATGATTAAATATTAGCATTTACGGCTGACCGCCACACGGCACGAATCGTGACATCTCATTAAGACTCCATTAGCAGTGGCTGGGTGTCAAAGCTAAGCCATGGAGAGGATTTGAGAAATGGCAAGAGGGGAGTGTGAAAACTAAGTATGATGGAACGGAGACTGTGCACTGTTTATTTCTTTAGTAGTTCAGGGTAAACACACTTTGAAAACAAATAAGATATGTCTGCCAAATTAGAAGAGATTTAGGTTTTTTTAATACAAGTAAAGCTTCAACAGTGTGAAAAATCCCTATATGTACATAAGTAAATGCCTTTTTTGAATTCAGAATACCCATGAGACTGTTCTCTGCATGTTATCCCTTTACTGGTCCTATATGCCTCTTTTTCTCATTAGTTTCAGAGCCCCCTGGCGCATTCATTGCTTCATGAAGAGAAGATACCATCGACATACAAAATGTGTGAAATAGACCCATATCTTGATAAGTCTCAGAAGCAGAGGATGAAAAAAAAACTGATCCAGAGATATCGCAGCATATGGAAATCTTGGGGAGAGCATAATCTCTCTCATTTCGAGGATTAGTCATTGGCTGAATCATAACTGCATTGCTTTTGACAGAAATGAATCCAGGTTAATAAAAAAAGACACAATTTGATGACAGACAGGAGTGCTTTTCTTTCGTACTGATGTACTATAAGAAAAATTCTGATGTTTTTTTCCTATTTGTCTTCTCTTACACCACAGTTTGCTACATAGGCTTTTGGCCTCAAATTTTAATGCTATTTTGTTTACGTCTTTGAATCATTGCCCCATAGATACATATCTGGAGGAAATTAGTGGGTTTAGCAGAAAGGCAAAAGCAAGATTATTTTTTTAGAAATCCTACTTGAGCATAGCTTTTTTTTTAATAAATCATTGTCTAGATTAGAAGATTTTGTGTTGTTTGCTATCAGTAAAAAATTTGGGAGCGGATGCTGAAGGCTGAGTACTACACTTAGTTCTGCTTTCATTCACCGGTGTCCTCAGCAGGAAGGACATTTCGTACTGCTGCTCAGATAAATGGTGCCTTTCCTAAACTTCACTCGACTGAAAAATAGCATTTCTGAATACCAAATGCAGTGTGCAATTATTAAGAAATAAATTAACAGAACCACGATGTTGCGAGCCTTGTTCACCTGAGTCCAGCTGCACAGATCCTGCTCCTTGCAAACAGTGCCTCCTCAGTCTTGCTCATCCCCTGTGACCTCTCCTCCAAGTAAGAATATCCCTGGTAGTTAAAAGCCCTGTGACCTGCTCTGTCTTTAATGTCAGAGCCATCACCAATCACTGCCTGACAGTATTCCCACTGATGTCCCTCTCTATCTGTGTTAGCAAGTCCTTCAGTCAAGAGTCTAATTAATGTCCAGGCTTATGCAAAAAGTTCAACATGTATATGAAAGCACTGAGGGTAAAGAAACTACTTGAAATTTAGCCTGAAAGTATCAAACTTAATTTAAGCGATTACATACTATGAATTCTGTTTCTATGGAATAAGAATTTCACAGAGGACAAAATTCTATGCAAATGAATATTAGAGAGGGCAGGGATTATGTTAACAGTCTTATTTTTTTACATGTCTAGAATCCTGCATAATATTATCAGCTCCTAGAATAGAACAAGTGAATCTCAATTTTGCATTCACACTGAAGCACATTTTGTAAGTGCGTCTTCTGGGCAAGGAACTGGGAGATGAATGCAGTGGAACAGCTGCTCTTCACCACCTGGATGCCAAGCTTTCCCCCGGGCCTGCACATGCAGTCAGAAGGACCTCCTCTAGAAGCCGGAGAAAGAGCCTGCTGCTGAAGGTATTGTTTGTCCCTTGCCAATTAATACAGTTAATTGGAATCTCTCTTTTAAGCATCTGTCTTTGCCCAATCAAAACAGCTCATAGGAAAGTACACTCAGTAAAAAAAACTGAATGTTGCTCTTATTCATCTGTCAAAGCTGATGGCACGCATATGGTCTCCCCAAACAGAATAAGACAGCTGCATTTATGAGTGCACTGATATGCTATTGGTTGCATAAATGCTGCTGAAATGCAGCCTCAGCAGGGGGCTGATTTTACCTGCACTGATTCCTTTGGGTTGGTGGCATACACAGGTTAATGTTGACACCAATTCTGGTAAAACCATGGCTACTGTCCAGTTCACCACTACCCTTGTAGATATACAACAAAATGGACAGATATACTAGGTTGCTTTCATCAATGTCACTACACTGAAACACACTGATAAACATATAGTACATCGGATTTTTTGTAATAAACAACATTCCACTTTCAATTTTGCTGCATGGACTTATTTGTATTACCCTTTAAAAAGAAATGAAAATGTCAAGGTCGTTTAACTAACAAAATATTTTGTAAAACTAAAAAATTTTAATTTTACAGAAATTAAGTTCACTTAAAGTACCTTTGAAAAACCTTTCTGTAAAGTCAATGGCAGCGATCAGACTGGGCTACCATTAAATTTCCTCTTACCTTGTTTTAATTCGTCCTTACGCAACTGACAGACCACAGAGACATTGTCAAACGCTTTTTGTTCTAGGAACTATGTGCAGTCACCTCTTGTACCACAGGCCTACACTCCCAATGGACATATGCCCTATTTTAAGTTGCTGCACTTGAAGCAAATTTCAAATCGACATGTAAAGACACCATGCACTGAATCTTTCAAGGGTAAATACACAGAAGACACCTACAAATCATTGAACCACCAGGCTCTCTGTAGAGACCTGTTTGGTTAACCTGTTTCCAGGGTGCTGCAACCTATTTTCAACATACAGCTCGTAAAATAAGTTTAGAATACATACAATTGCACATAATGTAGCTTAGTTTACTTTAATGTGTGAGTCTTTTAATGTGCAACATAAAATTTTGGGAAGCTCCAATACATACAGGACCAGAAAAAGATTAAAACACTGCATTAGTGATACATTGGTCACATAACATTGACACAATAAACAAGTACGTTTTCTGATGTTTGTGTGTTTTTCACTGCATTACAGGGGATTCAAGGCATTATAAAACATTGTCAGTGATCAGCAATTCTGCCGACGAATTGCAGCTATATATTATATGAAAAGTATCCTGTTCAATATATTTGGCACTACTGCTTGGGACTGTTCTCCTACTGTGCACCAGAGTAATAATTCAAAACTTCACACTGACCTTTTCACACAGCTATAAATAAAGCTATTAATTACAAAGCATTTTGTGACTCCTTTTTGAAGTCCTGTAGCAATTCAAAAGCTATAAGACTATAAATGTTGTGAAATGTAGGGACAGTTTTAATTCACTTTGATTAAAAATCTTCTTAAAGCACCAAGAAGATGATAATACAGGTTTATAGATAATATAGGTTTACATGGATATAATAATCAGGGGCATGACAAGTGAGCTATGAAATGAGAGCATATTTACCGGGTTAATCTACACATTATACAGTATGTAAAATTATATGTCCTAAACTTGAAGAAAACTATCCACCTTGGTCTTTATTTAAAAAGACACTAATTGACCCAAAGTGCATCACTGCCCTTCATTACTGCACTACAATTTGCGGTTTCATTATTTGAAGAGATGCAAAAGGCTATGCAAACAACTCTGAGAAAACCACTAAAGAATTCATGCCCATAACCTCTGAGGAAAAAGCTAAAAAAAACTAAAAGAAATCATTCAATTAGTCTTAATGCCTTTTTGCTCATGATATACAGCCTTATTATCCAGGTTAGCTAAAGAAGACATGCAGCTACTGAAAACAAATGACACACCTATTAGTGTTAATAGCTTTTCTCTTCAATCAATGCAATTTGAACTGAGCAGCGACTAGGTTATGTTTATCAACTGGGTCTGAAATGGAACACAATGCATAGGTGACTTCATTTATTGCTTTTGTTATAACTCATTTGCTTGCAGACAGATTATTAGACAGATTTATTTACCTCAAATAACGCATATGGCTAAACAAATGAGAAACGTGCATCTGAACGGTGGATGAAAAGAAGCAAAATCAATGTTTCTAATTTGTATTACAAACACACACATGCATGCGTGCATTCTACAGAATATATAGTTCATTTCAGCAGGAGTACACACAAGCCTGTGTGCCTTTCTCATTAAACCGATGTCTTCTCCTGCGATCAACAATGTGACAATGGAAATTAGGCCACCGCTTTACAGGAAGAGGCACAACAGCGACAGTCCCTGTCTTGTTGACTTAGCCCAGCTTTTTTGTCATGCTAATACCACTCAAAGCAACTGTTTACTGAGCAACATGCACCAATTGATACACAGAGACCAGAAGGGCAGTCTTCTGCTAGTCCCAGCCAAACACACGCACCTTAATTGCTTCTTGAAATTACACTAGGGACTCATTTAGGATAAAAGACAGAAACAATCAAAATGCTACGGAAGCCGAGAACGGCCGTGATTGCAATTATTTTTTAATGCAGTTATCTCGAGATCACGAGTTAATTATTTCGTTATCTCAAGATAAAAAAACTTGTTTTCTCGAGATAACGGTTTAATTTATCTCATTATCTTGAGATAACAAAGCTTTCTTTCATGTGATAACGAGTTAATTATTAACTCGTTATCACAAGAAAACAGTCATGTCCTCTTATTACTTACAATCAGAGGTGGACACCCTGGCTTCAGAAAGTAAAAGTCCTACCATGTTCTAGCCACTATTTGCTCTATTCAATAAACAAGGTGATGTCACTAATTAGCTCCTCTACCTGGCTGAAGAGTTGTGCTAATTAAATTCAGCTGGTGTAGTGCATGGGTAGAACAAATATGTGGCAGGACTTTTACTTTCTGAAGCCGGGGTGTCCACCTCTGCTTATAATGTTTATCAGAGATCAGGAGTGCCATGCCAGCATACATAGATGGCATCTTGACAACTGTAGCAACTGATTTAAGCTGAAAATGTCAGGAGTACCCATTATTGATCGGCGCATGAGACTGTACTTCACTCAAGGTCTAACACAGGCAGAAACTGCATTGTGTCTTTCTGACCTTGAAGGCTGAAATCAGGTGTGATCAAATGAACCAGACACTCATTTTCGAGTTCTCTATAATTATCCCGTGATCTTCAGAAAACAAAAGTTTTATTGTGATAAATTATGTCATTATCTTGAGAAATCGGCATTTTGTTTTCTCGAGATAACAAAATAATTATTTTAACTCGTTTTCTCGAGATAACGGCATTTAAAAACAATTGCAAGCACAGCCGTTCTCAGCTTCCATAAAATGCAAAGGAAAGCAAAAAAAAAATTGGTGTGCAGTTGTAAAGATGTTTTCTGCCCCTATTCTAAAAGCATTTGACCTTGAAGCTCGCTGCAAATGCAGGGTATGAAACATTAAAGAGGATAACTTCTGTGCTGAATCATCAGTTCAGACACTTGGCATTATGTGATCACATAACCAAAACATCACTCACATACAGCAACAAGGACCTCACCCGCTACCCCTCTAAGTAACAAAAAGTCTTTAATCTGTTTAATCTTTGATGAAAATAATAATAATAATATCTGTTTAAGCTATAGTTTAGCTACTCATATGTATGTTATATTATGTAATACATGTATAAAAAATTTACATCACATTTATTATTTATTTTTATTTAGTGTGAGGCCCCCTTTATGTCCTCAAGGACTCCTAAAAGGTCCTCTTGACCTTTAGTTGAGCACCCCTGAAGTTATTGAGTAGCCTGGCCTCCAGTAGCCAGGCACTGCATGAGCAGCCTGGCCTCTTATTTGATAAACAACAAATAAATAAATAAACTAAAAACATATCAACTATTCACAAACCTGTCTGCTGTTGCACCATACCTGCAGGCCCATTTTTTGGTCTTAAATAAAAGTGAGGGCGAGGATTCTTATCTGCAACTCTGCAGGTGCCTAGCGCTGCGGACTCCGTTTCAGATTCCCCATCAGTGGACTCAGCAAGGGAGCAGGGCCTCCTCAACAGCCATAATTATGAGTTCCCCTAAAAATAGAGCCGAACCACCTGCACACATTGAGATAAGAGGGACCCAATCACTTCTGTGAATAGTGCTTAGAGCCACCTGACATTTTTAATGCTTCTCTTTTTCTCCCTACTCACTGTTGCTTCTTATGAGAAGCTTTCAGAGCTTTTAATCATCGCCGTTAAGCTCAAAACATCAACTAGAGGGGATTGAACAGCGAGCAGACATAAATAGCTTTTCTCAGCCCTCCATGGAAATTGAAGAAAGCGAATCATTGCAAATGCTGTGGTACATTTGGAGACGATCTCTGTTGAAAAGAGACCTAGTCATTGAAGGAACTGAGTGAGCTTTCACAGGTCCTGGATATTCTAAGGTGTCATTATCATTTATTTAATCTTCGGGGGACTCAACAATGTGATCTGTGAACCACCATTCGTCCACTTAGTTTTGATCCATGTTATTACATCTTAAAATGTATAGCACCCTAAATCCAAACTTCATGGGGGAATTTTCCACGGTGCTCAACACTGAAAGGACTGTCATGATGCCTTCCATAAAGATGGCTCCAAAATTTCAGCTAAGCTATCAAGATGTTTCCAGTGGTAGTCCCATCATCTGTCCCAGGCAAGCACATTGGAAACCTTATATCTGTGGGCAATACATGGGTTTACTGAAAGGGGACAGACACTTGACCTTATCAGACAGAGGGGGACGAGTTAGCAGACAGCACTGGATAACAGGGAACAGGTCGAAGCACGGTCAGATACATGCCCCAGTAGGGAGCAGGGAGAGTCATCCACACACAGACCAGACACAGAGCGGCACTTGTAGTAGCATTTCCTTGGCTTTTATTAGCTGGTGCAGAAAGAAAAGCAAAACAGTTCAGTGAGCGTGGCCAGGAATTGGGGTAATATTGACACATATCGTCACCAGCAATGGAACAATAATATTGTGATTTCTCTGCATGCTAAACACATCTCAGGTTTTGCCATGTATCAGCAACTGTGTCTGTCACAACACTGAGATTCATGACAATATGGCTCTTGTGGCTCTTTATCAAAACATGACAGAAGATGTGAGGGAAGTAAGCCAAAAGCAATTTGGTGATCTCGTGTGCTGTCCTACAGGTCCAAACCGCCCACCCCTTCATTTACTGTGTTTGTGCAGATGGAGGTACACACGGATGTGGTGAGTGGTACAGTATTTAAACACAAGACACTGAAATCATCCGCCCAGAAACTGTACTGGTTTTAAGCAGCAGTACTGATATAAACTGATACTGGCATACATACATACATACAGACTTAGATACAGATATAATATGTTAAATAATGTTAAAGAACAACAACAGATCCAACATACAGAACTGCTCATTTTTCTACATTACTATTATCATTTACATTTTCTGACAAGAGAATGTAATGAAAGATATCTGTACATCTTGCTTTTTTTCCCTACTGCTGTTTCCTGACAGAATACTCTCCCCTGTCAATTTCTGCCACTGCAAGATATTTCACTGAACATATTTTACTCAATATGTGACACATGTGAGACACCCTCCAAACAGGCCACTGGTCAGTGAAACCAAAAAAGAAATCAAAACCAAATTGCTTTACTTGTCAGGCCTAATTATGACAAAAGCAGCAGATAATGCAGCTAATTAGCTAGTTAGCTAAGCGTATTTCAGCAACTGATGCTAAATAGGCAGTAGTGCCAAGCACTGTGTCAAGTGGAGTAGATTGTCTCTAATTATCTCCTCATGAGGATCCAAGTCTCAGTGGCTGAAAGACACAGTGAAAAACATTTTACGCATTTAGTGTGTCACGGTAACCCTTGTTACCGTGACGCACTACTGTAGCAGGTTTTAACTGCGAAGCCTGAATTAGCAGATGCCGTGTACCAGAAATCTAACCTATGTAAGCTGGTCTGGATAAGAGCATCTGCTAAATGACAATAATGTAATATAATGTAATTATGAAAACTGATTCTCTCAACAGGTGATGTGATATGGCGTGTTCCCTGTTTTTCTTTATAACAAAATCATACATAAAATAACAGACTACTTTTTAAAGCTGAGATGTTAGCTCATCCCTGCCCCGGCAAAGCCAGAAAGATGTTCCTGCCACACAAAGTTCACAGACTTCTGTCTCTATCAGCTGGCCACAGGAAAGGTCTGTGAAACCAGATAGCCCAAGAATTGACAGCAAGTTTCATCTTAGCACTGCACACAAGAGCTTGTAAAATGCTGCTTCAGCCTGGCTGATGTAGTGTTTCCACCTTCATGCAGCACAGGCAGGCGCTGGCTGGTTCTGAAGCGCAACAAAATAGCCAAATGATACAGCCTTCAGGAACCCCATGACCCATGTAACTGAGATGCAGAAAGTGTTTTCCAGAGTGAATGAATGTTCTTTTTGCGGAGGGCTATGGCAGATCTTGGGGGCAGATAATTCCCGATTGAAGCTCAGTGAAGTGTCCTTAACCATCAAAGCGTGGCACTTACTGGAGAAATCAGAGAGGAGATTCAATGGTTTGATGGAGACTAAGCCGGAGGTCATCAGGACACGGTTTTCTTAACACACGGAAGATTAAGTGCACATTATGTGTAATCTTTATTTAACCTGAACTTCTGTGATCACTCCCTTCTTCCCTGGGGAATGCACTTTTACAAAAGGAAACAGTTGTGTGCAAATCAACTTTTTTATCAAAGTGTAAGGAGATAGCAAAAAGTTGTCACCTTTATGAGAGATTCCTCCAAGAAAAATCTCTTGTTATGACTGCAGTACTTTTGTCACATACATTATTAGTCATTGCATCAGAGAAGAATTTTATTGTCTGAATCTTCAGTTACTGGCTGAACATTCAGCCAGCCAGAATGTCTTTTTTGTCCTGTTTTGTATTGTTCTGTGTAAACTAAGAAAATGATGAGTATTTAATATGTAATGTATGGCATATACAGATTTGCAGACATGGGGTAGAGCCAAAATAGTAACACAATCCTAGTGTAGTAATGTGTACTCTAATAAATCATATAAAGCATACGTTTCAAATAAAAAAGGGCTAGTTAACATCTAAGAGACATATAACTAAAAGGCTGCACCCTTTTTGCCCAGTGGTAAAATACAGCTGATGCTATGGCCAGTGTATAGTACATGTGGAGTGTATATAAACACGCTGGAATGGAATGTGGAAATGGATGTAAGCTGCCTAAGAGTTTTCAGAATGTCGTTTTCATTGTGATGCTAAAACTGGTACTCTATCCAGCTGTTTTGGTAGTCCACAGAGGATCACAGAGGCAGTGATCTCAGTCACATACACCTCTTCTGGCTGAAAAAGGTTCTACAATCTGCTTGGTTCTATTGAGTTTGTTTACACACACATCACATGAACGACTGTACTCCCCATGTGCACTAATGTGAAAAATGAGTGCAAAAAAGCAGATAATATTTCTGCCATGTTGCCAAGCTTCTTTTTAGCACTTACTGAAAATGGACATACTCACAGAAGATGGGAACAGTGATACTTGCTGATACCAAACAAGAACCTGATATTCCTTGGTGTCTTTATTACTAAATGTGTTGCTTACAAGCATGGATTGAATAATTTAGGTATTGAATGTACCGTAACTTTCACAGCACACCTACTGCTACTAATTAACTTTGCTTCCCAAGCACACACTCAAGTTAATGCTCATTAGCTTACACATTAGCTAACAAAAAGCTTCTTTCCTGCTTCATTACTGCGTCTAGCAGGACTTTCATCTGCTACTGTACTTCTAACCATACTGTGTGTGAACTTTTTAAATTCATAAATGGAAATTAATATTCACAATTAAACATATTCAATAGTACTTTCCATGTATACAGTTTTCTTCACTGGAATGTAACAAACAGATTTAAGATGTAGAGACAACAGAGATGTGATTAACCACTTAGCAGAGATGAAGGGCTGTTTAACGACCCTCCGGGTGATTGCTCCACCACATCAAAACACGTGACACTTAATCCAGTAATCCCTTCAATGTGCTCAGTGATTCCACCATTTCGTTATTTATTTTTCAATTCACAGACGTAAGGAGGATTGTGTATTTTGGAGGATAACACTCAATGAAAATGCAAAGCTAAAATCATGCAAGAAAGGTACCAACCTGGATACAGCAGACCATATCTACCATTTGGTTACTGTACATATTCTCAGTATTGAATTCTTAGATGAGCTAAATAAAGCCTGTACAGTTTTTTTTTTCGCTGTCTACAGAGATTATTTAAAATTTCAGGTGTAGTGTGTATTTTTTTTTACAGAGGACCAAAAGGATGACTATGTGGCAGCTCTTGTGTTTTCTGTCAAACTTTTATATCAAACTGTTTTCAGAAATGCAGAACACTACCTTCAAAGGAAAGATTAATACTATTGTAAGCACAATTAACTGACCACATACGGACACCATAAATTTACAAACTGTATGATTCAGACAGATTCAGACTGAGAATACAAAATACCAATACCAGCGATTACTCAGTAAGGTTATTCTGGTATCCTACGACATGGGCATGTTGTTTCAACCATTTGGTTAAAACATTCATTATTGAACCAGGAGAGGTATTACTAAGACTCAAATGGTGATGCGGTCATTCCATAAAACATTCATGTCTTACAAGAAATTTGGGAATTTGAAAATAGTACTCAGCTCCAGGATAACCAGTTCCTGAACTGATTGCTTGCTGTAGGTAGCTGTAGACCATGGCGAAAGTTTATTTCAGCTTCTGCCACTAAAAAAATATCCTCTTATATACCCCTGGCCCCCTCCTGTCTGCTAACTCTAAAACCTTGTGATTACTTCAGTCACAGATGTTCAGAAATAGGTTTGTTCCGGTCTACTCTCTGAAGCTACGCACCATGTGGCTGTGCAGCTTCTCCTTACAAACAACTGGACATCATAGAAGACTGTGTACTTTGAATAGCCCCCAGTGTTAATGTTGCAAGAAGAGAGGGGCACAGTATGGGACATTACATTTACATTTACATTTATTCATTTAGTAGACGCTTTTATCCAAAGCAACGTACAAGTGAGGTACAATACAACACAAGTGAAAAACCATACAGAGTCAACAATATTAGCAATACTGCATGACAAAGTTCCAAAGGGTGGCCAGGTGAGGTACCAACTAACATGGTCAGAAATGGGGTGAGGGGTGTTCAGCACATTAACACTGATGCTAGGATGGCAGGCACTTCAAATGAGAAAAAATATACAAGAGGGGGTGCCTGCAGTTTCCACTCTTCCCCATGCCAGGGTGAGAAGCCCAGTAGCAGGTCAGTCTGGGTTCATTACTCATCCTCCTGCTGTTTCACATGGAAGACGAGTGGATATTGTAAGCACAGGAACTGTCTGAATAGATCCACAAAGTTCCTGCCAAAGGCAAGGAGGGGTTTGTGAAACCCAATGGGGCTCACCATTCCACAGCAGCGTGTGAGAAGTCTCATGCAGGTGCAGGGGGTAGAGTGCAGGAGGCATTTTGTTGGACAGTATCAGAACAGAACTGCTCGCATCGCAGACAAGAAACACTAAGATTTATTTGTTTTTCCTGAGGCTTCCAAGCATCAGATTTAGGTTTTAAAAGGGGGAGAGGAGGATGGAAATGCTGTTGGGAACAATCAGCCCACATGCTTTTTTGACAGGATGACAGCAGAGTGTGGTGGCAAAGGCTGACAAAGGGGAGACACATTCATTAAGCTATTGTTAAAACAGTGCTGTGGCTTCACCGCTGGAGTGGTCAGGGGAGGTAGGAGCCACTGGCTTTCTCCAGTGACAGCTGCAATCATACTGATACAGTCTGAGTACTGGGGACCACACTGGAAGAAAGTACTAAATATTTTGTGGACCGCAACGACCATCATGAACCCTGGACAGGCCATCAAGCTTATGAACTGACATGCATACCACATGGATCAGACAGCAGGGGGTGGTCTGCTCTGACCTTCATAACATCATAAGTTCCACTGATCCTCCACTGTCTGAAACGCAGTGTTCTGTGTGAGTAATCTGTGCCAGGACAATGACATCATGGCCAATGTGAAGTCAAAGTGGAGAAAATTCTATACATTCGGAAGCTTTAGGGAAAGAAAAGCAAAACAGAAACTTTCCATTAGGAAAAACATCTCTCAGCACAACAGAAAAACCTTTCCTGTTTAATCTTTTTTGGAACTGTGCCTGCTGCAGTGGGTTAGGACAGAGAGCAGAGCCCTGTTCTATGACACATTTGGTCTCTTTTAAAAATGGTGACGCTATCGTTTCCCTGCTGAAAAACAATGTGGTAAGACACTGAGAAGGAAGATGAATGGTGCTACCATTGCAAGAACGCCTACTGTTTCAGCCCAGTTTGTTAGTGCTTGTCATAAATGCACGATGGAGTTGGAGGCAGAGACGCGAAGTGTGCAAAGAGTGTTTGGCATAACAAAGCCACAGCCGATTCCACTTGGAGAGAACTGAGGTGGAGGCGTACTCACACCGGGCAGCTGATCCATGCAACATTACTCCTGATGGGACAATTGGGGAATAAAGAAATGAAGGAATGCCCCAGCATCCCCTGCCATCTCTGGAACCGCTGCCACAGCCAGGAAACTGCCATTTTGTCTGCCTGTACACCTTTTAACCAGTGAGATCCTTTTATTTTAAGCACCACGAGAGACTGTCAGAAGTATGAGAAAAGATACTGTTTACCTAGTCCTCCAAAACACATTGAATTCATCCTCTCCACATTGCATATAGTATACCATTTTGCCTGTTCTGAAGGGGAGTTTTAACAATGCAAGCTGTCAGCAAGAATCCCATTATGAAGAATGTTTCAAGGATGTTTTTCTTTCTAGCAAAAGCAAGAATGTTTATTTACACACACAGGTCCAGGAGATCACATATGAGCCATGACCTTTTTATGTGGAACCAAAAAGTTGAAAGAATGAGAGCGTGAAAGAGGTCAAAGGACTGGTTGGATACACGTATATAATTTTTGACAGCAATGGGAGATGGGAAACAGGTCTGTTGTTTTGGGTCTGTTAGGGGTGTTAGGAAGATTTCTTGATCAGCGGTTTGACTAATGCCTGTTTGAAGGCTTGAACGCTGCCAGAAGTCAGGGAGAAGTTAACCACAGGTGAGATAAAGAAATTCAGGCTGAGAATCCTTGGAAAGCAGGCAGGATGGTGGTGGGACCTTTAGCAGCATGTTGGTTGATGTAGGGAGGTGCAGATGTCTGTTACTTTTTTCTCAAGGTAAGATGCAAATTCATTATTGCTAAGGATGGAAGAAGGTAGAGGAGTGGAAGGGTGGAGAAGGGAATAAAAGGTAGAGAATAACTTCAAAGGATTATTGAAGAAAGCATGGATTTTAGTTTGAAACTAGGAAGGCTTCGCAGATAAGAAGGCAGAAGAAAAGGATGACAAAAGGTGCTGATACTCAACCAGGTCAGTGGGTTTGATTTCCACTCAGCTGAGCCCAGCATAGCTCTGTTGCAGTACTTCAGTCAACCAAGGAATAGAAGATGCAAGTGGACATTTGTGAAAGGAACTGAATATCAAGTTTCACAAGAGGGCCCCCTGGAATCTTCAAGATTTAAAGACAGTCTGTTTAGAAGAATGGACCAAAATCCCACCTGAGCACTGTGAGCGATTAGTTTCTTCATACAGGAAGCGTTTTGAGGCTGTCATTGCAAACAAAGGCTTCTCCACCAAGTATTAAATACATGTAAATTTCAGTTAGCGTGTTCAACACTTTTTTCCTGTGTCATTCCACTTAATTATACATAACTTTTTAATGGATTGTAATATTACGATTTCTTAATCTGTGTGAATTTCCTGAGTTAATTCCAATGTCTGGTCAAAATTTCTTGTGAATTGCTGCATTGGAACTGTGTTTAATATAAAAATATGTTGACGTGTTGAATACTTATTTCCCCCAATGTATTTCCACATTTGCAATATTTCTTTATATAATATGTGATATTTGCTGTTTGCTATTAATATGCTACATGTGGTTGTATGTTGCATGTGACGATTGTATTACGTGTTGTAAAGCAACCTTTTGGTGTGTAGAAGGGTGTCCTGAAAAGGGACACTGGATGAGACGGTTGTCTGTCTGACCATGATGATGCGGTTAGTGGTTACTATGATGAAGCAGGGGTCACTGCAGAGACTGGGCCCTTTACCGAAAGCATCAAGGACACAGATGAAAATACACTGAGATGCAACCTTGGAAAAATGTAATCATGAAATTGAGTGTTTTTTAGATCTCATAAACATTCTACTTTGGTTTAAAACGGAAATGGAACTAGTTGTAGTTGTACTTTGACACTCGATGCCCCATTGTTCTTGCAGCCACTCCTCTGGAGGGATGGTTTATTAATGTCTCAGTGCAACAGAGCCAGCCCAGAGGAGAACTCCTGAGTTGCCTGCTTGAGGCAATGTGACCCTCAGGACCAACACCCAGTGAGAACAGACAGCACAGCCAGAGAGGAGGAGGGTGAGGAGATGGGGAGATTAAACTGAAGAGAAGCTTCACTATGTGGAATTTCAGGAACACAAACACAAATGAAAGGCAAAAGAGAAAAATGAAAAAAAAAAAGGAAATAGTTCAATGTATGTGCATATTTCATTTAAAATAGAGAAGCTGGAAATTTTAAACTTGAATTTTAATTAAAATGAGTATGTCTGAAAATTGAAATCAGAGAAGTTGCATTAGGGTATGTGGTAACGCTGACTTTCCCTGCAAGTCCTTTTCACTTTGGGCTGTTTACTGCCAACAACACTGAATTACTTTCTATTATATTTATACAATTAAACATGCACACACTCACATACACAAACACACATATGACTCAGACCAGGCTGAAGGGTACAATAAAACCATGGTACGCCCAATCAGATAAGTGCTGAGATGAACATCTTGTATAAGGCTACATACTGCATTTAGACAGTATCCAGCATTATATACGAAAGACAAATTACCTGAATGACATTCATTTCCAAGTGTGATCTATAAATCCTTGTACTGCTGCAACAAGTTGCCTGTTTCAGCACATGTCTCCTGAGAATATTCCTCAGAGAAAATGAAAACAAACTCATAGGGGTACGATGTTTGTGTAACACAAATTCAAGCAAATACACTGTTCCCCTGCTGCATCCCCCGAGCCCTGCTCAGACACTGTGGCTGTTCCCTGGTAGGATTCTCAGAGCTCAAGCAGAAAGGGGCTTTGAAGGGGATGGGGATGAGTGAGTAAATCAAGGCAACTGAGTGGTCTGGTGAGAGTTGATGCTGTTCCATAGCGGGAAGGAGGTGCTGTATCGTGGATCTTATCCCTCTGTCTGAGTAGGAAATGGAATGGAACTCTTCCCATAGAATAAATTACTTGTGAGCACTCCCCTGTCAAAGCCTGGCTACAGCAGCAAGGCACTTTGGCCAAGTTGTGCACTTGGTGAATTATTATGATAGGAAGCTAAGTTACAGACTTTAGCTGCTACTTTGCTGTTGGACTCAGATTTACAGCTGGGACCCTCCTGAGCCAACCAAGGCATACAGATACGCTTCCAATTCATGATCAGTCTAAATCTGTGAATATTAGAATGAGAGTGTTTCAGAATCATCATAATACATCAGCTGGGGGAGCTCCACTATTTCAAGTGCATTTCCAAGGAATGAGAATAACTTTGCTGTAATTCATATTTGTGGTGCTCTATGAAAGGACTCCAGGACATATGTACACATGCACATACACACTCACACACACTGACACACGCACAAACACACACATGCACGCACGCACGCATGCACACACACACACGTTACGCCCAGCGTTAATGTTCTCCCTTATGAAAACAGAGAAGAGCAGAGTGATAGCAAGTCTGAGTAAAGAAGCGTAGCAATGAGGCACTTGTCACTGGTCTCACTTAATCACTTTCCATTAAAAGTGCTCTCAAGGAATTTGCAGTCTAATGAGATCATGTAAAAACCATTACAGAAATGTCACTTTCACAATGGCAACAGCTGGGGAGGGCCACTCTGACACGGGTGAAGATGTGCGGACAGCTACATTACTCACTACATATTGTATATCAGACAGTTACCTCAGTGTTTCAGAGTACAAGTTTGAGATAAACTGGACATAAACATCCGTTTCCACTGTCAATCCTAGAAACACATGCACTCACAGAAACACAGCCACACACACATACACACATACTCACTCACAAAACACTCCACACTCACAAAGAAGGAACAGCCTATGGGCTTTGGTTTAAAGACATCCCTTATCGCTCTTTTCATAAGGAACCAAGAGGGAAAGCATTTACTTGAATAAAAGAAGCAGCTTTAGGAGATAAACAGGAGTGAAAGCGTTAGACTAAGCCTTCAAATTGGACTGTGCAGACAGAAAATGAGATGGACAGAAGGGAGAAACAAACTGATAGAGAGCTGGTTTCTGCTAAGAGCTGCCCTTTCTGCATTATGTCCTGGCACATCCGCTCTGCTGCACTGAAAACCTCGCTCGGACGGATAAGTCACTTCAAAGATTCCCTTTGTCACAGATGAATGTAGAGAATCCAGGATTGGAGAGGCTAGGTATGCTCAGAGAGGACAAGTTAACTCCTTCAAGAGAGGAAGGGAGAGAGAAAGAAAGGAAGGGGAGTGGAATGCTGTATCCTGTCTGTTGGAAAAATGTGATATGTAGGCTACATTTTTTCAATTGTAGGGGACTCTTGGGCTCTCTTTGAATCATAGTTATTCCAAAAACCAAATGTACATTTGTTCCCATTCCCTCTCATTCTGTTCCACCTAAACTTGTGCTCCACCCCATCTCTGGCTGTGGAGTTGGATGCTTTACCAGATGGCATCACATGCTGGCAGGCACCAAGATGGTGGCCACACGACTGCCTCTGTCCACTGTTTTCTAGTTTATTCATCAAGATGCCAACATGCTGAGTTCTTTATGCCAATGGGAACAAGTTTCTCTGTGGACTCCAGGGTTGCCTCAGCCTAGTATAAGTTCAGTTTTGGCCTTGTTATGGCACACTACTAAATTTAAATTTATGCATGACTAATTTCAAACAGGCAGCATTACATTATTTTGTTACCACATATAATGTGATGTACTAATGAACATGGGTGCCGGCCTTTCAAGGAAGCGAAGCTAACTGAATAAAATGAACGAATAAAATGAAGCTAACTGAATAAAATGAACATATTTTCTATCCTAGCACTGTTTGGAGCATTCAGGTTGGGGTTTGGGTTGGGCTCAACATTTTTGAATCTCAGAAATTGATGTTGTTAAGACTATAGCTTGAATCGAGGAGTAATTAATTCACTTATTTAGACAGAGAAAACATATGTGCTCTCCTTTTTCTCAAAAAGAATTGTTCATTTTGTTGAACTGTTGAGCAGAATTTCTCCATTTTTATTTGTTTTCTTCCACAGATTTTATTCATGGTATAGTGCGCTGTTTTCCCAACAAGGACGGACTGTATTGTGCTCATTTGTTAAGATGCTGAAGATTATTTACTGTGGGATTTGTTTATTGTTTTCAGGATTTTATTCATTGAGTGTTTAATCAGGCGGGAGTTTTGTAAGATTTTGATATATGTTAGCTACTTACCATGATTTTGATTCATTATTACCAGTAACTGGTTTGGTAATCATTACCAATTTTGTGCTAGCAACCCGCTGGTGGGTTGGGTTTGGGTCAGGTTGGGTAACAGATAAGGTTGTCATCTTTAGTTCAGGTTAATTTTGTGTATTTAAGTGTGTATATTGGGTCAGGCTTGGGTTTCAAATTCAGCTTGGTGCAGACATTTACACCTTACAAAGCACCATCAGACAACTGTCCTGACATAAACTTTTGTTTAAGTAATCAAAAAAAAAACAAAAAACATCAAGCTAACAAGGAGAAAAAGCCACCAGAAATCTTGATAGTTACGTTCCCTATATTACGGAAAAAAAGGACATAACTACTTCAGGTTAAAACATTTTCAATACCATTAGGAATGCGTAATTTAATCTCTGCTATAACCATTCTTAAACCGTAAACCACAAATATGATGTAACCAATAACAGCCAATTGCCAATATGCATTGATATCTACTGATAAAAGACAATCAATTAATTGACAAACACATAAAATACAATGTTATCATTTAGAAAGAGTTTCCATGAAATTTTTTTTTGGATTTGCATCTGGTCAAGCCTGATTGTCTATGTGGTACATTCAGTTTTAGTGAGAAACTGACATGTCTATCTTCTCTTCTCTGGCTTCAGTAAGGACCTTTTGGGTGTAATAATATGATGCTTGGTCTGAGGCTGAGCTGCTGCTGCAGTTGTATTATTATATACATGTATTTCTCAGTGAATTCTGGCATGAGAGAGAAATAGAATTTCATTATTCTGCCACCACAAAAGAGCATCCTCCTCCACATCAATCACCTGCTCCTGCAAGCAATTGGAAACGTACCAGGTAACAGTGGGTTTTCATTATGAAACAAAGTGTTTTATGAATATACATCTGATAGAGTAATTATTGTATGCATTTCAAAATCACAGGCTGAAATTTCATATGACATAATATGCTGTATAACTGAATACAGGTAGAAGAAGGTCCACAAGGCCCGGTTAATGCGGCAGTTTGCCAATCCTTTCAGTGCACAACAGTGATGTTAAAAACAATTCAGATGAATGCCCGCCCTCTTCCCTTTTCCCTGTTGACACCAAGACCCACGGCTGAAGGCTACACAGATTCAAATACATCACGTTCAAAGGCAGAGAGGTTAATTTTTTTGTCCCTGGGCTGAATGTGTCTGCTCACATTAATTCCCCTTCCTCTTAAAGGCACGGCTGCTCATGTGCTCGCTCACTCAAACTCACAGCAGGGTTTGAGACAGCAATTTATTTCACTTGTTCTGGGCCATTTTAATTAATTCCAAAGCAATGGGCTGTTTGAGAACACATTTATGATTATAACATGAAGGAATGGATAACAAATGTATGTATACAGATGTGGTTTGCTTATGTCTTGATTTGGTGTACTGCATCATGTGCTGTAGCCCCTAAAACTATTTTTTGAGGGCTCAGTGGTTCCTTGTCGTACCAAGAGTTTGGTTGATCTACACATCCTCCCACACATTCCTGTCTGCTACTTTATGGCGGTAACCTTTCCGTGTTGACAAGTTCACTCTGCTCTCAACACCAGGCCCTAATTTATCACTGTCTTGTCTCTGACAAACAGGGAATGAAATTAGGGGCTGCAGTCTCCACTCAAGGCTGCCAGAGAAACTACTGTACTGCTGCTCGGGCACACTGTGCCGCGTCGCTGATGTCTGGCTATAAAGTAATGATTTCTTTACATCGCTCAGCATTATGTTTGGAGTATTACCGGAGGAAGTGTTTGTGGACACAGCACTTGGCTAACTAAACTGTGCTGAGAGCGAAACTGTTGTTGAGCAGAGTGAGGACGGCTCGGGTTGAGCCCAGACTGGGAAGTACGGCCCTACAAGGACAACGCACGCGGCAAAACTGAGGCACTGCTATGCAATGGATGAGTTGGCTGTGGAGTATGCCTTTTCCCCCATCCTCATTTAATTCCCATTTCCTTTCATCTTCCTCTCTTCTCACAAAAGTCAGGCCAAGGACAAGTGGTCTCCACTTCAAAGGAGCAGCTATGCTGGGGAGGGGTCTGTTAACCCCACTTTCAAAGCCATACACATACAGATGAACCCATGCAGATACACAGACAGACAGACAAACCGGCACACACAGACACTGTATGCCGTAAATCATTCACGTTAATGTTCATAGAGGCAGCATGGACTATAGCCCAGAATAAATTTAGAGGGTGAACTATGTGTTTTGATTATTGTATAGATACAAATTACACAAAATTGATGGTCTGCCTGCTACTCAATCATCATAAAAAACATAGTCCATTTCTGACTGAACAGTGCACAGGTCAACTGTGAATAACACCCCTAGCCTATTTAACCACACTGATTACACATCACAGCATGTCAGTCCAAACTGCGGCAAATGAGGTGGACTTGATTGATGAACAAATTGTAGATAAATACATGGACATAAATACATAAAAGCACAGAAACACTTTCTGATGTCTGATTGATACAAAAAGTTACCACAAAGGATGCCTTCAGGATTTGCCATTTAAAGGGACAGCAGAAATTCTTAAAGAAATCCGGTCAATAATTGAACAACTAGACCATTGACCAGCCTTCTCAATTGCTACATGTACTGTGTCTCCTTCAAACTCAGCTTTTGGGAACTGCACAATCCATGCGTCTACGTCCCAGTTTGGACCTGAAAACAAACACCTGTGTTTGGTGGTGCACTATAAGAAGTAACAGAGCACTACTGTTCACCAGTGAGCACAGACTTCCATCTCTCCTCTGTGGTATAAGCAAGTCAGTATCTTCCGAATCTGTGCTGGACATTAATCCAGAAATGCCAGCCAGCACACAGCCACATCAGCAGGGAAGCTAATTAAGCATGTGTTCTCACTTCCTATCGATACCTTTTGCTGTCAATCACTTCAGATGTTCCGCAAAAGGCCTGACCGTACATTAGGCTTGCTTGAACTGTGATGCGTCGATTTTAAAGATGTAATCTCATTCTGACAGGCTGTGATGGAGACCTGAACAGGAAACAGCATGTGGGCTGGCTCTGATACTTGCACACAGCTGTAACCTTTCACCTCTCTGTAAACCATGCCTTGGTAAACAGAACTAATCATTACTTTGACCGTGCTGTTGAGAGTGACCCTCTGCCATTAGATTCAAAACTCTAAACATCCCAGTACAAACACCAAAGAAATGGAAGAAGAGCCATGCTTATCAGCATCACTGTTTAATACCTGCAGTCATCTTTCAACAGAAACATGGCAATGGAATCTAAACCGGTAACACAATTTATCTAGCTCAGGAAGGAATTTGTGGGAGGGGGGGTTAACGCATCACTTGTTTGACTGTCCTCTGTCTGGGAGCACTAAGTGGATGAAGTAATTGGGGATTAGTTCATCCTAGACCAGGGACTCCTGACAAAGTCCTGTTTATTTAGTCCATCTTTCCCTTTACATTTACAATGCAGGAGAGCCACACATGCTCAATCCATCCTGTGTGGTGGTCTGTGGGCTGGACAACAAGTTGAGCATGTGCTCGACCATGGTCACTGGTAGCAAGGACTAAGAATAGAGCTGGATTTGTGCAAGGAAATACACAGGCAGCAGGGATGGAGGGGGTGAGGATGGAATGGCTGCATGCTGAAACCATCTAGATTCTCCTTACCTAGAGTCGCTCTCCCACTCACTCTAATCCCCTGCACATGCAGACACATACCTGGGTAGCCACGTGACACAATGTGAAAACCTGCTTTCTTGACATACACACCAATCCTTCCCCATTACCCTTTGACTCCACTCTGTCTTGTTCTGACTCAAATTCAAAATCTGAATTCAAACAAGCTATATTGGCATGCAGAAAAAACATCTGTTTGGCTACATGACCTGTGCACTGAACAGTGCACAGGTCAACTGTGAATAACACCCCTAGCCTATTTAACCACACTGATTACACATCAGGTAATCAGTGTGGTTACAGGTCAACTGTGAATAACACCCCTAGCCTATTTAACCACACTGATTACACATCACAGCATGTCAGTCCAAACTGCGGCAAATGAGGTGGACTTGATTGATGAACAAATTGTAGATAAATACATGGACATAAATACATAAAAGCACAGAAACACTTTCTGATGTCTGATTGATACAAAAAGTTACCACAAAGGATGCCTTCAGGATTTGCCATTTAAAGGGACAGCAGAAATTCTTAAAGAAATCCGGTCAATAATTGAACAACTAGACCATTGACCAGCCTTCTCAATTGCTACATGTACTGTGTCTCCTTCAAACTCAGCTTTTGGGAACTGCACAATCCATGCGTCTACGTCCCAGTTTGGACCTGAAAACAAACACCTGTGTTTGGTGGTGCACTATAAGAAGTAACAGAGCACTACTGTTCACCAGTGAGCACAGACTTCCATCTCTCCTCTGTGGTATAAGCAAGTCAGTATCTTCCGAATCTGTGCTGGACATTAATCCAGAAATGCCAGCCAGCACACAGCCACATCAGCAGGGAAGCTAATTAAGCATGTGTTCTCACTTCCTATCGATACCTTTTGCTGTCAATCACTTCAGATGTTCCGCAAAAGGCCTGACCGTACATTAGGCTTGCTTGAACTGTGATGCGTCGATTTTAAAGATGTAATCTCATTCTGACAGGCTGTGATGGAGACCTGAACAGGAAACAGCATGTGGGCTGGCTCTGATACTTGCACACAGCTGTAACCTTTCACCTCTCTGTAAACCATGCCTTGGTAAACAGAACTAATCATTACTTTGACCGTGCTGTTGAGAGTGACCCTCTGCCATTAGATTCAAAACTCTAAACATCCCAGTACAAACACCAAAGAAATGGAAGAAGAGCCATGCTTATCAGCATCACTGTTTAATACCTGCAGTCATCTTTCAACAGAAACATGGCAATGGAATCTAAACCGGTAACACAATTTATCTAGCTCAGGAAGGAATTTGTGGGAGGGGGGGTTAACGCATCACTTGTTTGACTGTCCTCTGTCTGGGAGCACTAAGTGGATGAAGTAATTGGGGATTAGTTCATCCTAGACCAGGGACTCCTGACAAAGTCCTGTTTATTTAGTCCATCTTTCCCTTTACATTTACAATGCAGGAGAGCCACACATGCTCAATCCATCCTGTGTGGTGGTCTGTGGGCTGGACAACAAGTTGAGCATGTGCTCGACCATGGTCACTGGTAGCAAGGACTAAGAATAGAGCTGGATTTGTGCAAGGAAATACACAGGCAGCAGGGATGGAGGGGGTGAGGATGGAATGGCTGCATGCTGAAACCATCTAGATTCTCCTTACCTAGAGTCGCTCTCCCACTCACTCTAATCCCCTGCACATGCAGACACATACCTGGGTAGCCACGTGACACAATGTGAAAACCTGCTTTCTTGACATACACACCAATCCTTCCCCATTACCCTTTGACTCCACTCTGTCTTGTTCTGACTCAAATTCAAAATCTGAATTCAAACAAGCTATATTGGCATGCAGAAAAAACATCTGTTTGGCTACATAGCAGCAACAGGGCTATTACCCCTCTCCCTTGCTCCCCCTCTTCTCTCCTTTATTCTTTGTGCACAGTGAAAAGCATTCTATCTCCGGCAGGCTCTCTTATCTCAGTGTGGCACACAGGTTTGGGCTTTGGCTTGGAGTGTCTGCGCCTGCTCAGCTGAACCTCATACACAGGTGCCATGGAAGATTCTTGCTTTTCTTCTGTTCTTGACCCTGCGGTTTTTCAAGGGCATGCCGCACTCCCTGCCCCCTTTCCCAATCCCTAAATAACCCCACCTAGATCCCTGCTAAGTAATTAACCCTTCCTTTATTCTCCCAGTCCTCTCGTCCTGATGCAAAAGATAGACACAGGACAATAAGTGCCCCCTCCCAACTGCTTCACAACATCTAATTATCTACTCCGTTGCCCAAGGACTCCCTGGAAGACATGCCTTTGACACTCTGTCACTGGTTAGGACACGACACACACAAGTGACAACACAAAACATGCTGTCACTCTGAGGACATGGGGACGCTTGCCTCCTGAGACAGCTACAGAAAACAAATCCAGGGTGAGACAACATAGATATAACTGTGCTTACAATGATAAGATAACTTGTCACGTCCAGATAAAACAAAAGTGATGGGAAACGTCCAATTCTATTCTACTGACTGCATAGCAGTTGACTCGCTTAGTCTGATGGTAATGGAGAAAGACATCACTCAGGTTCCATCATCCTCAGCCTGGTTGTCTGGAATGTCCCAGACAATGCTTATAAGAGAGGATCCGTCTGCTCTCTTCTGGGGTACGCATCACCCCACCCCCCCACCCCCCCAAAATGATTCCCACTGCATCACATATTCCCATTAGCTGCGGGCATTCTGCACACATCTCTCTACCAAACTGTGAGAAGGCATTAAAAATAAATAAATAAATAAATAACATGCAAACGTTAATGCTGCTCATTTGCACAATCCACTGGTGCATGCAATGACGCCATTTTAAAGCCCTGGTATTGCTGAGAGCACACACTGGAGTTAAACACAGATTGATCATAGCTCTGCATGGTTTTGCTGGTGGGTTACGCCTCCACCTCTTCAAAGAATGAAGCTCACTGGTGTGTTCACACTTCTAATACACATTAGGAGCAAGTGATGTTTTTGTGCTGAAGAGATGCTCCTGTGTGATACACACTACAATATGAAACAGCCAGA
This sequence comes from Megalops cyprinoides, assembly GCF_013368585.1. NCBI lineage: Eukaryota > Metazoa > Chordata > Actinopteri > Elopiformes > Megalopidae > Megalops > Megalops cyprinoides. The sequence goes on from NC_050583.1 coordinate 39,598,682, forward strand.
GTCCCTACTTGTGGCTCCGTTCCCCTCCAGCAAACTACTCCAGGAGAGAGACGGTGGCAGCTGCATAGGAGAGTTTGCAGTGGGTAAACTCAGATATCTCATCTCCATGGCAGTGGTTTGACTTCAGTGAGGAAACCACTGGGGATACAATCGATTCAGGAAAAGGAGAATACTGCTGTACAGTGAAGTGAAGAGAACTGTCAGCAGGATCAACCAATGACATGTGTCTAATCTCTCCCAGACAAACAGTATGAAGAATTTTGCATAGAAAAACACCACTACATCTACATTCAAATATGTCGTTTTCGGAATAATTAAAGAGTGAGTAAACCAAAGCGAACTGTAATACATCAACAAATCAAGAGGACTCCTGTAACTACTGAAGACTGTGATACAGGCAATACCCATGGAATCAATGAAAGGCGGCAAAACAGGCAGTTTTTATTTAACAAACTCAATACGCTGTATTGTATACATAATATGATTGATTTTATAAGAACTGATGTTAGTTTTGAGTTATAAATTCAGAAGTTACCATTTCTGTTTCAAAACTGCAATTGATGGAACATGACTTACAGTCATTTGTAAGACAGGGGAAAGTGACAATTAATTTTTCTTTGGATGGACATATTGCAGGGACAATCCAGATTAATTGTTCACCATTTTGATCACCTGGCCCCCTGTCAAGAGAGCAAGATAGTGCGACATTGCCGTACCCAAACATAAAAATGCCAAAGTCGGACGCCTTTTGTAACCGCAGAGGTCACATTTATAATTGGATGGCTTACCATTTTAGTTCTTCATTAATACAAACTGACATGACTAATAGCTGCATTAGCAGTGGTTTACAAATATAGCATCAGGAATGCGTCAAAATGTCAAAGTGTGATTCCTTCAGTGTACCGTAAATATTTGCCTAAATCCTGACATGTCAGGGTTCGGTGGATCTGTATACAAAGTCTTAGTAGTTCAAAGACAAGCTTGAAGTCAGAAGAGCAAAAGAAAGGGAAATATTCCACTCGTCCAACTATAGAGATGGTAAACAGTTTGACAACAAGGGAATAACACTACTACATCAAATTAAGCAGTACCGACTCCAACTTCAGCTTCAGCAAGGCTCCTCTTTGTCCCTACATCGTGTGTCAGAACTGCAAGTAGACTGACCGGAGAAACGGCAGACGCTAGAATCACTGGTTTGGTGTAAAGGATGGAGGTCATTCGGTTGAAGGCTCGAAATACTCCACCACTACCACTTGAAGGCAGTTTGAAACTGGCGATGAAGCGTGAAACATGGAATAAGTACCGAAGGTCTGGAAGGCAGTGGCGGCGAGTACCGAGTCTTTACGTGATAAACACAAACTCGTGGTAAGGGAAACGTACGTTTCACGTATGTGATTTCGTAAAAGCCGTTCTGCCGTCCCTTTCTTTTTTGGTTACACTGTGCTTAGTTGCAGCAGTGTTAGCGAAAATAACACAGTTCACTAACGCGCGAGTATGATCTGCCGAAGGAAAATACAGTACTCATATTGACAAGCGTTACGCGTCCTCATGTACATTTCACTGGCTGTCATTTGGTTGACTTTATACATAAGAATTACGCACCTGCAAATCACATTTCGAGGATCTGACAAATGCAACTCTACATCAACATCACTGTTTTAGTTATGAAAATTCATTCTCGCACTGAATGACAGCGATTACTGAAATTTGTTGGAAAACACTACTTGCGTAGTTCGGTTTTGTTAAAGCGGTCAGAACTGCAAAGAGAATGCAATACCTGTAATATCCTAATAGATGTGCACACGCAAAGCGCTTTCTTTGAGAAAGGTAAACCCAGACAAATGTACTTCTCGGTGTCCATCAGGAAAAGGCACGACGACACATCGGAACACTCTTGCAATGCCCAGAGATGTCCCGCTTACCTAGCAGCATGGTGGGTCTCAGTAGTTGAGCCAGACTTCACTCTGTCGCTGTCTCTTGCAGTAAAAGATTCTGACCAAACAGTATTCCCCTCTTCCAAAGAGAAAAAGGGGGGAAATAAACAACAGGTATGTGCTCCAGGAGATAAATAAATAAAACCAAAATAACAGAATGCCTTCTGCTTCTGTCCTGTCCTCTTTCTCTTCCCCTGCTTTTTCTGTCGGTGACGAATCCCTGCAGATCCCAACTGCTACAACTCCGAAGAATGATACACATGCACCTCAATTAAAAGCTTAATGCTCTGTTGATCTGTGTGCCCTGAAGGAGACAAGGGAGGGAGGGGGAGGGAGAGGGAAAGGGGGGTGGGGGCTGTGTCAGCCAGCCCCCTCTCTTCCCTCTCTCTCTTTCCTTATCTCCTGCTTTCTTTCTCAGAGAGCTGTTGGCCAATATTTAGCTGAACAGGGCAAATAGTGAAGATGGTGAAATTAGCTACCGCTCTATTTTCCCCAGCAACATTTCTGTAAGTGTTGGGGGCTGCTGTGTCAAATACACAAACAGGTGCGATTTAGAGATGTCTCTAGGGAATATCTTACAATATGTTTAAACCTTTAGCTGTAATATGTTTATACCTTTTGATTTCCAAGCCCATTGTGTCAGCTCATTGACTATGATGAAGCAATTACCATCAAGGGTCGGGTTCAGGAGTAGAGTGCAGTAATGGTGGTGGGCTAGAGCAAAGACTGGCTATGTACTCACCTGTCATAGGAACAATTCCACTTGGTTTATTTATTTATTTATGTCAGAGATAAAGGACGATTTCTGTCTCTTCTATACACCTCTCCCCCATGCACCCACACATACACCAAATAATTTGCAAACAGAATTAGAATATTATTCATCAGTTTCTGTTCATTTTTCATTCCTCACTTCATTCTTTCATTACATCTTCTTCCACAACCCCTGTTTTAAAATCATTCCATCTTAATAATAATTTACCCTTACCACTACAGAGACATATTTTTGATAGATCTCATGGAAATCTTAAAATAATACCCATGAATAATACGTGGATGCAGATAAGCTGTCTGGCAGAGGAAATGAATATACTATGATTGGTGTTTTCAGCAGTAACTCTCACTCTGTCCCTGTTTCTGAACTTGGTCTTTTGGAAGAGCTTGGCGTGGTCACTGGTGGTGAAAGCAGGAATAATCCATACTGCAGGTGGCGATCATTACGTTGAGCCTCAGTGTCGAGGGCGTTCACATTGACTTTGAAATAGCCTTGTTTATGTCACAGTGTGGACCATCATTTCTACCAGGCAGGGGTCACTCTAAAGCACAGCAAGGGGAAAAAAGAGACCACAGAGAGAGAACTCAAGCAATTCAGAAGTACGCTGGCTGTTAAAGAAGTGGTGGAGCACTAATCAGACTGTGTACCACGCTTAAGGGGGGCAGTCTGAGCATTCATTAGAGGTATCAATTGAAAGCTTTACTCTTATTCACTGTTAATATCCTGCAGTTCTTTGCCCTCACACAGTCCAAACATGACAGTTGTGGGACAGTGCTGTTGATAGAAGTGATTTAATTCAGTTAATCCGGGAAAACTGCTGTATAAAAAGCAGTATAAACAGCTTTTAAAATGCATAATATGTAAAAGATGAAGTGTTAACATTGTGAAAGTCATCCCGAATAAGGGCATCAGCTAAGCAAATAAATAATAATGTGATTTCTGTGCTCTGTCACATCCTCACCTGGCTGGGCCCGCCACAACTCTAGACTTCCCCTGCCAACAGTTCTTTATGTGCTAAATAAAAGGAATGGAGGCAGGCTGAGGAGGCTTGGCGCAGTGGTAAGCTCTGTTGGAGCAGCGCCAAAACGCATCTCAGAGGGTGTATAAGGAGTTTAATTACACGATTAAATTGCTCTCTCCCTCTGCCGTCTTGTGACAGGAGAGGAAATGTTGGAGTGAGAAAGAACATTTTTCAGTCAGTTTAACTGCAAAGCCAGGAACAGCTGCACAGCCGTTTCAGAGGAGGGAAAGTGGGTGACTGTGGTCCAGAGCTTGAGTGTTGAAAGGGAATACAGCATGCATTCAGCCCATTACAATTCATGCAACGTAATATGGCATAAGGCTTGCATTATTATTATCATTATTACTATTATTATTATTATTTGCTTAGCAGATGCCCTCACCCAGGTTGACCATGTTGATTTTCGGTCTAGTCATCCAAAAAAGCACTTGTTCATGAGCCAGAGGACGGGAGTAAGCGCTGTGTGATCTGGAACACTGTTTTGGAAACACAGCCTCCTGGTCCTCAGGTGGAGTAATTTAATGTGGGAAACAGAAGCTCAGTTTGTGACTGCAGGTGCAACCCCAGGGTTTTAAAAAGGTGGTGAAAAATCCCTCCTCTCATCAGCTGTGTACCATGGCTGTGCCAGGGAAAGCCTGCGAGAGGGGGCACTGTGGTCGCAGGCTGGTGGGGTGTGAGACTCAACTCTCCTTTTCTTGGCACATTAGCCCATTCCAGGAGACTGCTCCAACCAAGAGCTCTGGACACACCTCAGTCACAAGAGACAGATTTGTCTTTGGAATGAGCTTCCGTCCTTGTCTGATGGGTGCCTAATGTTTTTTTTTTACTTGAAAAGCACAGAAGAGGAAAAATACTAGCGGGACAGACACACTGGCAAGTGTGCCAGCCTTTTGTAAAACATCATGGACAGTCGTGGCTTTAATGAATAGAGCTTTTTTGGATATTAATACCAGTCTAATGCATTTTGTTGTACAAACTGGAGATCTTGAGTGTTCACTGGAGGCTGAGGGAGAAGAGAGGGTTGGCTAGTCACACTTCAGCTAAATTACAAGAGCAGTGGCCAACTGTGCTGTAGATAAGAGGACTCGAAGAAAAGCAGGGATGGTGAATCAATTAAAATGCTGGTTTTGTTCAGCAGTGCGCTGGCAATGTCAGCCTGTTGGGCAGGGGTGGTGGCTCTTGCTGATATAACACGAGGAAGAGAGGGTGGAGAAGGCCAGAGTGATAGACAGGGGCCGCGAGACATGGGGACCACGTCTGGAATATTAACTGCCTTCGTCACCTGAGGGAGGAGAGATCTGTGAAACCATTGCACAAGCTTGGGTTAGCTTCAGCTCACAGCCGCCTGTACTGTAGCGTGGCAGCAATCTCAGGACCCACAGGAATTTACTGTGTTGATTCATGCCTTTGAACATGTGGAATATGGTAACGGAAAGAAGCCAATTCAGAAATATTAAGACAGTTACTCAGAAGGTGCTTCCAGTATCAGTCTCCACTCTGCCAAATGAATGCAACATTTTGGGAATAGAAGAAACATTGCTATTATTATTCCTTTCAGTTTTCACCATCTTCCTGTTTGTACAGGGTGGCTGCTTGTCTGTCAAGGGATATGAATTGTGTTGCTTTGTGAATGAAGGCATTAGGAGTGAGAATTATTCTGTAAATGTTTTGTGGACTTTGGTGTAGGGGTCTCTGGTTAAGTTCATCGTGCTTTCATTTGCCAGCAGACACTTCTAATCAATATCTGTCAAGCCTGACTGTCTTTTAATGTTCCTCTTTACTTTCCATTCTAGCTTCCTCTGTAATCGAAATGACATTGCTTTTTCAGCAAGTAACATTAACAGCTTCGAGTCTATGCGATGCTCCCCTGTCTCATTTCCTTGTGAAATACCATAATGATGGTATGCTGGTACATTTGGTCCCCCTTTAATTAAAATATGTTAAAGTAAGCCAGGGGAACAAAACTCTTGAAATGAAACACAGTTCAATGGGGAGACTTACATGAGCTGCAAATATTCTGAAGGTTTCTTGGAAGTGAAGCAGCACATAATCAAGTATTTTCGGTTCATTCAGCAGAATTAATGCTGGTTACTGCACCATCATCAAATGGGCGTCATCGACTTCAGCACTCTCTTTTATCCCTGGCCCATAGTCATGTCATTACAGGCTAAACAGAGGAACATTGCCTTTGTGTAGCTTTACAGCAGGTGAATACTGAAATACACCATTTAAATAGCTACCCCATTACCACTACAAAATACACCCACTAAACAAACAGCCTTGGTCTAGAATAGCTGGCTGGAGTGGGCTGTCAAACAGGACAGATCAGCAGAGGGGAGCATGACAAATTGTAGCCCAGCATGGGTAATGGGCGAAGCTGGCGCACACCTGAGGTTGAGGGCTATAACTAATCCTGGTTTGATAATGGCAGCTCTTGGATATGGTGGCATCTGGTTTTTAATTACTGTAAACACTTGCAATATTCACCACATGTTTCCTATGTGTGCTGGCCAAAATCACCTCCAGTAAGAATAAATAAGCAGCTTGAGGACAAACGGAACAGAACAGAGCGCAAAGCAAGGAGGCAGACATGCAAGGTGCTACACATGTAGCACAGCAGGACTGCCTGCATGAGACAGGTCCCACGGAAGAGAAAAAAATACGCTTTGGCTTGGTTTTCACTGCCTACATTCAGGTGTTTATGGACAGCAGGTTCGAGTGGTTTGTGCTTGTGTTGTTAAATTTCTGCAGATGTACCTAACCCTGAATTCATTCCAGCAGTGCCAAAGGTCAGCCGTCTCTCACTGCTATTTCACTACCCGCCACAGAAAAGTGCTAGAGTTTTTTTTTTTTTTTGTATGTGCATACCATTCATGATTTTCAGTTTCTTCAAGTGGAAGCCAAGTTGAAAACTAATGGAACATGGAAACTGATTAACATTCCAAATAATTAACATTCAAATATATTTCAACAAAAATAACTTAGTATCAAATGTGTTAGTTTGAGGAAATCTAGGATTTAATGTTTTGCAATTAGCTACATCAGCACCTCTGTCCATGTAAGAATGCACACTGCTCTGTAAAGCACCCAACTACATTATGCATCATGTCTCAGTGTCCTCACCCTCACCTGTGTAGCACATCTGTAGAGGTTTTAGTGGCTGCCTCCACCTATACAAATGCACTTGGCAGTTGGGGGAAAAATGAAATAATGACATTATTTCACCGCCACATTTCACCACTGATGCAATGTTGTTTGTAACACAATAGAAGAAAAACCACACAACTATTTTTCTTCTTTGGTTGTTGGTTTATTCATATGTATCATATAAAATGAAAATGTCTCAGTCTTGCCATTCCATACAGCTACTTCCCCTATGTGCCCCAGTCAAGTTATACCTAGAGTTAGTATAAATGTGACAAAAACCCTGGCCATGGAAAAGTAGTGCTACATCCAGACTGTAAATGTCCTGCCTACCTGGGCTTCAACCATACAATAATTTTTTTTTTTACTTTTAAATTATGTCATGCCCACTTTAACTGAGGAGCACATGATGGTACATTTCTGCTGAAAATCTAAAAACGTATTCGCTGGTATCGCTTACCTATACACATACAGTGGGTGTGCTGTTTGTCAACCGCCTACACAGAGCTACTTAAAGTGTGGTGAAGGTGCTGTACAGATGAGAAAAACCTCATTTACATTCCAATTTCAAAAAGAAAGAAAGTGATAAACACACATGGGCCACATGCGAGGGGCTTTGGAGCCTTTGTATGGGGGTCACTGCGTTGAGTTAATCATGGTAATACATTTGGGAATGAGGCCCCACAGGAGCCTATTCTTCCATACCAAAAGGCAGAGGCCAAGAAGGGGGAGGACTGTCATCCTCTTATAAAACAACCCTGGCAGGCATCAAGTATACAAAGTTGTGGCACGTGTCACACTACGCCGACACCTGTTCACGTCTCCTACATTAAAGAGGAGAAAGAGGCTCAATTTCTGTTTAAATCTCTGTCATATGCTGTCATGGTTCCACAGCCGGAAAGAGAAGAACCACCAAAAATAAATAAAACATCAGCTGCCTCCCGCTTTATGATCAGAGCAAGAGCTGGCAGATCATTCCCTGGATCTGCTACACAGGAGGTTGTAGAATGAGAGTAGCACATCTTCATATTCACTTTTATTAGGATCAGCACCATTATTATAGGCTGTAGCTGTCCCTTGCGCCCTTTCCCCCTAAGTGTTCAGCCGAAAAAAAAAAAAAATTACAGTAATTCTTTAGGATGGCAAATAAAATCAAAAACAAAATGCACAGTGAACTCCAATGTCTCATCAGACTGGAAATATTGAATATGAGACAGTCTGGCAGTCTTTTCTGGGTGAGCAGATATCCACCCATATAAAAAATAGGAACTCTGAAAATGTGAAAAAAATGTTATTTACTTTTTTACAATTTATTTTTTATTTTGAAATTTGGATATTTTTGGAAACACACACACATACATGATTACAAAGTGAGATTGCTAAAATCATGCTTGCTGACTGATCAACAATTTTTGGAGAAAATTATACATGGTGGCTATAACATTTTTGTTGTGTTTTAAACATAAATATTAAAAATATTAGCTTAGGCTCAGAGGGTACTTAAGAGGAGTGCATGCATCATATATCAGACCATAAGTATACATTGATGTTGTTGTTTTTAATATTTAAAATATATCTATATGATTAATAAAACAACTAGCTAATTACCATGAAACATTAACCTTAATTGTTACTATTTTATTATTTATAAATGGATTAAAATGTTTAAATTTCTAGCAAGTATTTGACTTCTTCTGACTCATCCACTCTACTTCACATAAATTAGCTTTAACAATACACTGATAAGCACATCAGACCCTCTGCTCCCTCTTGCTCCTTATGTAATTTCACTCAGATAGCTATCTATATGATAACAAAAACAGTTTTGACAAATATTCTCAGTCAGCTAGATAGCTACCTCTAGTCCCTGCCTGGCTGCTTTTGACAAGTTCATTAAAATCGACTAACTTTGTACCTTTTAACCCTCTCTTTCTGTTTGATAGTTATCAATAACTGATGTCATAGAATGGTAAGAAAAATTCAGAGGTTTAATGAATAGCAACAAAATAAATATCCTTTACTCATCAAATGATGAACACATGGTTTGGTGACTCTCTCAATTTCTGTATACTACACTAGGAAAACACTTTGCTAACACCAGAAGCAGTTCAGTAGTGAATTCAAATCTCTGCTACTTGTCATCCATGCTATATGCAATTTGACAGTTTATAGTAGGAGGGAACCTGTATTGTTTTGTTTACAAATAAAGCATACTGTATCTGATTATTCCAGTTGTGCAAAACACATCAGTGAAATAAAGTAATAAAGAATAGTATTGGTGATAGAGGTCAAATATTTGGGGAGCTTCCATTGGATGGAGGGCTATATGAAAGAAAAAAAAATCGGGTTAATGAAAAAATATTAAGTTCAAAACCATACATTTGTATTTACTATACATTCAAAATGTGCACTTTCATTAAGGCAGTAACAAAAACGTGACTCAAACATTATATTACATTTGTTGTTATTATTATACCATTATTAGTCGTACATTTTTAGTAAGACAGAATTTTTATTTAATTCAACAAGTAATAGTACTTAATAACATTGACAGCAAAATGTAGCCTAGTACTGAACTTGTCTAATCTAACTCAAATAATTTCAAATAACCCTCTCCCCATTAAAAAGTGTCTTGCTCCACGTAAAAGCAACAACAACAACACACCCTGAAAAAATATTGGAAGTGCTTTCCCGACAGTAAACATCGATACCACACACGAGTGTAGGGATGCTTCGAGACATACGTAAAAGCGGATGAAATGTCGGTGAAAATGTGTCGCTTTTAAACACCGACCTGAAACTAGCTATCCTCGATATGCAACTTTTAAAAACATGTACAAGGTAATTGCAGATTTGAAACTTTGCAACATGAACTATTATATGTTGAAAATGCATTTCTGCAAAGATCTCAGTTTCGGAGCGGTCATAAGAATTTCAGCATTTGGATAATGTACCACGAATTCTGCTCACATCCGGGCAAGTTTGACAGATGTTGTCACATTTTGAATCAAAATATAAACGTATCCATTAGACAGGTGAAGCTAGTTCAGTCAAAAAGCTCACTGGAAAAAAAAAAACTATCATGTGTGCTTTTTTAGTAGGCTAGTATACGGAATATCTCATGACAAAAACAGCAGTATTAATAATCCAGGAAATAGGTCCTAAAAAACCACAGAGATCACTTAGGATCACTGACATTGTTGTCGGTTTGGTCCTACTCTTAATCCTTTCTTCAGTTTCTACAGTCTTAAAAGAACTCATATCTGGGCAGGTATTTAGGAGTCTTCGTACGCTGTCTTTGCACGTTAGGAGATGCCAACAGTTGATTACATCGAAGCAGCGCGACAGGATTTTTCAGAAGAGCAAATATGTTTTGCATACATTTGACAAAACGGAGCTGTTACATATATATCAATCTGAGTATAAGAAGGGTATTCTGTTTGTAACCGACCTCATCAGAGACGATGTCACTCCTTCTGTGGAAGAACGTCACCACTTACAGCTTTAATAGAAGTCATTGAAACGTGTATCTTTGCGACGGAAAAAGTTTTTATACAATTTCTTCCCGTGTCACTAACTTGGTGATAAGGGATACCTCTAAAAACCATTGCTAATGACTCCATATCCACGACTGCCTGCAGATGTACAGCTAAAGTGCAACAGGCAGGATCAACCATTTTGCATTATATTTATAGTAACATGTGGCAGTGTATGAAACCCATAAATGACTTAAACACTATTTCACAATTATTTAATATTTACGCAAGTCAATCATCTATAGGATGCTGTTGAGACGTAATTGAGCAGTTGGAAAAGAGATTTCTCGTTCTCCACAAATAAATCCGGCAAAAACCAGCAGCATAACATCTTAAGCGATTCAACATAGTATATTCAAACTGCAGACTCGTGTTGGTACATGTGGTATTCATAGGCTTTTATCTTCGGGGGAAATCGGAAATACACCGTAAATAGAAAGTAAAACAAACATTCATTGTTGTCATTATTCACAAAAAATTTCAAAAATGTAAAAATTCTGCTCCTTCCAAGTAGACCAAGAATGGCAATCATCTGTGCTAATTTGCTAGTATTCAACATTATGAAATGTTTTATCTCAAATTGCAGCGATATGACAAGACTACTGCTGTCACGACTGCATTTATTATACTGTTTCTTAACAAATGGGACGAACTGTGAAAAATCCCATTCGTTGGTGGCACGTCACGTAAAAATCACCGGAAATCTACTCATAAGAAATGATTTTACTTCCTGCTGAGAGTCGAAGTGGGAATCATCACAAGCAACTCCCATTGCCTCCTCTGAAGTAAGCCTTTTTTTCTCCTAAACCTGCTGTTAACAAGAGTTTTAACTGTAATTCTAAGATGCTTGACGAATATGGGCCCAGGTGTCCCATTCCACATGGCAGTGACATGAAAACACTGCTAAAGGGCTGGATTACATTTATTCATTCATTTGGCAGACACTTTTATCCAAAGCGACTTACAGTGAGGTACAATACAACACATGCGTAAAACCATACAGTGTCAACAATATTAGAAGCACTGAATGACAAAGTTCCAAAGGTTGGCCAGGCAAGGTGCAAACTAACAGGTAAAGCTAACAAGTGTGTTAAACCATTCGATTTTTTTTTCTTTATAGTTTAGTAGGAGAAGTTCCTTTAGGGGGGAAGAGCTTCAGATGTTTTTGAAGACAGAGAGGGACTCAGCAGAACGGATGAGGTGTGGAAGTTCATTCCTCCATCGGGGGACAACGGCGGAGAAAGTCCTGGATAGTGATAACTCATCAAGGCGGAAATGTCCTCCTACAAGCTCTCACTAGTGACATCAATCTGTGTGACAGGCATGATCAATATTCTGCCCTGTGTTTTAATTAAGCGCGTCCCCACGTCCTAACTCATGTGGGCACATCGTACTGCTAACATTTGAGTAGAGTGATGGAGGTTTTCAGGGTAGGTGACAATCTTACCCACTAGTGCTGTCAGATGAACCTGGGTCTCCCAATCCACAGGATTGTAACATTACCACATTGATAAAAAGCCTTTTACCACATTGCTAAATGGTTTCATACATCAATGATTGTACATATACTGCATCTTTTTTGGATTAGAGAGTTTTGATGTCAATGAAAACACTGAATTTCTATGAATCCAGACATGCTTACATTAGCTATGGGGGTGCTTATGGGTGCATTGCACCCCCAGATGGACCTCAGTGCACCCCCTTGTCTCCTTATATCTCAATGTGTACATAGTATTTATGACTTTTGTGCACCCCCGTGGATTGCAATTGCGCCCCTCTGTATTTTCTCCTGACGCCGAGCCTTCTTCAGACATGTACTGTAGTCATACTCTGATAAAGACTAAGCTAGCAGTATCTGATTGATGATCATTTCTAAGGTACCTTCCAAAATACTTTTTACAACTTGTTGTCTCCTCATTCCCTTGGGTCCTGTATTGATTGCTTGGTGATATAATGCCTTGTTATAAAGAAATAGTCCTTACTGCAGACTTGAGGGTTCAAGAATGAGTATTAGAATTGACTCACAGATTCTGTCATTAGTCTTTCTAAACCTGCATTAATCAGCACCTTGAATCTATCACTTTTCCTTTCCACATTTCCTTTCTGCTGGCACCAGGACAGACCTGGGGCTTGTTTGCTTGCAGATTGAAATATGTGTTTTTGAACCTGTTAGTCAACTCCCAGAGGATCGAAATAAGTTTTATTCCGAAAAAGAAGCAGATCCGATGTAGTGAAAAGACAGGAAGGTTTATTTTCACAGCCGGCTGTGGGAACATCAGTATGGAGCAGAAGTTTGACAGGTACAGGGTTTACTTCTTTTTTATACAGTTACAGTAGGTACATTTAAATATGAGTTACAATGACCAGAGGAGGTGCTGTTTTTGATTGGTTTTGTGGAGCTGTGCATTGCTAAACAGCTCCCTCTCTAATTGGGTCTCTCCTGAACCTCGTTATCTAATTGGCTCCATAGGATTAAAACTTTGGAAGTGAAGTCCATATATGGTCATGGGGAACCCCGTGTTCTGCAGACTGTTTTATCGTCAAGAGGCACCTTTTGGCTCCGGTTGGATGTAGCGCTTGTCTCCGGCATTTGTATTCTACTACACATCGCTTGTCTCCAGATCAAATGCCGTGTGGTTCCACAGAACTGTCTCCTAACAAACCCCAACCTGTTAACACACAAATTACTGTGCCAATCATCATATAAACCATACTCTGACCATTCTACCCTGTGTATATTAACCTGTGGTCTGACTGAATGAGAATGTCAAAGACTGGATATTCAAGGGTGCCTGAAATGGGCTACGGGGTTACAGAGAAGAGCATAGTAAGGTTGCTGTCTGTGTGGCTAAGAAATCCAGCTGAGAGCCTTCAATCAGCCTTTCATTCCTTATACCTAAAAAGTAACAATCCTCTTTAGTGCTTGTTCATACAATGTAATAGGGCTATAGCACAATGTAGTAAGCATTGATGTTCATTACAATTATCACTAGTGCTTAAAATAACACCAATGCTAATGTATGTATTTTAGCATCTTTATGAAGGCACTGGTCCAAGACACCTCTCACAGCATTATGGTGTATCTATAACTGGAAAAGATGTTCTATTGATTTTAAAAAGGCATTTTCTTCCGCAGAAGATTGTAGCACAAATACATCCACTATTGAACAACTAGAAGTTACTCTCTGTGGTGAGCACAAGAATGCGGAAGGGAGTGAAGGATGGAGAGATAGAGGGAAATGCAACAATGTGCTGAGAGTGGGCCAGTGGAAAAAATGGAGTTTCACTCATGTCTGGAAGCATCACCAGCCCTGACACACAAAGGAAAGAGTGAAAAATCAGTCCAAATAAGTTGTGAGCCTCATACCATAGGAAACAGCACAGTAATGGAACACCACTGTATTCTGTGAATCTTTAACCCGTTTGATGCGGGTGTCCCCCCTATGTGCTTCAGTGCAAGATTGTGATGAAAGGTCCTGGTTCTGTGCAATGGGTGTATCCTGCATCTGTGTTGCTTAACAAAGATAAGGGCTGTGCCCACCTGTTCCCTGGTGGCCTCTTCACTCAGTTGACATCACAAAGAGTCACTGGGGTCAGCTCAGCGTGGTGTGTGTTGTCCCTGTGCCAGAGCCACAGTGCTTTCCTGAATTATAATTCTTCCATGCTCCCTCTTTGGAAAAACACAGGGGGAGCTCCTGCCAAGGCTGCACCTGGTTTTAGAGCTTATGACATGGCTTCCCCAAACTCCCCCCAGCCATCAACACCCACCCACCCCTTTCTCGGTGACAAACCTCTGGCACCTCTGAGCACATGGAGTCATATGGGTATTCAGTTGGTTTCTCTCAGTATTTCCTCTGATTGTCTGTCAGGTGGAATGATCCCAGTGCAAGCATCCAACACTGACAAACAATGACAGATTTACACTTCACTTCAAGCCATGATTGTGACCCTACTCCCAACACCCACCACATTCCATTACCAAGACCTGGCTGCACAGCCTAAGGAACTGCTGCATGTATTCACATTAGTGGACATCTCTCTCTGTCTCTCTCTGTCTCTCTCTCACACTCTCTCTGTATTGCTCTAGCAGCGTGTGTGTGTTTGCCACTGAGTCCCCCCCCACAATCTTGATTTTTGCATTAGTGTGCCCACACTATTGTAGCAGTGACAGCACTATGACGTACTGTGGTGGCTCCACGTCTCAAACATTGCGTCTTTCATCTGCATCATCTTGTCCCCCTCAGTACCCCTTTCCTGTTCAGCACCCCCATAGCACTGCAGCGCCTGCCACATCCACGCTCCAATCATCACACAGCCGCACCATTACATAACCTCACTTCCTCTGCTTCAGTAGTCTGACAGGCTGTTATTATTAGTGCTTATTACCAGCACCTCAAGAGGAAAAATATACAACACGAATAAGATTTAAAGGCTGACAAGAGTAACACTGACTCACTCATTCATCTATCTGTCTGGCATTATCATAAAAATGCACATTAATTGGTATCACTGAACTGCCGCTGTTTAATGGCAACTGACAGCTGTGGTCACAGGCGAGTTCTTTTGGACCTAAACAGCATTTAATTTCTGTAAAACTGTAACAACCTTATCATGCTGCCCAATTACAATGTTGAGAGAACATTGTGGGAAGACTGTCCCCAGAACACTGTGGACCAGCTCTGATGTGGATCATTTTGGATGCAAGAACACCCTTCCTAGGCCACACTGTACCGAAGCAGGAAGAGCAGAGCTCTGTAATACCACGGCACAAGGTTAATGTGCTTCAGCTCTGATAGTGCTTGCTCCAATAAACTCAAGCTCTGATAGAATAAACACGGTCCCACAACACAGCAGCAGAAGAGGATTGTGTTCTTGAAAGAGGATATTCTTAATACATATTATATAATAATATAATATATGTAATAATATATATACAGGTATTTTTAATCACAAAATAGCAAACCTTTAGGAATACATACCCAAATCTAAAATAACAAGCCAGTCCCCATATTACTTGCAGCAAACACTCATGTCTAAAGCAGAATCGATGACGAGGTGGAGGAAGGATGCTGTACGCATTGTTCTGTAGTGTGAAGTCCTGTAACACTTCGCCGGCCCAGTGGAGCAGATGAATAGGATGACTCCTGAGCCACAGACACTATTCTGCTGCCCCCTCACACCCCTGGCCTCCAGGAGACCCTGGATTAACTGTGATTGATAACAGTGGCATCCACACTCATCTCACCCATCGTTTTACGCTCCAGGTCCCAGTAAAAACATGACGAAAGCAACGCCATCTCAACTCTCTCCACTCAGCCTCTTCACTGGAAAGCCTCTCTGTTCACAACAGATCAAGTATCCTTCAAAACCACCCTGCCCTCCCCCCCGCCCCCCCAACACACATGTATACACACTATTTAAGCTACATGAGGCCAAATGACAAAAACTCCAGCTGAAAGATGACCTACTTCAAAGCTCGATACGGACGGTGCAGCCACTGTCGTGTGTGCGGATGTGTGAGTGTGTCCAAGCATCCAACCTACTGAGTCAAGCTGTTCCTTTGAAAGGGTTTGTGCTGCAAAATGACAGCCCAGTTCTTTTTGTGATTTTCTGCAGAGTGCAGTACTGTTTCACTGGAGAGAATTAGACTCTGGATGGCTTTTCTCTGGCAGAAATAACAGCATTTGTATGGGGTAAGAGTCAGATTAATCTTCATATTATAAATGATGAGTGGTAGTGAAAGTGTAGCTACAACTATGCAAGGGCTAGATGGAAGCATGGGTGGTTTAATTTCTCACTAGAAGGATATATTTACCCAGTTTGCTATAATATGGAGAAAATTTAAAATTCATATTCCTTAGGTGGCTCATCATGACAGTCCTGCTTGAAGTGAAGCAGAAAGCTGCTTTTCTAAGCTCTCTGTATTTTTAGAGAGGTTTATATGTTTGACCAGGCTGGGACAGAAGACAGAGGATTCCAATCATAGACAATTGGGAGGTGATGACAGACATATTTGTGGATTTTAATGACCTATTAACTGAGGGAACATGCAATGCTCAATTATGTTCAACATGCCTCTCTAGGAAGCAAAACTCAGAATATGTAGTAAGGAGAAAATAACAAAACAACTCTTTGCCACAACACAGCAATGGCTTTATATCACTGTGTGCACATACTAAATTCCATTATGGAAAAGATACAAACTAAGCAGTGGGTACAGAGAATGAAGGAATTTCACAGGGATGTCATCCCTGCCAGTGTTTCTTCAAGCAACGGATCTTCTTGGATTCTTAGCGAAAAGGAGTGGTTTGGGAACGTTTCGTGCTTTCCTGTGAGATTCCACTGTAGGAAATGGGAACACGAGTTTGCGACCACAGATGCTCAAGTACAAATTAAGCTGCTAACTGCCAGAGAAGCTGCAGCCAGCGTCCAGTCAGAGGGAGTTCTGTGGCAGTAAAACATTGACCATGTCCAGGATATTAGCATCATGGACAGAGCACTGGCATTCATTGCAAAGCACACTGAGGGTGAAACACATTAAATGAAAGCAGCAGGGAAGGGGGCAAGAGAGTGTGTGAATCAGGAGTAAGGGGCTTTTTTCATCTGGAGTCCTGCTCACAATGTTCCCAGAATTACACGCACTTCCCATTCTCCATGCATGAACTCAGCGATCCCAACCTCCTCCTCTAACCGTTCTTCACACATACTGTAACCTCGCTCCCTGGTCTCACTGACTTTTAAATGCACACAATAATGTGATTATTGAGGTTACTGCATTTAAGACAATTGTTTGATTAAGCCATTTACATGTATCTGCAAAAAGAGACATTTCCCAAATACTCCAGTTTACATGTAAATAATGGACAATGTGAATAAACCTTAGAAATAGAAGGGACCAGAGGTTTTTACCCCAGAGTAACCTTGCAAACTAGCTTGCTACTGTTCCTGTTACTTTCATTCAGTTAAAGTAACTGTAACCATAAGAACAACATGCAACATGACTATTATATGTTTGTCTTTAATGGCTAGCTAGCATGAGCATCACCAGAAATGTCTTTACAAAAAATGTTGTGTCTTTTCTTCTCTCAGACAAGTGCTGTTTTAATGGAAGGAAGTGCTATCAAGGTATTTACATGTCGCAGTAGTGGTATTGTGATTATAATTCTTATGATGAAGAGGTTACTCTTAATAAAATACTCAGAGTAAAGTGTTTACATGGTTTCTGCCTAATTTGGAGTATTATCATAATCACATTATTAATGTGCATATGAACATGGCCACTGTACTTCCCTCCTTCCCAAAACCTTTGCCAGACGCCACCCCAGACTCATCCAACATTCATTAATTTAGTTTGAAGTAGGCCATTGCCACACCATTTTTAAACTCGATGCAGATAAACATAAAGATGACAGTGAACTTATAAACAAAACGTAGTCATGGTAACAGACATGGCAGGAATACTCCCAGCTCCCAGTGTGTACCAGTCTGAAATATTATAAATATATATTATAAATATATGAGTTCACTAGAAATAGGTTAGAATACTGAGTGGATGCTGCCAACAGGCAGCTCAAACTGTTGTGCACTAAATAGTAATTATATAATGGAAATGTGACATGAATACACTTAAATAATTTGCACACGACAGAAAGATCAAGTATAATTACTAAAAGGAATCTGCTTCTATAACGCAACCCCTTTTAGCATAGCCCTTCTATCTCCCTGCTATTCCATCATTTACCCACACAGCCCTCCAGTGCACAGCTCTCTCCCTGATACCACTGTGGTCTGCACCCCCACACGCCATTTCTCCTGTCCCTGTTCAGAGGGCCGGCTTCTTGCTGTCAGTTGGCATGACTGTGCCAGGGCCACTCAGCCATCTCGCACTAATGTGGCCTGTGAGGAAGACTGTGAGCCCAGCTGTGCCCCCGGTGCCAGCTGGCAGCGCTACCACATGAAGCCCCTGTCTCCAAAGAGGAAAAGAGGCAAGATGAAGAGGAGGAGAAAGAAGGGGGAGGGCAGCACATTAACATGTAGGTGTGTGTGTGTGTGTGTGTGTGGTGGGAGGGGCTTTTCCACAGTCAGCAGTTAATTCATATTCAACAGAATGCATTATACAGAAAAATACAGCAACAATAATGATATCTGTGATAGCATCTTTCTGTCCCCCTATCATCACTCTGCCTTATACACACACACACACACACACATCCTCAGTGTTAACCCTCACCCCAGAAGGCCCACAGCCTGGAATACATGCTCTAGCCTGGTAATCATTGATTGGATCCTCAACTCAGCATCAACTGGTCATGTACCATTCATTCTCAATAACCCAACATGCCACTGGGGAACACATTTCCCGCAAACATCCCATTTCATAGGGGGGAAATGTGATTTCACAAGTGTAAACATACATAAGTGCAAACAGAAACATTCTCTATGCTCCTTTGGTTTTTTTTTTTGCTTGTCCATCGCTTGTCATAATGTTCCGAAAACAAGTAGGTTTCCATTGGGAACAGAAGATATCCCCGCACCTGCGCTGGCCTCTGGGCAGTATGGACTCCCTGGTGATTACATTACTTCCGCCTGCCCACTGGTGACTGCTTTCTGATACAGAGGATCAGATGCTCTCATTCCTACAGATAGAACACAGATGGCAAGACACTGCATTTCAGTATAAAGAAAGACAAAAATAAATGATTTTTTCTAGATACTTCTCACAAAAGACAGAAAGCCAACCAGGTCAAAATTTGCAACTATTTAACAGAATTTATTTAACATTTAAAAAAAGCCATATTGTGCAACCCTGTAATAACCTTCATGTGAAATTCATACAATATTTTGTTGTCCTTCTATGAGTCAACCTTGCAGTTCAACCAATACAATAAAATACATTACAAGTTTGTAAGACAACCCTGCAAGAGATCCCTGAGCACACAGAAAGAAAACATGTCTGATGTGATCCAGTGATTCATATGCACGGCGATATGAATCACATGGAATGTGATGAGATGGCCAATTCCAAGAACGGAGGGCCGCTCCTGTGAATATTCTGAGGAACACTAATCCCAAATGCATGACTGCTACTGAAACTTCTACAACACATCCTCAGTCTTACCTAGATGGGGGCAGCGGCAAAATGAATTTTTATTTTGAAATGAAACAAAGACAGATGTGAAGAGGTAGCATGCGCTGACTGAGGCGGAGGAGAGGAGAATGCAGCTTGGTCCTGCCACAGTCGTTTGCTCGCTGGTGGAGATGCAGAGCAGTGCAGATCCTCCCTGAAATTCGGCACTGGTTCATAATCCTCTCTGCAGGCGTGCTCTCACCCCTCCCGGGCTCCACGGTGCTGGGACACAGCAGGAGCGGGTTTGGTTATAATTATACTGCCTAATGCACAGACCCAAATCTAATTCAATGGACCTTTTGGGGCCGCCCTAATCCCGTTATCAGCCTGAACAGATGCTGTTGTACAGAACAATACATGTGCGAGAAGTTGCATTGTAGCCCTGAGGAAGTCATGAGCTGGCCTATAATACAGGGCATACGTCCATGCTGCGATTGTGTTCTGAATCCTGAATCTGTGCACCACACTGGTTCTACATGCCTACAGTGCTGGATACATGTGCTATCATGAATCCCAAATAAATTAAAAAACACGTCACAGCGGTTTTCTTTAGGCTGTAAACTCTGAACATGCAGACACAAATGAACAGACGCTGTAGGAATACAGTTAATAAGCAATGTGTACACTGTGCATGTGGTGCAGAGACTTCAGTGTGTAGGGAAACAGAGGGGAAGATGGAACATTTTCTCTCTTTGAAATGTCTCCCAGCTGGATTACATCCTATTAAAATCACTTTCATTTTAAGGCGCACTTCATTAAGAGGAATAAAAGGGGCCAGCCTCCCCAGGGAGAGGTGCTGTGTGAGATAGGATTATTGAGCACAATTTCAACCCTTGTGCTTAAATTAAACGAACACTCATTTTAATAAATGTGGCTTGCCCTCCCCTTCAAACTCTGTTGTTGTCAGTCAGCAAGCAGCCCTGCAGAGATATGTGTTTGTCTGTGCGCGGACAGGGCTGCAGCCTGAGTGCGTTGGATTGTGCTTCATTGTGAACATTGTGTTTGAAGTGCGCTGGTTTGGCTGTGCATGCGCACCAACACGCCTCTGAATATGCATGTGTGTGTTTGCGTGTATGTGCCTGCGTGTGTCCATGGTCCTCTGGCTCTGTGTCGGTGGTAGTGCCAGCATGCGGACTCTGTGCCTGTCCTTGAGGGGCCCGGCTAGGCCCTGCTCTGCGCAGGCAGTCTCTTTCCAGCACCCGCTTTGGCCTCCTTTACAACACTGTATGTTTAGCTAACAAAGAGCCTTGCACTCATTAATTTGTCTCACAGAAAGCACAGTAAAACAAAACAAAACAAACACAGAACAGCAATCTAGACCCTACTTCTGGAAGGTTCACAGCAGGTTCTCTTTAGGCAGAGTTTGGTGTGGCCAGTATGCTGAATCCCTGTGTTTGTGACATTTGTGCAGTGGACTTGCATTTTTTTTTAAATTAAGCTGCCAAGTGGCATGCTGACAGATGTGGAGCATATTAAACCTAATTTATATGCTGCAGATTTGGCCCATAATAAGCCCTGGCAGTAGTACAGGCCATATGAAACATGTACCATGTATCCACCATTTAAAGCAAATCCCTTAACCTCTACTGCATTTTGGCGATCTGAGCAGAAAATGAAAGATTAAGAGATTCTTACTCATTTCACTAATGTGGGAATGTTGTGGATATTATTTTTTTCATCACAACACCAGCCTATGGAATATAATCCAATCACGATGCCTTTGCCAAGTTTGGTAGAGTAACAGGGGGACACAGTATTGTAGCATTCACTGCAAAATAAATGTAGCAGAGACATTTTCATAGTTCCAGCTGAAATGCATGAAAGGAAGAGTGGGCCCCCTCTCCTTTTCTGTGAAGCTCCTATGCTTGCTACACCTAGTTGTAGCACAAATCCCTTCTGAACCTTCCAACCAACATTACCAACTCATATACTGTAGTACGTCTCAGGTTGGCCACTCTACCCATGTGGTCTGAACCAGATTCTGCATGACGCCCCAAGGTTGTGTGACACAGGTGATGATAAAGGCTGCCAATTTTGCTCTGGCTGAGCTGGGTCTCAGAGGACTTTGGGCAGGAGTCTGGCCTACATTCTACTAGCGGACAAGCACCCCCGCCATTCCTCTGGACTTTATCATTAGTGGGGAGCTAGAGAGGCAGCAGACCAAAAAAACGTCTGTCAGGAAATGAATCACATTTGCATATCGCAACTCTTTTTTTTCCCTGACATCTTAAATCTTAAATAAATTAATAAAGGAATAATAATGAAAGTCACTGCTGAGGAGCCTCCGGGTATCTAAAAAAAAGACTTGCTGCCTCTCCAGAGCTGTCTGTGTGGATTTTGCCTTTTCTTCCTGTTCTTCACCACTAAAAATGGGAGGAGACAAGCAGCTGTGAGGGCTCAGAATCACTGAGAACCTTTTGCTCTTGTTGCCTACAACTGTCTACATGTGGGTCTGCCGTCTACTACCAAGAGATACTCCAAGTAACTGATGTGAATTTAATTAAACTGAGCAAGTGAATTAAACTGCCCCAAATATTCCTCAGAGGGTTTTTCAAAGTTTTTTTTAGGGTCTTTTAGTGCAATTTCAACAAAAATGAAGAACTGTCATTTAATGTTCTGATTTTTATTCACTTATTCTACTACATGCTAAATCACATTCCCAAATTTAGATTTTATGTGCATGTAACTTGGTGATCTACATTTCAACCAATCTACATTTCAACAGCTGCCCCCCCTGGTTACTTGCAGGGAAATGTGGTTCCATGCGGAGTTCATCTGTGGCATATTTGAGGATTTGTTAAGTCAGCTCACTTAAACCTCTCCAGTTTAACTACAGCAATAACTTTTTGGGTGTATGCTAATTTATCTGTACTGTTGCTCCATACACATGCCACTGTGCACACGTGCATGTTAAGACAGTGACATAACACTGCTCCACTGCAGTGCCTGAAACAGCACAGAAATGCATGACTTCAGAGCAGTTAGAGTCACGAAAGGACACAGTACAATTCATAATAGGTTTCCAAAATGCTCTACTTTTTATGTTACCTTTCTCACCTTATATAAGCACACCAACCGTTAAATTGTTTTCACCATTATATTTGTATTGCAATGTCATTTGGAATGGTTCTTTATGACAAGCCACTCAGGTTCTGCATCACTGGGACTCGACTGAAAGAAGCCGGACTGGCTGAGCACATTACCCACACTACATTGCTACACTGTTTCACTCACTGACAAGAGCATAAATATATATATATACACACACACATTCTCTCTCTCTCTATTGCTCTCTCTCTCCCTCTCTCTCTCTCTGTCTCACACACACACACACAGTACGGAGTCCAGGATGGACAGACTGTGCTTTCAAGAAACACATTAAGTGGTCTCGAACTGCAATAAATGGCTGCACTTTTCCTAGAAAATGACAACCTCACCTTCCATGTCATCCCCCTTTCTGCCCCACTGTACAATATGTCACTTAGGAAACCTGGGCCCTTAGAGCAGTGGTTCTCACTGGTGTGCCGTGAGGCAAAGTGAAGTGTGCCGTGGAATTTTGAGGAACCCGATGTGTTTTTATATAGGTGTGTGTGTGTGCACTTATACTCTGTGTAAAGACCGATGTTTTATATTGTGCTGTTAACCCTTTCATACGTAACTTATTTTTATGCTATGTAGCTTGCGTTACGTTACATGGTTCGTTATGTTTTCATTAGCGTTATTAAACTTCTCATAGTTTTCAGTTAGCATTTGCTATATTTTTTTAATGTTAAACCACTGTTTCTTCAAAGCTAAAATTAGTCAGAATTTTTCCAATCTAGTGTTCTAATCGCACCAGTTTTAGCATACGCGCTAAACGGCAAATCACACTGGTGTGACCGTATGTGCAAAAGGGTTAATAGAGCAATGTTGTGTTTTATTTCATTTTATTTTAGTATGTTGCTGTTCATGATGCCACACTATGTCGGACAAGTTCTTGCTCCGATGCACTTCAATGCATTTTTAATAAATTATATGATTGCCTGTCTGATTTAATAATTATTTGACAGTCTGCTGTAGTGCAATATGAGTCAAATCTTGCTAATGAGATTATAGCCTACCATAATGTGTGTGACATTCTTCATAATCGATAACCAACTTTAAGCTGGTGTGCCTTGACGTTCTGGTTTGACCTTTGATGTGCCTTAGCCCCAAAAATGCTGAAAACCTCTGCCTCAGAGGACTCAATTCGATGGGATGCTGAGCACAAATAGTGTGCATGTGGGAGAAAATCACCAGCATCTCAGAAATTTTGGATTATATTTATCTGCTTTTACATAGAAGAGGGGATGGAAGAGATGGCTGCTCACAATGGACTAGATGGAGGTTACAGAAAACAAGGGTAGCTATGAAAATAATAAACTGGTACTGTACACTGTACATAAACACTAAAAAACATTTTCATATGGATAACAGAGGGAATACAGAAAATTCAAACAGCATCATCCTAAAAATGACAGAGAAACTGACAATTTGCTGGAGGTCCCTCATTTACGTTTCCTCTGGCTTCTTTAAATACACAGATATCTAATGATGACTGATGAAAAGCTGACTGATGGACATAACTGTGGACATAAAAGCTTCTATTGCCTGCAGTGTGGTCACTTACATTAGAATCATATGACTGTCTGTGACCAAAAGCTAAATGCAGTCATCCAGCATGGATGACAGATAAGGACAAAGCAAAATCCTGGGGATCTACAGCAAGAAAATAAAAATTGTAACCAGCTAGGTAAGTGTAGGTCCGAGTTCTCACATCTAAATACACAAAGTATTAGGCAAAAGCTGCTCTCTGTATTCACAGGCAACTGCTGGGCCGGGATGAGTCCTTAATTGCCTCGTTGCCAGACGGAACCTTGGTCACGGCTGGACAAACAAGAGGACAGTCGTCAGCATGCATGAATTCTAATGACTAAATCTAAAGTTTGGTATGCTCTTACTCTATTCAAGGACAGCTCCTTCTCATCACAATGCCAAAATGGAGCCTTATAGAACTACATAGGCTGCTCAGAGATAATACTTTTACCTGTATACTATCACTGGATATCTGAACATATATTTAAAGCATAGTGTTAGCTCTGCAAATCATATATCAAGGATGCCAGCTCTCTCGAGCTTTGAGAAATTAAAGTTCACCAAGGTGAAAACACTTGAGAGGTCTGGTATGAAAAACACTTCCTGTAGCATGATCTCATTTTCAATAAACACGGTAGCAGAATAAATATCATGGTCTTGTGTTTGACCTATCTGATGTCTAATTCTAAGTCTCACATGGGAGGCAAGGTGACTAGGACAAGGAGTCAGCAGCTTGTGATGGGGGCTCAGGTGTGGGGCATGAAGTTGCTTAGCTGCTGCGACTCTTCCATGGGGGTTGGGGGGTTGTGGGGTCATCCCTGGAGCAGGAGGACGCAAACCTCCATATCGCTGTCTCTGGGGCAAGGAGCAGTCCAGCAACCGCCGCTGCTCCATCGTGCTCTCCCTCAAAGCCACGCCGGATGTTGCCCAGCTCCAGCAGGACGCGTGAGCTTAATTAGAACACAGGACGACCTTCTCCTTGCATCAGAAGTGAACAAACACAGGTAGCCCGAGGGCCACCGCAGAGAGCATATGAAACTGATGCCAGCTCAACATCCCATTTCTGAACATGACCGTCTGCCTGTCTCAAAGGCAGCGGAGAAATGTTCCATTTTAAGGTGTTTTGGTGACTGGAGATCTCAGCTAAAATACGCCCTTTATCCAAGTGCTGTATGCATCAATACCCAAAGCTGCCACTAATGTATCAATACAGTAGGGTGAGTGAGGTAGAGGACTGACTGTGAAAACCTGAAGGCAGACTAAACATTCACTTTGTAGATCAATACTTAAAAGATATAAGACATTAGACAACATCATACATCCTTTACTTATGGCACAAGCATCAAGCCCAAGCACAGAATAATGAGAAGACGAAAAAAAAAAAAAAGTCAGCGAAGTGGAACAAAAATAAAACACAGATCATCAGATGCATTCATGCGGAAAATCCCTGCTTTTAATCCAATTTTTCACACGTTATTGAAAAGCAAAGGGAGGATAAATACAACGCTAGAACAGGCAGAGGGCATGACAGATTTTAATGACAAAGTCAGGGCTGAAAAATAAAAAATAAATAAATAAATAAATAAAAGTCAGGAGAGATAAGGGAATTTTCCACGATGAAAACTGAGTTTGTCTTCAGAGACAGGCCATTTCAGGGGGAGAGAGAGAAAGCAGTATGGTGAGATCATTTAACTTCCACATAGGGGTCATCCTGGACTACAACATACCACTGTGACAGAGTGGGCTGAAGGCGGGCATGATGTCTCACTACATGCATCTCAAGTATGTGAGCAGCGACAATCTCATTGCCCTGGCTCTGGTCTGCGTGGTGGGATATATTCCCATTTAATTGCTTTTAAAAATATTTTGGAAGCGCACAGCTGCTTTCCATCCAAGTGTTACTGAGCCTAATTAAAGAGTATTGCGGCATTGATCCCTGATACAGAGTGCTGTTTATTTTCGAGTTCTAAGGTGGCTGTGGGCAGAGTTTGGAGAGTGTTGACTTGTGAAGTACACAGCCTCAGATCTTGAGGTGGGCCCACGCCTGGATGTGATGCTCAACACCGCCGGAGAAAAAAGGTTCTCTCCATGCCCTTGCAATACAATTAACTTAGCCCCTGAACCTGTACGAATCTGGAGATCCCATCTGCTAGAGCTTAGCAGCTCATTATTGACAGAACAGCTCAAAGAAGACCTGTGCAGTTGCCCCCTCAATCACATGGAGGCAGGCTCTCTGGTTCAGGGACTCTCACTTACAGTTTTGTATTGTCTCTGTTTTAGCTTAACTCTCTTGTATGCACTTTTTAATTTGCTCTGGATAAGAGCATCAGCTAAATGACTGCACTTAAATGTAAATTCAACACCTGACCAAAGTTCAGTCCAGAGCAGGGACACAGCAGGGAAGACAACACAGGCTCCCAGTCAATCAAACTCAAATGAAGACCTAGACTGAGGGATGCACATAACCACAGAACAATACACGATTATGCAAAATAAATCACGGTTACAATTCTGTTGCTGCCACAATCCACAACCCAGCACTGAGGGAGGAGAGGCTGCAGGGGTGGCAAAGAAGATCAGCCTACCCTTGATAGTGGAATTCTGGCTCCTGCACGCATCCCCCTCACCCACCCACCCGCAAAAACGAAACATCTTATTTTTCAGTTTGTTGTCATTTGGTGCGTATGCTCATATTTACACGTTTTACATCTCCCGTTTTCATCCCAGATCTAGATGTTATATTTACCTGAGGGAGTACTGATGTCGCTGCGCATTTCTCGTTGGACAGTGTGAGGTGCTGAGAGAGGTGAGGGGTTTGCATAGCTCTCTCTGCAGCTGTATAGTGTCTGCTCTGTTGGCCCCTCTGCATCCCTGCAATGCTTTCGTGGGCACACATGGAGCGAGAGGCACAGACCCTGCTCTCCAGTGAAATCAGGTCAGTGAGAATTAAACAGAGGAGACATTTTTCCACTATTTATTCTGAGCCTGCAGATTCCTCTTGCCCTGAGTAAGCAGGCGCAGAACTGTCAGTTCTGTGAAGCAGCCTGCGTGTCTAATGCACAGGGGCATGCAGAGTGTGTGTGCTCACACATACACACACGTGCAAGTACACACATACACATCTCACTTGGGATCCCAGTTCCCCAGTGAGAGCTGCCTATCACTCAGAGAGGCTTTATGTATACAAGAGCAGATTCACAGAGACAGAAAACCCATGTCTGATTGAACCTTTGTGCCTTACATGAAAACATAACCTAGACATACACCTAACATATCATGTCCACTAACACTTAAATGGAAAGAGTGATTTGATCATTTCCAGACAAAACAAACTTATGGACATAAATCCAAACTCACTCTGACTTGCTCTCTTTCACCTGCTAAAGGGTACATGGAGTCCTGCTGCTTCTTTCTCCCCCATGAGCAGGGCACAAAAACCAGTTTCTTCTCCTTCTAACACAAACATTCACATTTGCACGTCAAGACACACGTGCCAGCACTCCCCCTCCCTCACTTCCACACTGCGACTCTTGCTCCCTTGAACACACAATATATGACTTTTGGCTGTATGGCTACACTGCTGACAGTGTGGAGGATGTGAGGGCACTGTGCGCCTGTGGGAGTCAGCAGAAGGTGAGGAGAGATAACAGCCTGTGACTCATGTCAGGGTGAATCTGTGGCTCCCGTCTGAATCTGCGTGTCCTGATCCTGCTGTTGGGGCATAACTTCCGCTCTGCCTTAGAGGAGCATAAACGGCCCTGGGACAAGGCTGGAGGGGCAGCACTTCCTACTAATGCCATTTTAAATGGATGCAGTGGTTAGACCGCAGTATAAGGTTGAACGAAGTTCATGCAGAGCAGCCACCATCTAACCCCATGCTAACAGAGAAGAAGGTTTTATTCTTATTCTGGAATGAGTGTCCCAGTAGGAGTGTTCCAAGCAAAGAGCAATGCTCATGAAGACAGAAGTGGGATCTCCAGGGGAACAAAATATTATCACACTGAAGCCACATCCAGGGATAAAACACTGCTCTACAGCCTTAGTAAACTGTGCCATTTGGCATCAGGGTGATGAAGGCCTCAAGGTCAGAACGGTCTTGTTATCCCATGACTTGTAACAGGGGATTATATTAAAAATAAAAACAAAAGGACAAATTACTTTCAAAGGTGTAAACCTCTGGAACAAAATCACTCCAACACAACCCAATTCAAAAGACTACAGCTGCAGACTGGCGAATAATCCAGGAAAAAAACTTCACAGTGAATGGAACAGAACCACCGTAGGGGCAACAATACTTTACTGTAAGCAATTTTACCCTGGTTACTTACCTTATAGACAATTGCACTTTAGTTTCAGCTACACAGTAATAAATAATAACTAGCACATTTAGCTGATTTTTTTTGCTGTTGCTGAAGCATACCACAGCAGTCTAACTATCCATCTATCCATCCATCCATCCATCCATCCCTCCTTATACATCTTTCCATTAGAAGAGTTTGGAGCAAAGTGTCTTGTTGAAATATTTCATATACAATACAGAGTCTTAACTTCACACTGAGTACAATTGACCTTTCTTTCAGGACTCCCTTCCAGGTGCCGCTGAGTTTAAGCCCCAGTCTGACCCAATTCAGCTGTTGCATGCAGTCTATTCTTCATCATGCACAAACACAAAACACCAGCCCAATGTGTTAGGTTGTTGTCTATGGATGCATGTAGTCCTTACCATGGCTGTGCAGGGTGCTGCTCTGGGGGGAAACAGCCATTCCCCACTGCCAGGCGCACCACTCAATGCTGTAACCACCCCTGACACTTCATTAGCCCATCAGAGGAGTGCGTGGGACCCAAGCCCTGTTGTTACTGAGTTACAGCAGTACTGAAGACAGTGGAGTGGCAAGAATGTGTTTGTCTGCAACCTAAATTCAGTTCCAGTCACAGAATGGAGTGTGGTACACACATGCCCATTGATTATTCGTTTAGCTCCTCTAAAGCATCATGATTACTGCTTAACTGCAGCCAGGAATTCTATAGTATAGTACTATACTATACTATAATTCTAGTATAGTAAAAGCAGTGTAAAAAGGGATAAGACAAAGGGAGAGAAATGATGATGGACAAAAATGAAAAAGGACAGAAATTAGTACAGGAGGAATAAAGGATGGAAGTTCTTTACCTGAGTGTTAACCTGTTGTAACTGGCTACCCTATTTTCATTTTCAGGTCACCAACCTCCATGCTGTACTGCATGTTCAGATAAGGAGCTTTCTTTCTTGTTCTCTTTGCGCACGCACACACACACACACACACTCACACACCTACTGGCTGAGATGCCAGCAGCACTGCAGAAAATAGACTGATAACCAATGGAGCCTGTAGGGACATTGTTCATATCAACACATTTATTTTACTGGTGTATTAATCTTAAAGTCAAGCATACAAACCGGTGCCCCTGGGAATGTACAACCTCCTTGTGTGCCCTAGGTCTGCTGGTACAAGACAATGCCTGGGCTAAGACCTTCATGTGGTGTCCAGAGGTTCACGACATGCAGCTCAAAGGCTCAGCTTCACATACCATTGAACCATTAGACACACTTCAGGCTGCATTTCGGCTAGATGATAGAGATATACCAGGCAAACAGAAGGTTGACAGGCAGGATTTTAGGCTCTTAATACTTAGTGCTTCCTTGTGTTTTGCATTGCTGCCTAGACCCAAGCACTAACACAGACTGTTCCCTGTTTACAGGTTTGTCCTGTCTTTCCTGTCAGAAGTCAGACAGGACAGCATACTAAGGGGTCAAAACAGTTTCACTCTCTCTAACTACATGGCTATGAAAGTGGGTTTCCTCAGATACACTGATGAAAGGCAAAATCACCCAACCACAGCAAGGCTACAAATTCAGGATGAAGGAGTGATGGACCAAATGCAAATCCATAATAAGCATGATGTTTCTAACAATCCCCAACAAAAATCAGCATCAATAAGGCCATGGACCATATAGTCCACAGTATATCTGTAGACCTCAACGCAGCACAGATGAGCACACCTGACTGGATCTGAGCCTTGATGTCCATATGAGAACCAGCATGCTGACTACTGTAAACAGAGTATGAAACTGTTGAGGTGAATAGGATTTCCTTGTCCTGGTTCTAGGGGCTACCTGCTGATATCTTCAAAGAAGAACTTAAAACATACCAATTTCCAAATCCAGTGCAAAGAAGATTTGTATGTACAGTATATTTGGCCATCTGTGATAAGAACAATGTACAAGCACAGTATCCACACTGAAACCTGCCTAACACAGCTCTGAGATATGAAGTGTGCAATTGCAAGACATATTGGAGTGGTGACAGTTTTGGACCAGAAACACATGCAATAAAGCACTAAATGTATGTGACAAGTGGGATGTTAATTTCACTCACAGCATTAAGCGATATAAGTTCCTAGAAATGGCCTGAAGGCATATCTGACTGTATAATAAAATGTAACCACTAATCATAATTACAGTGTAAATTAATCAGTAATATCCAATATACCCACAATCATCCCTGCTGTGAGAAGGTACTCCTTATGTAAGCGTGATTCTGTGTTGGAGCCTTAAGGCTGTATTCACCCTGCCGCCAAGCAAATTGACCTGCAACTTTCCAGAGAAGAGTTTTCACAACATCTGGTGTTAGGATGTGATGATCAGATTCTTCCAGGAGGCCTTACTCTCACCCCGCCTCCGACAAGCCTAAATATTTTTCTATCCAGAGTATAATCAGTAACAAAATCAACAAATGACAGTACCTCTGTGGCTCTGAATGAAAGGGTTTTGCTTTGCTCTGACACTTTAGTTCCATTGAAACCCCTCTCTGGAGAACATGTTGTGGCGAGAGAAGAGTGTCTGAGTTCATTGGTTTGTTTCCCCAGCACCCACGCCTGTGTCTGCTCTCAGCATGGCACCTCTGCCTCGTGCCTCCAGCATAGCAGTGTGGTGTTTATGTGAGTGTGGAGAGAAACCCACTGCTCTCCAGACATGCAATACACCATCTCTGTGAGGCTTGAACACCAGCAGCACATCCTGAACATTTCATTACCTGCCTGTTATATCCTAATATATTCTTTTCTACATCCATAATGAAATTGTTACCCTTTTCCCTAGAGAACTGCATTCAACTCTGGATTGCTGATCGTTCGCACCAGAAGGGCACAGTGATGTCAATTTTGTATTCCAGGTTCAGATGGCAAGAAAGACTTGAGGCCTTGCAGTACTCCTAAATAGATCGGACCGAACAGCCACACACATGCAGTGTGTGAGGGGTACTGCCCTCGGGTACAGAAGCAGCAGAGAAAGGGGGGTGGGAAGGTTCTCTTACCTGTGCTGCCGCTGGACTTGCCATTGCTGATTTGCTTGAGCCTCTTTTGATGGGACTTTCCGTTGTAGTGGATCTGCGCCTGGGCAGGTGAGTTCAGCTGGATGTTGCACACCTCGCACAGGGTGTATGTCTTGTGTTTCTTCTCCCGCTTCGGCCTGTGCTCTGAGATGCCCGATTGGCCCTCTGAGCTGTTTCCGTGAGATTCGCTCTCCAGGGAGTGTCCATTCTCCAGCAAAGGGGTGGGGCTGAAGGGCCGCTTCATCCCTAGGGAAAGGGTGAAAAGTGGAACAAGGGGACAAGGTCAAGAGTTAATGATCAGAGACCTTCAGGGAGTACTTGTTTTCCAGGCCTGGGAAAACATGACCTTGCAAAACTGTCCTAAAGAAGAGGTCAGTTCAATAGTGGTTTTATTCTGGAAATCCACCAGTAAATGGGGCTAATCTCCTGGCCATATTTGGGCATTGAAGAGTATGGCAAATCATCTTACTGGGAACAATAAGACACTGCTGCTCTAATTCTCAGTATTATATTCAAACAATTGCTGTTAAATATGATACCTAGCAAAATGATATTGAAGTAAAAATAATCATGATTCACAGAGCTTTGCAAAAACATGTGGCAGCTGATCCTCTTCTTATATATACTCTGGGAGCTACATCAAGCAGAGGGCTTGCGGAACATTCAGACCAGGAAATTTGGGAGATGAGCTTCTCCCTTCTGCCACAGGGGGGAGGAAGTGCACCACTTTCAGTGGGCCAGTTTACATGATCGTATAGAACATGCCGATGAATGTGTTCTGCATCAGCCTCCTTCCCTCTGTCCTGCCAGATTGCTGCTGGCCCCTTTAATCCATCATTCTAGGAAAAACACACGCTTATGCTCTCAATACGGTAGCAGTGTGCCAGTGGCACAAACTATATGATTAGTTCTATAGCATCATAAAGTAAATCTACTGCTCTTAGATTAGAATCAAATTATGGGTTATTCTTTCATAAACAGCACACTCTCACATACATACAGCATAAAATACACTTTAAAATTATAGCACATTAAGTCTGTGCAGATCATATAACTGTGTATATGTGTATCTCAACCCTCTTCGTCTTTGTATTCAGCAACAAATAACTGCAGGCTTCACATTTCACAGCTTCAATAATGCCTGCTGTTGCCAGGGAGTGGTGTGACTGCCACAATCCAGCATCATTCCCATTCCATCATCCTACCCATCACGTCTCCACCTCTTGACGAAAACTGGACTCTTTTTTTTCCTGGGATTTGCATGAGACACGGGTACTGCAACCTCTTGCAGAGCATCTCGCTGTGTTGTTGTCTCCCTCTTTCTGTTGTCAGAGTAAGAGAACACTGATTCTAGAGTTGTTGCTCAGAGAGAAACACTGGTGCTAAAACTCAGTGGTGTGAGCAGCACTATGCACTGACGGTCCATCCACAATCACCTCACATCTGTGCTTCACGGACTTCAGCCTTCATCACTTCCGCAGTAACTATAAACATATCACCGAAAAGAATGTCCACACACAATGGCGCCATCTGGACCCTACTCTCAGGACACTGTGCAGTGTGAGTATGCTTCTGGGGTAGGCACTACTCTCATTGGCAGAATGGTGTTTTGTTCTTGTACATATGGGACCCTGATCACAGCAAATATCACAGCCAATGCTAATAGTGTCATGCAACACTGCTGCATCAACCACCCTCCACCAACCACCTGAGGAACCTGTCTGCTCCTCACAGCGCTGACCCTCAAACTCGACGCTCTCTCTCCCTACCACCCCTCCACCAGTCCCACCGTCCCTCCCTCACCCTGTCTGCTTCTTGCTCCTTTTGTCTCATGAGCTGAGTCTGCAATATTTCCCTTTTACATGATGTGAACCCTCAGTGCCTCCCTGGTGCAGAACTCCCCCTCTCTCACTGCAGTATTATCTATTCTCTGTGTGACAGCTCTGCTCCAGGGCATCTGCAGGGGCTGACTGGACAAAGACAGCTATGCAGGCTGACTGCAAGCCTTTTTACTACAAATGGTCTTTTAAGGTGCATGAGGACAAAAGAGTTTAGCTAAGATGGCACGAAAACCTTTGTTTTACCTCCTGGTGAAACCACTGTCACTTTTCCCTAAAATTATACAGCACTGTTAAAATATTCATTAGCAGAGGTGTTCCAGTCCATACTGAACACATGTTTGTGGATGACGTTTGACCGTACCACACGGAACTCTGAAGATCACAAATGTAGGTCTTACAGAGTCAAGAGTCCAGTTTCTCTACAAGATATCCTATGAAAACCAAAGGAGCAAAGACTAAGGATAAAAGAGCTTTCTCAATATAAGCTCCAAAAACCACTCCACAGCTAGTTTCTAGAGGAGACCTGTTTCCAGGTAACTTCTCTGTGGCCTGATACCCACTTAACAAAGCAGAATTCCCAGGCGATCCCAGGCCTAGCCAGAACCAGCGTCACAAATGCTGGTACGGCTTGCAGAGCTCTTTGAAGCCCTGAACACCCATTACCTCAGGTTAGTTTCTTTATACCCAAGATTACTGCAGTGACTGGGTGGCAGGGAGCAGGTGTTACTTTCTGACTCTGCTTCCTTTATATTTGATATTAAAAGATAACACTGCCACACAAAGAGAACAGAGGAATGACCTTCCTTAAGTACAGTGGATACCAGAGCGCTAGATTACTATTGATCGAATTCTTGTGGACGTGAGAAATAAATTAAGTCCATTGAAATGTGCAAGAAACGAATACAGATGTTATCTGCAGACACACTGTATCGTTCTGATTTACAATCAGAGAGCCAACATTAATTATATTGTCATCTGATACCATTATTATGGAATTTGTTACTATTATAATAAAATAATGGGAAACTGCTAAATCTTGGTACTTTGTGATACTGCTGTCAAATATGGTGTAAAAAGAAAATGCTTTAAAAGTAATTGGTTCTCTATAAAGCTTCTTTCATAGTTTTTAAACAAACAAATATAAGGTAGAGCTAAATGGTTGAAAAGGGGTAAATGCATCAGCCCTCAAAAATGTCTGAAATATGCCCAACTCAGTGTTTTTACTGCAAGTCCCAGAGATGTTTGAGAAAACATATAAAAACTTCAAAAGTGTGTAAAACAGCCAGGCTTACAAATGTCCATTTCATAACCAGAATCTTTGAGCTAACCCTCAAGATCCATCACATGTTTTTGAAAAGCTGTGGAGAGTCAGGTGTTGGCACTATATAAAGACTCTCTTTATGTCTGTACTCTGTGATCCCTACCTACCCCACCCTAACCTCCATTACCCAGCAACCCCTGCATCCATCCTTTCACAAAACTATGGACCTCTCTGGATCCCAGTCATAGACTGTATATCTCAATCACAGAGATGATAATGCTGAATCAAACTGTGATGGACCTTGTAATAACATCCATTTGTCAGTTTTTTTTTTACCTTGACACATCACAAACTATTTTAATCAATGTGACAATTTTAATTTTCTTTTCTTCCTACGTAGTGACCAGAGGGCCTCCCAGTAAAGAATCTCTGCAGATGGCAGCCCTGAAAAGGATGAGTTTGCAGTTTAGTATGTTGGTGTGGAATAAGTGACATGTTGCTATTTATCTAGTATCAGCACTCCTGCTTCTGTGAATGTTTTACACTTTTTCTCCTTTCCTCCTTTATGCAAACCTATTTTGGAATTGACAATTGCATATTAGGCACATCTCACCGAGACAACCTCTGCTCTTGCACAGAAATGCTGAAGCAAGTGCACTTGCAGACAGCACACAGCTTTTGTCACTCTCCAGAAGTAGCACAGTGCATCATAGTGAAGTGAACAACAATTAGAAGACTACTCCACTGATTCCTGGCACCTGACACAGGCACCTGATGGATCACAAGGTGCCTGAGAGTGGTGAGACAGGGGCTGACCTGCTCACCCATATTCCTGGTGAAACAAATCTGATTTAGTCCGCCACATTCCAGAAAACATGATGACTGCAAAACGAGCGCCTTGCTGATGTAACCACTCAGGAGCCTGGTTCCGAGATTATTTGTGTTCAACATGACAAAAAATGTGCAGCCTTCCAGGGTGAGCATGTTTGGACCCCGAGGCTATGATGAAATAGGTAACATTGGTAACATAACAAAAAATAGATAACATTGCAATCCAGAAACAATTCAGATTTGACTGTCACATTCTGTAATCTTTGACCTGGGTCTTGCCTTAACCCATGGAGTGCCTCTCACACTTACACCAGCAGTACTGATTGAATATGGCTAATGATGTGGAGTGGACTGGGTGATTGGTTTGGCAGTCAGGCAGTTTTGCCAACATATGCCAGCCCTGCCCATAGCCCCCCTGCATTTGTGATGAGACCCCTTAAGGCAGGTCATTAGTCACTGTCTGATTTCTTGGTGAAAGCAGAGGCTCACCCTACCAATGGACCTCAGCAATAAAATCAAAATTTACGATCCAGCAGGAAAAGGTTTCTAAAATACCTTTCTCTCCACCCTCTGACGGTAACGCAATTCACACACAGCTCATAATACCAGAGGTGTAGAAGCCATTGGCATTGAAATAAATAGCAGTCTTGATCCAGCCGTCTAAATATACACAAACACTCCTCAGATATCCACACCTCCTAAATCATACTGGTGAGTGACAGCAAAGACAGAGCAGAGACCACTGAACAGCACCATGAAAAAGACAACACAAGTTTGCAGCACGCCACCAAAACACGGCACACAAGGTGACCTTTTCCACACAAACACATAAATAGTTCCCCTTTGAACCACATAAATACAAATACACAATTTTGGAATGTTGCTCCTATTACGTGTGTGTGTGTGTGTGTGTGTGTGTGTGTTTGTGTCTTGTGCACCTGTTACCAACCCCCTCCCCTTCACACAAATGCACCCACTGCAACACATGGTGTTCTGTGTGAGTACTGGGATGATGGATGCGCCAGTTCCTAACCGTTTATCATTCCCTGCTAAGCCCTGCCTGCCATTAAGAGACCCACTTGGCATGGTCTTAATCAGGGGGAATAGAGCTGTGAGACTGCAATCACAAGGCCAAAAATCTGCTGGGATCTCCACTCGTTTTGCTGCTACATTCCACTCAGGGAATCAATGCGAAGTTCAGCCCCATTCAGTACAATAACCGTGTGTCCACCTATACAATCCGTCCAGAGAGAGAGAGAGAGAGAGAGAGAGAGAGAGAGCGAGAGAGAAAGAGAGGGAGAGAGAGTAGTGGAAAGAGAGTAGTAGAGAGAGAGAGACAGAGAGAGCTCTTAGGACTCATTGCGATTATCATTATGAGTCTATTACTATTATCATTATTTCTGTTACCATTATGTTACAATACAGAGGGGCTGTGGGTCATTATAATCACATCTGCTCTTAAGCTCCACCATCATCGCTGATAATGTATTTTTTAATGAAGAATAACTGCTTAATTCTACTCCCAGTTCTATAGATATTAACAGGGTACATAATGGATTGGCAAATCTGCTTTTCCTTAACATGGTGAATGTCTTTCTCTGAATCAATAGGGGAACAAAAATAAATAAAAAAGTAAATAAATAAATAACGATGTGCCAAATGAATTTATGTTCTCTTCTAATCTCTGCTTGCAGGAGTCCTGGCTTGGCTTGGCGCAAGGTAGTGTTTGCCTGGGCTATGTGGTGTGTTTGTACACCAGCCAATCTGTGCGTCAGAGGAAATTTAAACAAGCTTTCATCAGAGCACTGGGTGTATTAGCATGTGTGTGTATGTGTGTGTGTGTGTGTGTGTGTGTGTCTGTGTGTCTGATTTCTGTGGCACAGATCACAAATAGAGGGATATGTGATGCTACCTTTTCTCTGCTTAGGATGTTAGCCTACTATATCTACCCTGTTATGCAGGATCCTGGCAATGTGATAGCATACTCCTTTAAGACTTTGGCTACAGGAGCTCAGAGAAAGGTAAGCCTTTTGATCTACAATAAACTTAACAACAACATTTTGCAGAAGAGCAATGCATGTGCGAGAGTGTTTATATCTATTATAATAGACATTAGGCATTTTTTTCTCCCAGCACAATGTTAGAAAAGAACAGACTGCATATATTCAGGGTACAGAGTGCAACAAATTCAGAATGATCAGTCAGAATGCACTACTTATCCAAAAGAAAGTGCTGCCACCACACTACCGTTGTCTTTATGGGTCAGTACGCTGACACTGCAGATATTACCTTCATTGTCCTAAGTACCCTAGTGTCTGTGGGTATATATAAGAAGGTTTCACTGCATATGTGCGGCAGACACAAATTCACCCCAAATAAATGTGCTGTTTTGTATGTCTCCTGGCAGCAAGGCTCGGAGACCCATACAAGGCCCATACCCACACCCATACCACTCTCTCAGAAGGTCATTTTGAGTGGTACTGAATAAGAACACACATCTGAAATGGGCCCTAGTTTGAGTTTTATTCCCCGTCCCCCTGACTGTCATAAAGAGGTGACAGAATGCTTTTTAAAAGGACATGGATGGGTACTTTGTGTCACTGTCAGCAACTGGGATGGGGGTCCAGGGATCCATATGCTTATACCCATCTGGGTTTAACTTGGTCCAACAATATCAGTTTCTTCAGACTAAAGACACATAAGATTTTATTCAACAACATTGTATCTGAGTGAATAAACACAATCCAAGGTATGCCTTCAGAATGGCAGCACTATGACTCTAATGAAGCTCAGAATATTTTTTTTCACAGGGGATAATGGGGGACGGGACATTCCAAGCACAGCCATGGAAACTTTCACTTCAGGCAAAAGAAGAATGGCCTGGAGACAGACTGCTCTAAGGAGCTCTTCCCATAGAGAGAAGACATGAAGCAGTGCTAGGTGTGCAGTGTCTTGCAAGATTTTGGACCACCTGGAAATGATTTGGTTCCTTCCACTCTGCAGAACTGGTTGTGGAGCGACTGCAGTACAGTGTGTTCTGATGGAGGTGTCATTGCCAGCTCACACAACTTTCCTTCTTCCTATGTTACGCTAAGAAAGAACTCTCTAAATTTTGGGCTGTTGGCAGCTGACCAGAGTAACTGACCCTCCTCTCAGGTAGCCAGAAAAGTTTCTACTATAACACCCCCCATCCCCCTTGGATAGTGCACCTGCCTGCATGCATGCCCACCCTCTCCCCCCGCCTTCTCTTCTGATTTCAGAATGCTATAGTTAGCCTAGCAGATGCACCCAAATTGCCCGC
This sequence comes from Megalops cyprinoides, assembly GCF_013368585.1. NCBI lineage: Eukaryota > Metazoa > Chordata > Actinopteri > Elopiformes > Megalopidae > Megalops > Megalops cyprinoides. The sequence continues at coordinate 39,637,437 of NC_050583.1, forward strand.
ATTCTCTCCAGACCACAGGCATGCCAGTCTGGCACCGAACCAGAGACCTACCAACACATGGCACAATCATCCTCTCTCTGCTCTGCATACAGTCACAGAGAAGCACAATGCTCTGCCCCATACCCTGCCTGGACCTTCTCAGCCCATTAAACCCCATAATGGCCACGAGTCAAGGACTGATTTATAATGCTGCATCTTCAGTCTGCCTTTTAAATTTTACGGTGTGGCTGTGACAGCCCTGCATGCGTCTGAGGTAACATTAGACCGGACACCACATTGCCTAGACACTGACAACTGCATTAACATCATTGTCTTTTACTGCCTCTAACAAGTACACACCACAGACCTGTCATCACTTGCTCTTTTCTAAAGTGCATTCTGGGAAGAGATTAGTGAAGAGAATGGTGGATGTGGAAGACTATTACACACCAGCATAGACTGGATTAAATGCAAAATTGGCAACCAATTTTCACCTGACATCTTATGATGCCAGTGCGAGCAAAAGAAATTCTCTAAAAAGAAGAAATGGTCTATTCAAAAAGGAAATGGGTGTCATACACCTGCTCACTAGCCATTTTTGTCTGTAATTCCTGTCGTTTTCCATCGTTTTGTCATGATAGCGTACACATCAGGAGAGGGGCAGAAAGGAGCAGTTACGAGACAGCCATGTGGCAAACCAAACATCATGTTCTTGGACTTGCAGCCTGTCCTCATCCATGCAGCGTTATTGTGGAGCAAATGCACAACAGCAGTAAGTTATGATTAGCCAAACACTCTGGATGAAAAAGGACTCCATCTGTCAGCGCCTTGTCATTGGGCCATCCCTACAGAGGAAATGGAAAGGTCGCCTCTGTGCTGCAGAGGCAGACGCTGGACACAGATGTCCTGGAGTTCACTCTATTTTCACGAGGCTGAGCTCAGAGCCCGGGAGTGACTGTGATTCCCCAAAGAGGATGTACGCCAAGAAAAGTGTCCAGTGTCATCGAAAGAGATATAGGGACACTCAAACACTCTGCAAAAGGCTGCCACATAATTCTGCAATCTCAAGGGCTCTTGTTACACAATACCATAGCCCCTATACACATCGCAACCTATGGTTTAATTATAGCAGGGTCATAAGGGAGGAGCTGATGCCTCTCACTATTCACGGATTAAAGGAAACAACCTTTTCCTGGAAAGGCTCCTATGTCCTCTCATACAGGGAAGGATACCAGTCCAGTGAAGATGGTGCCCTTATGAGAATCTGTGGTTCCCTGCTGATCTCAGGGGTGGGGGGAGGGGGGACTGGAATGCAGGGGTACTTGGTGAAAGCAGACACCTCTAGCTCCCTGGGATTCTTCACCAGGAACATGCATGTCCCGCCATGATGCCTGTCAACAGCACCTGCCACCTTATAAAAGGAACAAGAGCAAGAGGGCACTGTGGGACAGGGATATGTGTCCTAACCCCCTCTCTTCTCTCTCTGTTCATGATCAGCCTGTGTTTGAACAGGCTTTTTGCACGTTTCCCTCTTACTGTGCTTGTCGTATCAGCAGCACATGAAAGAGTGGTGAATGAAGATTATGTGGAGGCCATATATTGCCTCCGCATTGCTTCCTCTACTTTCCCCTTCTGTGGCCCATTGCCAAAAGCCTCATCCGCTGCAAGAAGAAACAACGGTTTGCTGTGTGCGATACATGACCAAAGCCTTCAAATGCAAGTGGTCCAGGTCTGATTGAACCGCTTGATATGTATTTCACTACCCAAACAACTCCTGGATGTGTGCAATACAATACAGTGTTCACTATACTGTACAGCTAAATCAATCAGTGCTTTTCAATGCAGTTTTCCTGGTGTCTGGATTTCATCATTACACATAATACATACACATACAGGTAGTACACACGCGCACACACGCACACACACACGCATACACACACACACACACACACACACACACACACACTGTGAGAAAAAATAACATCAGATTGCTGATGTGGTGTGGCTACCTCTTCCCCACCCAATGCAATCACAGGAGAGGTAATTGTTGTACTGAGCTGATTGCATTAGACAAAACACAGCATCTCACTAATGACATTATCTCAGTGGGAGAGAATTAATTACGTTGATAAAGCAAGATTCCTTACAAAAAAAGCAATGATGGCTCACCGCGGTATGCTTACCAAGGTGAGAAATGGCAAGTTGTATTATATTTGACAAACTGGAGCATTAAGCCAATGTTTTAACATGGCACCAGCCACAGGCTAGCAAATATGCTGGTTACACGATCCATTAGCAGTTAAACACCTGCAAAATAAACACCTCTAAATGGTCTGGCCTACTGCATCTCCTGTGAGAGTATTACACTGTGCAGGACAAGGGGGGCTAAAGTCCATTAGCAACTGCAACATCTGCAGTTTCAAGTACTACACTTTCACATATTAAAAGAAATCTGACATCAGTCAAGCATCTTTCATCCAGATGACTAACTGACCAAAGAATCTTGTTCTTTGCTTGATGCTGAAATGGAGATGCACCAAATACTTAAAAATAAATAAAGTAAAATGCAGCTGGGAAGAAATCAAACTTTTCATACTGTTTCTGGATTTTTGTCTGTGACTAACAGCCCTACAAACAGTGCTGTCCCTCCCTGACTGAATGACTTACTGAGTGAGCAGCAACATTTTACGGTGAAATGGCCGAGCAGTGACAGCAGGAATGAACTGTGCTTGTTCAGTTGTTCTTTTCTTTTTACCCAAACGTAAACATCCTCACATATTGAAATGACATGCAACCCATACTGGTTCCAATCTTTTCATCAACACTCAGTCACTGAATAAGGAGAAATGATGGCAAGAAGTGTAAGGTGAGGCTGAGCTGAGGCCAGTGGGCAGGCTATGTTGGTGCTGACCCATACAGTGGCCACTGGATCAGTGTGGGTGTTAGTCTTGGCCCAGAGATGCTCCTCATCTCCAATATCAAATGTACCCATCAGCCCCCTGCCTGGCCAGATGGATGAGATGTAATTTTACTGGAAGGATTACCCACATTGTTTACGTACCCACGGTATTTAGGAACATATTGTTTGGGTTGCTGAGCGACTCCAGCTGCAGTAGAACACACAGAGGGCAACAGGAACATGATGGAGAAGCAGAAATCAGAGAGACAGATATCTGGAAAATATACAGGCAGACTGGGGGGAACTGAAACATTAAATCCCCTCTCAACTTACCTAACTGACTAACTAACTTCATACACAGATTCATGCATGCAGGGGATTCCTCTGAGGAATATCACCGCTGCCCAGGTTTTTTTTTCCCTCCAGTTAACATTTGTTTGAAAGATGTGTGTGCCTGGATACCGTTAATGCGACTCCTGGACTTCACAATAATGTTGTCATTCATCACAATCACACAAAACAGGATATGAAAGGGCATTGAGGAATTGCTCTAAACATAGGGATGAGAATGATTCAGGAAGGAGCAGTTATATATATATTTAATGCTCTTGTAAATGTGCACTGCATTGATGAAGGTAGCCAATGCCAATGCCAAGGCCATAGAACAATGACACATAAAACGTAGTGGGTTCAATTCACTGCATTATGTGTAAATGAATGCCTGTGTACTGTGTATGGGGAAGTTTTTGTGAGACAGCCTGAGCCTGTCAGGGTAGTTTTGCGTGCATTTGGTTTACTGTCCACCTGACTGCACACTGTGTGTGCATGCGTTGGTTTTGGGTTTTGGTATCCCTTCGTCACAACTAAATGTCCATACCCAAGTTCTCCTAGTCCAGGTAACAGTCCTCCACTGGGAGATTAAATGCAACATCCACCAAAAAATGAGAAAGTGTCTACAGGTTTGAGAGATGCTACTCTTCTAATGGCACTTTTGTGTGCGTTTGGCTCCTTCATATTCTGCACCCATGCTATAATCACCAGCCACCTTTGTCTTTTATAATGGCCATAACACCCACACTTGGGGACACAACATATGGTAAACGTCAAAAGAGAGCAGGCATGGATCTTCAACCCCACCAGAGATTCCAGTGAACCGTATTCAAACCCTTTTGAGTGTCATTAAAGCACTTTATACAAAAAGTATTAAACACCAGCCTCTCCTGCGAAGCACTGACACATACGACACTTGCTGCTCAAACTAAGAGGACCGTTTTGGATGCGTTAGGGGAAATGATGACGAATGATGAGCCCTGGATCTGAGAAGCCGCAGCATGTGAGATTGATGAGGTGCAGGGAGCAGTTGTTCCATCAGACCTCATGCGTGAGAGTTCCTGCACACTTCAACAGCCCATGCTTCATCCGTCTGTTCTGGCTGCCTATTTAACAGTTTGCAAAGGCAGCTTGGACAAAGTAGTGTCCCCGGACCGACTGACATTAACTATCCCCGGAGACAGTTTTACCCCCGTCTGTGCCACCAATTTAACAGAAGTCAAACAATTTTGCATCTTGCACACTTTGCCTTTATTGTGAGTTATGTGAGAACAAAGCTTGAAGCACCGCATCATGACTTTTTTAATGTCATCTTATAGGCAGTATAAAAATAATGACCCGTCTGTAATATCACAGTAAATGTAATCTCCATTTTCAGACAGATGTCCTTGCAATCTGAGAGGGTCTGGGAGGTACAATGCAGCATGGCTGCTGTCTTTCATAAAGCTGGTGATAATTTTACAGTGGGGCTGTTTATTAAAGGGTACGTTGATGGCATTAGCAATGCGTGACACAGCAAACGGGGGCTGGAGGGATGTGGGAGGAAAGCATAACAGCAGACAGTCATGAGAGGTGAAAGACTACATTATTTAGTATTCCAAGTCATGGTCTGCACAGCAGAAAACTTTTATTAAATCTGGATCTTGGAATCTCTGAGTATCTTGCACATGTTCCCTCACTTCACCTTAATGATGAAGGAAAAAAAAAAGTGATTCATCCATTGTAGAATCTGTGCTAGATTCTACAATGTAGTGCACTTACATGCAAGTATCTGAGTATATGTGGGTTTAATATTGTGTGTCTCTCTCTATGCATAAACTCCTGTGGTAATGTGGACTCCTGTGTTTCTAGTGTAGTTTGTGGATGCTGCATCGGTGGGGGGGGAGTAGTGGGGCTGATCGGCTGAAGACACATGATGCCGTCACTGCATGGGGACAGAGGGAGGAGGGCTGTGCTCCACTGCCAACAGTTTCCTCACAACAGTGTAATATATTTACAGGTCTGGGGCTCCCAGTGTTACACCGAATAAACTTCCAGTAGCAGCACTCTGCTGCAGTGACCTAGAGTGACCTCAACAGCACTGATATTCTGTGCACAAGACGGATGCCACGGTGTTATATTCACAGTCCCTGAGGGGGTCCAAATTCCCTAACCTGGTAGTGTGCACACTCAGTACGCAAAGCCAACAAATTGAATTCCTTCCAAAAATTCTCAAATCAAGCTTTTAAAAAATTACAAAGGAAAGTGGCTGACTTCTGAACTTAATCATATTTCATTGATCCCCCTTCTAGACGCCACAAAAATATAACAGCGAATACAACACGTGAAAACAGATTTGCAGACAATACTCTGGGTCTGCACCAAGCCTTACCCCTGTCCAGGCTTGGGGCTTTGTGCTCCTTAAGCGCAGGGTGTCCCAGGGGGGCCATTAGGCCCAGCTGTGGTGAGAGTGAGCGCGTGAATGTGTGCTGACAGAACCATCTGTAACACTCGGTATGGACACACAGGGACCCGCGTCGCTGCCAAGGCTTGCCTGCTGTCTCGCTCACACGCCGAGGGGCTGCGGGAGGAGAGTTGCGCTGATAAACAGGCCTGCTCCTCTTCATTTAGGGTCATTCTAATAACAGCCTCGTCTAAGATCATCAGGCTATAACACAATCAGCATGGGCTGAGTAGTTACAGTAGCAGGCACTGCTATTGCCCAGACCTAATGGGCCCTTCACAGTTATGGTGCATGTCTGCGCTAATTATTTATGACATTTACAATAAAGTGATTTGAATTAAATTACCGCAGTAATTACATTGCTATTAATATCATCAAGATGAATTCTACCAACACCATAAAAAGAATCACATACTGCCATATATTGCTGAAGATTTAAAGTGTCCCTCTTTGGAACACTGTGCCCACTGTAGGGTGGTGAGTTAGACGAATAAGGAATTCTGTGTGCCGTAACGTGAGTAGTGGAGGCAGAGAGTGTTGCTGATTTTACAGCTTTGGTCTGGTCAGACAGAGAGATGATTAATTTATCATGTCCTGGACTCAAGCCAAACTAGAACCATCTGCGCGATGGACTACACTGGGATGGATAGGGACCCCAAGAACATGGTTGTTATTCAAACCCCTTGCAGGGCAAAGGATGGCCCCTTTAGTGGACAAGGATTTCTCACGGCCACTGAGGTTAGCGATATCAATCAAAGACCCTCAACAAAATCAACACAATCAGATTTCAGAAGACCATCCCGCCCCCTCCTTAGCATTCCGTTCATTCCTCTATGGCATTTTGTCTTCACTTTCTTTCCTGTCTATTTTAAGTACATGACATTGGCTCTGTTACTGGTCATTTCCATACTGTGTTAGCAAACTGTGTGACTACATATAAAAAAGAACACTAACAAAAATTCTCTGTTGAGAACATTTTTACCTGTTGAGATATTTAACTGCTCCCATGTTCCAATGGGTGGTTTGACAACTCTGTGGGCCTGCAAATACCTCACATCATGTGCCCTGTATGTGCCCTTGACTCCCCTGGCCTGACATTTCACATCAGTGCTTCCCCTGATGAGACGAACAATTGGCAGTGCAGAGAAAATTTAAGATGAGCATCTCAAAGTCCATCTGTTTGTGTATAAATTAAACCTGATAGACAAGACAGATAAACTTCTTGAGATAAGAGTGAGGGATTCGACAAATGTGAAGTGATTCTGGCCAAAAATATATGAACCCGCAAATGGCCTTGTGTTGCACCGACATGACAAATCCCTTCCTGATTTATCTCCAGTGAGGACAATCTGTTGAAATACCGTGCTCTCCCAGCAGGAAAGCGAACGGACTGCTCTCCAGCATTGGGAAGATAGTTAGCCAGAGCATAAAGAAGGTGGCTTAAATTGTGCATCCAAAGACAGAGAGCGCAAGGGGGGGGGGGGGGGGGGTGGAGTACAGAGGTGGAGCAAGTGATAAATAGTATGGACAATTTATCTCATGGGGACCCATGGAGGGAGGAGTACTGGAATCTGGGGTGTGCCAGAGGTCATGTCCAAAATGGAGCTCCACCATTTCACCACTACAAAACTGATCCTGGACATGTGGCCTTTGTCCCAACTGAACAAGCTCTGTATCCATGTGTACTGCCCCATCTTGAGACTGAGACAATCAAATCTACTTCACTTTGAGCTATTGTGATATCTGATAAACATCTTGTTCACTTCATAACAACATGTAACACTTTGAGGCCAGGCCAAAACAATGACCTGCATAAGGGTGTCTGTGTACTAGAGTGTGAGCAGCCACTTTCCTGTTTCTGCCCTCAGTCCCTTGAATCTGTTCCCAAGGCTCTGCTCGGTATTGTCGTGCTTTGACTGTCAACAGCTGCTATATATTGCCCCAGTGCACCTCCTAAGTGTGTGGCAGAGGACTCAGCTGGGGCAGTATCACGACACCCTACAGGGTCTTATGAATGAGATAAACTTAAGCGCTGTTGGTTGCTTCAACTCTTAAAGTTCCTTTCCCTGAACAGCAGACACTGCATAAAAATGAAAAAGGAAACACATTTCTCCTATTTCTACTCCAAAAAAACAGAGAGACAGAGAGAAAACAAATCAAATTTCAGAGTGTGTTATAAAAGTTTAATGAACATAATTTTTTGGCAATGGCTCTCTTTTAAAAAACAATTTATACAACACTTCTTTGAAATCAAAAGAAGCACCACTGCACAAGCTACTGTACGTTCTGCTGTTTTCATTTGACAGAGGCTTAGGTACAACCCAGGTTTATTTACTTGTCAAATATTCTGGCATGTGGAATCTACTGTTTTGGTAGGAAGTGACAGGAGAAGATAATAAAGGCAGAGGGATTACTGGGCCACTCACTGTAAAAAAAAAAAATAACGATGTGAATGTGTGGATTGACAACAGGAACCACTTAGTAATGCCTCAATGTTTTCATCTTTGGTTCCATCCTGGCAGGGCTCTGTCAGGTGTCAGCTGGACATTACAGGAGAGGGGGACACTGTCAGTGAAAAAGTAGCACCCAACACTTTCAGTGTTTTTACACATTTATAATTTTTGGGTAGAATACTGTGGTATGTAGCTACATTCATGATGGTCTTGAGTTGGCAGACACAGAAGTGTTAGAGGCATCAGCTTTGCTACTCATCTTAATCAATACCATATCCACCCCCCAGAAAACAGTCATTATGAGAACTGTGCAGTAAGTAAGAGTCAGAATACATCGCCATGGTGCCAAAAAGAGGTGCATGTGAAAAAAAACCATCAACATGACTAAAAACACAGATGTTTTGCTCATTAGCTTTTCAGCCATCAGTGATGATCTTGACACGACACACCACTTAGCCACAACCTTCATTTCAAGTGAACATCTAAGCATTATGTGTTTATGAAGGCATCGCAAACAGTGATTTGCTTCAGTGGCACTAATTAGCCTAGTACCACTCAGTATCCTGACAGCACATCTTGTGAGCAAAACACCAACCACTTGTTATCACATCCATGTGCATCGTAAACCATGCTGATGACCTGTTTATCTGTACATATTCACGACCATGCCAAAATGAAACATAAGCTGTAATAACAATCATAATTCACAGTTGATCAGAGCAGAAGTAATTGAAACTGGCCTGGATACTGTAATAGGGGTGTGGAATACTATACTGAGGAGCAAAGGAGCATAAAAAGCCATATTCAATCACAGGAGTGTGTACAAAACCTCAGACACCACACACTTCTTGTGCCACAGACTGCCTGACTGAAAACAAAGCCCATTCTCATAGTCATAGTGAAACTGTCGTTATTGTCGCACAAGGTTAATGAATGTATTCTTTACAACCACATATCAGGGAGACTTGATGTGCGCTGGATGGATAACTTCTAAAATATTCAGATGTATTCTCTGAAACTACCTAAAATGAAATTAAAAGTCAGCATGAATAATGGCAGATATGTGCTTATTGTTGCTTCTGTTTTTCTTCTCTGATTGTTTTCTGCTGTTTTGTGTTTCCATGGAAATGTTATTTTACATAAGGCTGCTAATGTGGCAGAGCTGAAGTTAATAGCTCGTGAGTCCTGCGTAAAAGCCTTGGTAGCAGGTAGCAGGTAGCCGAGTGGTTGCAGCAGCTACGTCACTCCCCGAGACCTGGTTAAGTAGCGTTGTTGCCGACAGGCTAAGGGCAATTTGCCTTTAGTTCAACTGGCAGCAACGCTGGCTGTAAGGGGCTGGTAGCGAGCAGTGAGAACCTCGGTTCGAAACTTGCTTGCTCACTGACCCATGTAACATTGAATTAAACACAACGCAAGATCCCACCCGTTACACTAATACATATGCAGTTTCATGAAGGTGTCCAGTCAAGGAAAAAGCATCAGAATAACAATATTGTAATGATTACTATCTACATTTCATTATTCAAAATATTAGCCTAATTATTAAGTTGTATTAAACATTTGACATCATGTAAGAGGACATGTCAGAGGATTAACATGGTACTATAACATTAAAATATTATTAAACAATCCTGCACAACAACATACAACACTACTGCAACTGCAACAAGTAATGCAACTTGATACTGTAGGTGCTGTATACACCTTGCACCAATGCTACCACTTAAATGGTGACAGATGTTGTACTCTTTTCTTAGATGATCACTGAAAACCACCTAAACATCAATATTACATAATCAAAAATTAAAGCAATGGGTATTTCCTCTGTAAGACAGTATGATACTTTTGTAACAGTGACATTGATTATGGGGAAATGAACTGTAAGCAAGGAGCAGTGGAACAGAAGAAGTACTTTGGGATGATAAACATAAAGCCACATATCAGGCTTTCTTACCTACATCACTGCAGCAATGGCAGCAGTGTTTTATGACAGAGTGGGGCTTCCCTGGTTTCCAGCTCAGCAGCCACCACTGCAGAGTGGTATTGACAGAATGTGTTGCCTTGTGCTACAGACAGTGGGGTCTGAGTCTGAGTGAGAATCTGTTCCCTCCTCAAAAACTACTGACTCACTCTGGCTGGGGATCTGTCTGCCACAGTGGTAACGGGTTCACTGCTGCTCAAGTTTCACAACCAGAAACTTCACCATGCAGTTACAGATTTACACTTAGCAGAGCCACTCAGAGACAGACAGAACCCCCAAATATAATCAATTGACCATTTACCTCACGTCATTGATCATCTATGTAACATCACCGTTGCCAAGAAACGAGTAAAAAAAAAAAAACTATTGGATTGGAGTGGGGGTTTAGACAAGTGCTTTATGTTGCTTGACATGTGAATCGCTGGGCCTTCACAACAATGAATTTCTGCATTGCTAAAACTGCAGCTCAATTAAAATGGGTAATCCACATGGACGTAAGTACTGCTATTTACAGTATCCATTACAGAAAATGACACCTCAAGCAGGATCATTACAAGTGCATTTTAGGAAATGAGGCCTTATGGTTGGTATTCAGGTAAATAAGAGGAAATATAGTTCTGGCCGCACAAACACGACCAGATCAATGTCATAAAATGTAATCCTCAGATAATGTGCAGTTAAAAATCACACAAAACAAAGAACAATATCTTTGACATACCCTGTGGGGCATTCCGTGCTAATCCATATTGGACTGAACATCACTCTAGTATCTTTTATCTTTTAATGATCTCTTACAAAAGCAAACTCATTACAAAGCTCTACCTTGGACTAATCTACTGCCAAGAACTCTAGAGGCAGCTAAAGCCTCCTGCCACTCACCGCCTTGGCCTGCATTACACCACATATGATCTGCTGTGCTCCTCTCACCCCCTACCACCCTGGTGTTCTTGCACACTCAACCGTCTGCATCAATCCTCAGGGTAAGCACCATAAGAACAGCTGGGCTGCTTAAATATTTATCCACACCTGACAAATGTCTTGTGCCATTCTCCATTTCGGCTACTGCAGCTGAACTGGCGACAGAAACTGCCCAGCACCTGCTTTAGCCTCCAGCACGTGGCGAGGGTTTGGCTTGATAGTCTGAGACCTCAGTTTGGCCCTGGTCTTTTCTGTGGCATGGGCATTGCCGTAAAGCTCTACACTGCATGTGGCATCTATGCACCACTGTGTAGCAGAGGTAGAAACACTGTCCCAGGTTCCAACAGGACGAACCGCACGCCTTGCTATCAACACAGAGGGTGGGCTGGGAAAGCATCCAGCCCTGACAAAGACGAGAAAAGTAAAGGAGGTGCAGTGTTTCGGTTTAACACCTTGAACAGAGCTCAAGTGCATTTTGTATGCCAACTGTGGAGTGCACAAGAATCAGGCCATTTCGCCAAGTGGCTGGGAGGGGGTCCGCTCCAGCCACAGGGGAGAAGCCATCTGGAGATACTGTATTCTTCAGTGTTCCATCCGCCCGGCTTCATCACCCTGACTGCATGTTGTTGAATTGAGGTGGGAAGGGTGGGAGTTACTCCACATTAATTTAAAATCAGGTTTGAATAAATAGAACACAAAATGCTTTAAGTAATTCATCAGCATTTGTATGAGTTTCATATCAGGTCAGGTTATGGTTTATAGGTTTTTTTTTTCTGTAGTAAATAGGAATATTCTAATCTTCCCCATGTGCCATGTCTTCAGGAATGGTAATGGCTGGGTGTGGTGATTTAACCACAACTGTGTGATGGACAGTGAGCAGACACAAAGGGAGAGAGACATCATAAACAGTGCACACACGTACACCCACTATGACACAGTCAGTCAGATGGAGGAGGCGATAGCAATGACCATAGCCAGGTGCTATCGATGACCGCATCGCCAACAGTAGATACGTCGGGGTAACAGTAGATGAAACTACCAATATCATGGTTGAGAAAATGCTGATCACATACCTGACACTTCAGCAGAAAAGGGAGGCTGAAACCGTGTTCATTGGCAATTATGTAATACCCTCTGGCACTGCAGAATGCATCAGAGCAAAAATAAAAGATGCGTTATCAGGCCATGGTGTAGCTATGGCTCGGGTTGTTGGGCTGGGAAGTGATGGAGTGAGTGTGATGGTGGGTCGAAAGGCCGGAGTTACACAACAGTTGCATCAGAATGACTGTCCCTACCTCATAAACATTCACTGTGGTGTGCACAGAACACCACTGGCTGCCAGCAATGCCTCCAAGGCTGTGCATGAAATAAGTGCATATGTCACTACTATTAATAACATATACACATACTACAAGAATTCCCCCATTTGAACACACCAACTAAATGAACTCCAAAAACGAAATGGAGGAACACGACCTGACGAGCCTAAAACAATCATCGGCTACACGCTGGTTGTTGCTGGAGAGGGCAGTTAAGGGCATACGTGCCAACTGGTGTTGGAGTTAGAGGAGGAGGAAGCTATGAGAGACTGCCCGGTAGTTAAGGGTATTAGAAAACACCTCCAAACGTACAGGTTCCCTGCCTTGACCCACTTGCTGACTGACGTCTTGGCTGTGGTGAACCGCATGAACCTTACGTTCCAAAAAGAAGATGTTAACATGTACTCCATCCATCCTGTCATGAACATGACCCTAGCTAGGATGAATGGTGAGGCGGAGACGAAATTCAATGAGGCTTTACAAGACGGCAAGTTCTGTGGCATCACGCTCACGCAGGCAGACGCGCAGACCTTTTCAATTTTGCGCACAGAGTACATCACGGAGGTAACTAAATCTATCAAAAAAAGATTCCCTTCGGAGCATGTGGACATCGTCGCTGACCTCCACACCATACTCAATGCATCTCGCTATCCGGGTGCTGACAGCGTGTTGAAAAGCTACGGACTGGAGGCCTTGGAGCGCGTCTGTGAGGGGTGCAGCTGTGCCACTGGTGCAGAGGGAGCGCATGCTGCGTGATTTCCTCCCGGTGAAGCGAGCGCTTGCAGGATCGGGAAATCCCACGTTCAGAGAGTCTTGCCGACTTCTGATCACCTCCCTGGGAGAAATGCTCCCCGACTTCAAAACTCTGGCTGAAGTGGCGCTGGTAATTCCAGTCTCCAGTGTGGCAGCAGAGCGCGGGTTCAGCCTCCAGAACAAAATTAAAACGGTCATGAGAAGTCGTCTGTCCGAGGCAAAGACCCAAAACCTTATGACAATTGCCTCTGCAGCAATCTCCCTTGATGCGTCTGATTACGCACAAGTTTAAGTCCATACAGACCAGGAGGAAGGTCTGAGTTCAGGCTAGGCTACAGCAGGTCAATTGAGTTGAATTCAGTTAATTTCTTGTAAATGGTTTGTTCATATTTTAATTGTAATTGGCTAATTTTGTAAAATTGCATTGTTCATATTCACCTGTTTAGGCACAATGGCCGCAGTGTTTTCAGTGGCCTCCGCTGTCACAGCGGGAAAAAAATCATTCATCTGCTTCGTGTGGTGTTGACATGAAAAGTGACCAGTGGTCGGTGTCTCTGTTCATCTCTTTTCTCCAAACTTGTTCTTAATATTAATTATTAAAGAATGAAAATGAATGAATGAAAATTAAATGCTATTAAATATGTCTCATCATTAAAAAATGAAAATTAAAATTACGAGTAATAATAGATTATGACAGAATTTTTTAGGACCCTGTCCGTCAAAATGACGGACAACGAGAAGGTCTAACACAACCTCTGGGTCATACCTCAGTACCTCAGAAGGACATCCAAATGAGTCTTTATCTCTTTATCTTTCACACAAGAACCCTTGGATGAGGTTTTCTGGGGAAATCCAATTTTCTCTTTTTTGAAGTAACATTTTCAACATGAAAAATCACTTTCATCTTCATAAATGAATTGTAATGTAGTTTGTGATTGTGTGCAATCCATAAGAAAAAATATACAGACAAACCCTGCCCCCCAACCCCCCCAAAATATCATATGGTGGTTGTTTGAGGGACATTGCAATGTATGCTTGTGAAATATTTATTCTGCAAAGACCTTAAAGACCACCCAGAGGTTACTGGAAATATCACAAATCATTATATATGGTGAGGGTGAGAGGATGTGCTTTAACTACGTGTGAGGGGGCCTCTTTGCTGTTCCATCTGAGATCAGACCGCACCCCATCAAAGAAATGTCAAGTTGGAAAGCCATCAATATGCACGTCCTCCCGGTGGACTGGAGGAGGCTAGACTGCAATCCAAAGCCAGCCTTACCAACTACAGACAGGATCTTAAGACAGCACCGTGAGGCATATGTGTGGAGAGGACTGGGATATGAGACCCTGTCATGTTCAGCTGAGGGGATGAGGTGATGAGCACATGTTTGCACACTGTTTTCTCCAATGATTGTCATAGTGCTAAACTGCAGCCCTGAAGTGTGCTGTCAGGATACATGTGGACACACACGAGATATGTTTGAGATTCAGACAGGAATATCTATGGCTGAAGCAAATATGCTTCAGTCATTTGACAGGGGTCTGAGAATTCAGAGATACATTTCAAAAGAGGCATCTTACTTTATTAAACAAGCAAAACGTGACATTAAAAAATGACAACAAATTGGGGTGGGCTTTACAGGGCTTGGTGCAGCTTGCCAATTGTTTGTACTGACACTAATTTTGGTATTACAGTCATTACTAATCACATTGGGATTGAAGGGATTGAACCACCATTAGAGGATGAATGTTTTGGTTTTTCACATCACAATAGAAAATGAAAGCAGTTCTAGATAATTGCCGTTCAGGATACCAATTGGTAATCCTGAACAAAAGCAAAACAACAATTCCCAAGAAAGAACCAACAGAAAGACACAAGAGCTCACTGAAAGAACCACAGAGCAGAATAATGAATAGCAAGACTATTGCGATTTTGCCTACACTTGCATTCATAATACAGCCATGATGTCCAGCGAAAGGAAAAAAAATGCCACTCTACTGTAATAATTAAAGTCTTCTTTTCCCTTTAGTTAAAATAAGATATACAACAGGTCAGTGAATCTACCATTGATCAGCTCAGTCTGCAGTTTTTTGATCTTGCTGTGAATAAGATTGCAAGGCTAGATTTCAGATGGACGGACAGACTCACAGGCACATACTCAGACATCACTGCCCTTAATTTAATGGCAGCAGAGTGATTGTCTTCAGAGGCACAGTGCCAACTGGGAGTATATTTAAGCGGCTCGAAATTGAATAAAACAGGGGAGATGGGAAGATGTAATCTTGTGTGAAAGGGAATTATCCATCCGCCCTTCCATAAAGGAAAATAATTGCACAGCGCTTCTCTCACCTCCTCCATCAGCACTGAGAGCTTTGGAGTGGAAATGCGCGCACTTAACCACAGTCCTGAGTTCCTGACAGCTACAGCCAGGTCTATATGTGCAGACAGGGGCTTAAGCCACAAATCAAATCTTATCATGAAGGACAAGAAACTTTCAAATCTGACATTTGATGGATAGTTGTCAGAAACCTGCAGGCTTTCTTAAGGCCATTCTTTATCACTTTTATTGCTAATATTTTTAGGTTTTGTACACCAAACCCCCATTAACTAAAGGAATTAGGGGCACTTACCTTCCCCATCAACATCTTTCAAACCCAGAATTGTTCCTCAATTCTTAATTTAATGTACACTGCACCAGCAGCTAATGACGGGAACACTACAGGGAATAAGAGACGTGGAGGATGGGGAATGTTGATGACGTAGAGGTCAGAGACAGGGCAGGGTTAAACCCCCCCCCCCCCCCCCACCACCCCCCCAAAGACAGCTCCTGTCAAGATATTTACTGCCTCTGCTGGGGCTGACAGTAATTGCCCTTGAAGGATACTAATCTGGTAGTTTTAGAGGAGCAGACAGCTTTGCCGGGCCAGATGTGTTGATGAGCTGTCAATCACAAAGCCCTGCATCACACTGAAGCACTCACCAAAACCTGTGACCACCAACACCCAAACCCCTCCAGATTTGAATTATCATGTCCATTTAAGACATAGTAACAGACCTAAAGTCATTTGTACAGGCGTAGAATGAGCAGTGGGTTGTTTTTCTATTGGAAGGACGCTGTAGGTGACATTTGCAAGCAAAGCAAACTGGTGGATTACAGGGGGAGCTTAATGCGTAATTTAAAACGTTTTCCATCACATTTGTACTCACTTGAGCTATAATCCCTCCTGATTAACATGCCAGTCAATGGAGAGGCACCTGCTTAACAGCCTGCATTGCCTGGACTGTGACCCAGAATCCAGTTTTTCTGAGGATTCTTGGAAGTGGGGGATGGGTGGCTGGGAATGCAATGGAACTGGAATACTGGGTGAAAATCAATATTAAACAGAATGCCTGGCTGTTTTCTGACATAAGAGTAATATCTGATTTACATTAGAGGTTGCAAACCACTAACTTTAAAATGATAGGATCACAGTAACACACAGGTGGTAGTACCTGTGTCCCTTGTAACTGTGTTTTTGTTTTGGTTGAAGAAATTATATCATCACTCCCCCAACCTCCTCCTCCACCCTACCTCTACCACCCACCCAACTCTCTCCTCCCTCCTCTCTACAACCTCCACTCTCTCCACCTTCCACCCCACTCCATACCCCCTCTACCTGTAGGAATAATGAAAGGAGATTAAGATTTTTGCCCCTATCACTCTGCTCTGTTTGATTCCAGACAGGACTAAAATCCACTCATAATTACTTATGATCCCCGGTGAAATTAGTTTAATTGGAGGTATTTGCCGGCTCCCAGCGGGAACCTGAGGCAACTGTCCCCTGCTTGGAAACGCTCCAGTCCAAGGAAAAAATGGGTTGGTGTGCCAGAATGAGGGAGGGAGGAGGGGGGCCACACCTACTCTGCAACTCAAAGGGCCAGTGTGGCATCTCTGCCTTTCTAGGGTGCCCAAACTGCAGTTTCACTTGCTTGTCGCTGCTGTTGATATTAAGGCTGAGCATCAAAGAATGCAGAGAGGCCCCTGAGAACAACTCCACAATTTGTACATATCCAACCCAATGACCAAATCTGGTCTCTCTTTTTCTGTATGATGGGTGGGTAACTGGGATGAGCCCAGATTAATCCAGACCCATGCATCAACACACCCATATATGCTGCTAATCTTATTACCCATATGTCAATCCCCCTCTCCCAGCTAGGGGAGATTCTTTCAAGGAGATATAGCTATGTGCACAAAGGTAAAATCCAGGGGGGTAAACATACCAAACAAAAAAGATGAATCACTGTATTAATTAATGTGCTGTAATTTCCACTTTGGCATTTGAATTCATTCTTAAAATGTGATTTGACATGTTTGTGAGTGGATCTATATTTTGTGAATCTGTCCATTGAAAGCTGTGAAGAAATGTCAGAATAAGTGCAACAATCACCAGAGAAATAAGTTTAATTCTATGAGTGACCTGTAATTGCAGCCTTCACAAATTGCAGAGTGGTGTGAAAGCCAACTACAGTGTACGTGTTGCAGACAGAAATGTCATCTTAAATAGAGGTCTGGTTTAAAAGCCATGCCAGTCACACATACACAGAAGAACTTCAATTTAACCAAAGTGGTTATTGCATCTCTGCCAGGAGAGTCAGAAAAAAGCCACAAGTGTTTGGAGGCCATTGATAATTAATAGCTCTGTCATCCAAGTGAAGTCCCTTTTAGGAGGGGGTCATGATTGATCATACTTATAACAAAGGCGGGTGTGAGATTTGCTTTTGGATGATTTTATGGGTATGACCTGATCAATGAAAAGGGCTACCATGAAAAAAGTAAACAAACAAACAACTCTTTACATCAGTTAAAGAGGGGTAAATCAGAAATTGATTATGGCCAGTGTGAAACACAGTAAGAAGGGACTGTCATCTTCTTTCTCCTTTTGCTCGTTTTTTTTTTTTTTTTTTACTCCTTCTTGTGAGTTTTACCTACATGGTGTAATGTGGTAATAAGTAACATTAACTGAAATTAACACAATCACCCCCCACCCACGTGCCTTTGAGTGTCCATATAGTACATAAATGACAGAGAGTATGTGTGAGGGTGTGTGCTTCACAGTGAACCTGTGTTTGTACAAAATGGTATTTTGTGTGGAAATCACAGTGTCAGCTGTTGCCAAGGCTGCTATTGTATCTGTGCAATGTCCGGTTCTTCTACGCCATGACTGTCTTCTCGCTGCACATAAAGTTCCTCTACCCACAGACTCCACTACCCCAGACTGTCTCCTCCAGCCACCCCCTGCACTCTCCGAAGTGGCCAGCCAAGGACTGTGGATTCTCTACATATACAGGATATTAATTTACATCATCTGGAAAAAAAATACTAAGTATCTATGGGACGCCAAATGTAACAGACCTTTTTTCGTGGACAGAATGCCTTCTGTGCTACAAAACGCATAAATTCATTACGAAACCATGTAACACCGTAATGCCTTTTGTCCACAAAAAACACAAACGCGTTAGCATTGTGTCCACGAAATATTGAAGAGAGCACATACTTTCGTGCACAGAAAACAAAACGGGTAATTCCTTTCGTGCACTGAATTGACCGTTGTGCTTTTCATTTTGTGGACAAAAGGCGGAATGCACTTCGCACTATGTGGACAAAAGAAACTCATTTTGCAGACAAAAGTAATTCTGTCCACGTAACAGATGTCCTAGGCCAGCATTTATGCTGTTGTGGCACAAAATGAATTCTGTAACTGCGGAGACACGGAATATATTGTGCTAAATCCCTTTCATGCACATCATACTTTCAGTAATATAGCAAAACAGTTAAGTGAACAAAATGAACATTCGATGGCACGGAATGATGATTGTACAGCGCATTCTGCATTTCGTGCCACAACAGCATTTTGTAATGAATTTATGCGTTTCGTAGCACAGAAGGCATTCTGTCCACGAAAAAAGGTCTGTTACATTTGACACCCCATAAGTATCAGGGTGGACCTCACATACTGTCCTAACCCATTCTGTGCTACACACACCTCATAATATACCAAGCACAGAGCATATTGTACATCCCCAAAAGCATGTTGTTAGAAAATACGAAAATACCTTGCTTGATTATGCAAACTTTAGATGCCCAGTCTGAATGAGATATTCAGTACCAGATGAAGGAAAGTCTGGACACAGTTCCTTAATTCAATTCAAGCTTCTTAGGTTAGTATCTATGAGGACTGGTGCCTGTGTCGGGTTTACCCAACGTAGCTTGGCCTACAGACACTGAGACTACAGCTGACAGAGAAAGAGACCTCATGTTGTCATTGGTCATTTCATCCATGAACCAGCCCATTTTTCTTCCCTGCCTTTGTAATGGAAAGCCAGAAAATGATTACAAAAATCAATGCCAATTCAAAACACCAATACATAAATGGCCTTTCACTGCAAAGGTATTTCTATTCCTTTTGATGATTTAATAATCAGTTTCACAATATGTTAAGTCATTAAGCAGGATTTATTACCAGAATGCACATCATCATTTTTTAAATGTAAAAATTTAACAATAACACAATAAAACTCCTATTGAGATCTGAACAGTGATGCCTTGTGATTTGACTAATCAGTGTCTAATCAGCTTTGAAAATCAACACTTCTCAACAGCTGTGCAATTTGGTAAATGCAAAAAAAAATATGAGGTCTATGTATATGAGAGGATGTTTGACCACATAGTGAGAACTAAATGCAGAACACAGAATAAAGACCTCTGACAGAACACCAACAGCTGGTAACACACAGTGAACTGGCCTACATGCCTAGGTGGCATTAGTGTGTGCTGCTTTGCCTACCTCTGGTTCTGCTCCCTACCCATTGGAGGGCCCATCAAAGCAACTGGCCCGCAAATCCCAGGGGCTCTTTGATTTCCCTCTAATCTTGCCATCAGTAGCAAGTACAGTCACATAGAAATGGCTGCCTGTCAGACCAGCTGCTGAGAGCGGAGTGCATTTACAGAGATTCTGGCTGGGAGAGTGAATTGATGACAGCGTATAAAAGCTGAAATGATAAATGGAGAAGGGAGGGTTGTGAAGAAGGGAGCTGGGGGCAGGGGAGGGGGATCCCTTGGGACATGGGAAGACAGTGTTGTGTGATGCCGCTACACTCAGGCAGTGCATTCAGCTACCCTGTCTCATGTGACTCAGAGAATAACAGAAAATACTCTGACAACTTTCACTGCACCAGAAAAGAAAAACTGCTAACTCAGATCACCTTAACAAGCATGTACATACACTCTGCATGAAAACATGTCCCGATACATTAGAAGCACCACATAAAGAACTATTCTGGCACTTAATGCCTTGCACTGTGCTGTTAGATGAGAGGGCTTGGCTGCTTTGAGAGAAATCTCAGGGTGGATTTAGGAGGATCTGGTCACTAGAGAACTTAATCTCTGTGACATATTAAAATGAGAGCTGCAGAAGACTCACAGAGACTGATACATTTGTCTGAGTGAGTGAGTTTAGTGTGTCAGACCACTTGATACCCAGGATCTCTACCCTGACCCCAGACTAAATGGGGGATAGATGGCCAAAAGAACTGAAGGCACAGAGGTGTAACCATGACGACATTTGAAGTGGCATCCAAACGAATTTGAGATGTGAGGCACTGCGAGGCTGTTGGATTGACTGCTGGCACAACTCCAAGAACTATTTGGATGTGCTCAGTGTGCAAAGTGCATATGGGTGGGGATGGCACAGTTCCTTATCCATTTTAGACAGATTGTTCTAACAATCCCACGCCCTTTTCAGTTATGACCCATCTCCATCAATCTGATTTGTACACAAGCAGCCCTTTCACTCCTGCAACATTCCTCATAATGCACTGCAGAGCTTTGTAGACATATCTGTCAGATGACTTCCCACAACTGAGTCAGGCTGCTAAATTAGATGTGCTCAGAGGATTTAAAAGCAATCAAACTAACAAACAAACGAGCACGCTGCTGTCCCACTTTAAAGAATCCTGCCGTTTGAAGCCTGACTCATGAGCTGTGTGAAAATGAAGTGTGTCATCTGTTGTTATGCAACTCCAGCATCAGTAAAGGGATTAGAAATGCCAAAACAATGTGAATTCACGTTGTATTATTGGAAAACCTCATGCCAGACATGAACACCCTGTCCTAGGACTATAGCAGGGGTGCTGTGTCAGCATTTTTAGACTCTTCTATTTTTCTATAACAGACGTCAGACTGAGACCAAATTATTATTAATATTCTTACCAACAAGTTTAGAATCCTAAAATATATTCTCCCATTTATTGTATGAAAAGAACAAGAAATTATTACTTTCAAATGCACATACTCTATCCTCCATATGTATTCATACCCCTGGCAAGGTCAGAGAGATCTCTGAAGACTATAGATCATTGACCTTCACATGTTGAAAGATGGCTATGAAGGAATGCATGCAAACATGAATTTGCCACTTTCCACTGTAGTGTCCATTAATAAGAAGTATAAGGCTGTTGGTACAGTGGGAATCCTGCCAGTACGGGCTCTGAGACAACTGGAGGTGTTTCTGGAGGCAACAGTAAATCCATGAGGAACAATTTGAGATCTCCTTAACAAACTGGCATCTTCAGGTTACAAAGTGTGAAAAAGAATCATGCAGAGTTGAATGTTGTATTCATGGCTGGGTTGCGAGGAAAATGCTTCTTTTGAAAGCAAGCTACAAAAACAGAAAACTTCAATTTGTCAGACTGTTTCTGAATGACAACTGGAAGCATGTCTCATGGTCAGATGAAATGAAAATTGAGCTTTCTGGATGCGCTCAGGAGCTTAGAGTTTAGCATTAAATGCTGAAGCTTATGTTAAGACAGAATCCATGCCCAAAGGAAAATATTGTGTTTATTATGCTTAGGAATTGGTTGTGCTGCATCTCCAGTTCCTAGAGTTCCAGTTAGGATAAAGTGAATTAAAAACACATAACAGGACATTTTGGGCAAAATGTGGTTCTCAAAATTATGGTGCCAAGAAACTCAAAAATTCTTTAAAATATTCCACAATCAACACAAGGATATGCTAATATTCCACCAGACACACATCCCATTGTCACTGAGACTCCCACTCAGTACTTATATGCAGTAATATTTGTTGCCTGTTCCTTTCAGGTGCCTGTTTGTTAGACGATTACATTTCTTGTTGGCACTGGAAATGTTTCAACCAGCTATACACACTAGGAAAATAAAATGTGCCAACAAGACTTGGGAGATTAATTAAGGATGGGAATTGTGTTAATTAGAACAACTCATCTTCACATTAGTAATAACAGTAACAAAAGGTGCAAGAAACCCAAGCCAGGGACCACCTGTACCACCGGCCTCATCTGCTACAGAGAGTGAAGAGCTGCTGGAGAGGGTACTCACACAGCCCCAGCATGCTGGCGAAGAGCAGATCATGGAGAGCGGACTGTCCTGGGTAAAGCCATTGACTGTGATGTATGGCTTTGGGCTGGTGTGTCCTTCTTTTTGCTGTTGTTTTTCAGAGGTTTGTTATGCAAAGCGCCCGAGTGTGCACAGATTGTCAGGTGTAATTTACAAACTTGTTCATTAGCTGCTGCTTTAATGAGTACTGTGTTAATGTATGCATGCTGCTCACATTTCAACAGCACACACTTGAGTACTATCTCCTTCGCATCCTCTGCCATTCCACCGACTCTGACAGAGACATAATGAGAAGCTGGAAGGGGAAGCTGAGCACACTAAGATGACAGTGAAGAGGACAGAAAAAAACACCAGTTACGTCTATGGTTCCTCTGTTCATGTTATACTCATTGGGGGGCTAGGCGGTGTTTTGCAGGGAGGTCTTATTTTTGGAAATTTGGCAACAGGTTTGAGCGCAAGGGAGCAGTGGAGTTGACCAGTGCCGGCCTGCCTTTCCCTACCTCACAGTGCCACTAAAGATACCACAGATGACAGTCATTGTCCATGCCTACAGCTCACTTACACATATTGCAAAAATCCCCCCTCTGCGACAGTTATAGACCATCATCACTTCCACTTACTCGGTATATGTGTACCCTGAGACTTCACAAACGAGCCCCTCGACAAGGCTGTGCACATTCACACAGAATGAGAAGAGCCTGTGGGGCAGCTAACAATTTTAACGCTTGAGGGTAATTGCGTGACTGATCTCCAGTATGATGGAGGCCTCCTCTGCTCAATCAAGAGTCCCTGGGCTAATTAGCCCACAGTCAGCTGAGACGTATTCTCCCACAGCAATTAACCCCCCCCCCCCCCCCCCCCCCCCACAATCTAATATTAGCTGATCTCTCTGGGTGGGCAATGGCGAGGAAGAAAAGAGGAAAAAGGACAAAACACAATTTGAGGTGACACTTGAGACACCGTGAACTACATTTCTATACATGGTGCACTCTAGCAGACTACTCCTGGGAGACTTCAAGGAGAAAAATGAAACTGGTTCAGGTTAATAGATGTCCAAATGACACCTGCACTTACAGTACCACACAGACAAGGCTACCTGCAGTGCTGGAGCTGTGAATGAGATGCATCCCACTTCAGACACCACATAATAAGAATTCAGACAAACACACATGTCACAGTTGTTTCTACTTTCCTTGCATTGCCATGTCAACAGAGCAACAAGATGGGAAAATAAAGAGCTGGCTGACAAAGCGCTCAGTAGCTCTCGCTCCACATCATAAAGATCCCATCATTTGAGTCTGTCAGAACATAATTGAGCTGCTATTTGGTTTGAAGCCGGTGCAATTTGTAGCTTGATGACTGGCAGTCAAAATTACCATATCTGTGGCTAAAAAAGTGGGCCTTTTCTTCTTTCTTTCTGTCTTGCCATTGTCCTTTCACATATACAAGATACAATAAGGAAAATTATAACAGCAAGTATGATTGAGATTATGTGTAATGCTCCAGACAAATAACAATTAAGCACCTACAGGGGCCGCAGCAGTGAACCTTTCTAAAGTGAAATGTCCTCCCACGGAGCACCCCAGCAATGAAAACTACCTGCAGAAATGGTATGTGGAGCAGGTGCACTTTCTTTGCTCCATGAACCTGGAGCGCTCACACGCAGTCCACCATCTGAGCTCTGTAGCAGGGCTGCAGAGGGTGCCCACTGAACAGGTGCTGGTGATACCCCATCACACATTCCCATGGAACCAGCTGAACAGCATGCTCATTTGGCTGTCAAGTGAAGGGATGGCCAAGCCCAGACACAGAGAGCTCTAATGCTTTCCACTGTTTTTGTCATCCGTGCTCTTAATTGCTGGGACTGGATCAATTATTAAGCCTTAATGAGTCCGGGAAGACTCATAAGAGAATTTGGAACCCATGACGTTTTTCCAGGACCAGGACAGGCAACTGAAGAAGCAATGCTAACTGTTGGTGTTTTAAGGCTTATACAGTATACCTAAAGTGATAGATCAGATAAGACCATTGCATATCAAGCAAATGTACAGTACATTATTGATTAATGATGCAAGGTTAACTAACCATTCAATGTGGTTTTTCATGCCTGAGGGTTATTCAGGTGCTCTGAAAAACCTTCTAGATTGGAGTACTCTAAATGCACAATTTATCAATTATATTGGGTATTCACCAGTTAGAGCTTTACACTTGCATTATATCACTCTGCAAATCCTTTTTTATTTACTCATTTTTATTTTAGTAGGACTGTTGGGGTGTGAATGGAAAATTATCTTTGCAGTCTGCTTTAATTTGCAAGACCTTAGCCATGCATGTGCAAACAGCACTCCAAAGGCTGCATACATACATACAAATAAAGTTTTAAAGAGTCTGTTTTAGTGTGAGTTACTGCTGACACTATTTTGATAGGGTGATACAGCACTTCAAAAAGTGCATTGTCTTTTGAGTACTCAAATGGTGTTTTAGCAATGAGATAAAAAAAATAGACAAAAAAGAGATTTAGAGCAAAAGAGTAACAATACGTGTTTGTGTTTTTGTGCAGATGGCACCTGCAACTGTGTATTTGTAAGAGAGTGCCATAGCAAATATTAATACTGTGTTATAGCCCCGACATTACGTATTCATAGGGATTTGCGGTCGTGTTCTGGGAGCCGCATTCCCTGAAGCGAGGCGGCTGAGTGAATCCTGAGCCAGCAGTGTGAAGCTCAAGGTCAGTGGGGACACCTAAAGGAAGGAGCTAATCCGGGGGGGACAGGGGGGACAGTGATGTCACCATCAATACTCTCTGTCTGCTTCAGCGCTTTGTGATGGCTTGCATTAAACTGAGGGATCCAGGTTCTGGGAACCTTCCTGCTGGCTCATTTCTTCAGGTAATGGAGAGAAAACTGGCTTTATGATGTTGATTTAGGAAGGTCGTATTTGCATTCATATGGCTGAGCACCATACTGTTACCCAGTGTCTTGGGGAACTTGATTTTTTGTCCTGTGACATCATCATCGCTGCTGATGAAGATGAACATGCATCTCTGTCTCATTATGAAAGGCATTCAGTTCATTCAGAAGCATTTACCCATGACTGAGGAAAAGTACATCTCATGCAATTAGGGTGGACTGCCAGATATTTATGTATTAACTGCATTAACTGTGGTATACAGCAGACATCACATATGATGGGTAATGTAAAGAACGCTAAGAAAGGTCACTCAGTATCTTTGTTGAGATCAGATGTGGAATTGTGAGGGGTATTGCTGCACATGATGTCCATTATACATAGAAGCAGACAGGAACGTGAAGAGCAGGATGGATATTACATATTCCCAGACGTGTGTGGAACAGCTGTGGCTTTACTGAGAGATTCACCGAAAGCAAACACTTTGACAAGCACAGCACAACCTCATACTGATACTGTGTAAGAATAATCAATGTGAAAGACACACAAACACACAGACAGTTTGGCCAAAATGTGACCTGGAACTGTGAATGCTCTTATTACCCCTTCCTGAGTTAGTGCACTATCATCCAGCTGCAGGAAATGACTTGGATCCCAGAAAACACGAGCTTGCCATCCATCTGGTACCATCAGGCCAACTCAGTCCAAGAGTAAATTTGTGCCTGAAACAACTGATTGGACCCAGCTGAGCCTCCTGGGTACATCCCTGACAGAGAACACTTCTGAAGTCTAACTGAACCGGCACATCACTGCTCCCAGTGCTGGCTGCAGCAGGATGTGCAGGCCAATGAGGTGAGGTATGTAGAGGACAATCTGCATGCAGCAAGCTCATCACTCATGGAGGAAGATAATATTCCCAGTGAAGAGCTACAAAAAATCCTTTCACAAGTCGCAGGTTGGAAATGAGTCCTGCTCCATAGAAGTGAGGCAGTGTATGTATGCAGTGGTTTACATACACTGCCTCTTTTAATCCCCCTAGTATACAGATCCTGCACAAAGCATGACTGTAACAGTCAATAATGATTGTCCTTCAGTTTTTCTCACACTGCAATAAAAAGTAAATGAAAGAGTGTATACCAAGGACAGAGTCATTATGTGAACAAGTAGGTCTAATACTTCCTTAATGGGTCAGACAACTGCTATTTTAAAATTCTGTTGTGGGACAGCAATTGGGAAAACAAGCCTTTTAGTCAGATTTAACATTGCACTTACTAGGCCAAGGTCAATGCTTTTGTGATATTCAATATCTGGGATACAACGGTGTGATAATCTAATCTAAAGTATTAGTTTTCCCCATCGAACAAAGTGTCTCACAAGGCTTTTCATCTGAGACATTGTTATTGTGTAATAATCCACACAGCAGTACTTAGTCAACACATGACGCTTACATCCACAAAAGCTCTGGTGGGTAGCTGTGCATCCATCTGCATGCCTCACAAACTTCTGTGGTAATTTAACTTTGCGGCTTCACTGTGACAACACAAATACATTACCTTCATTCTTACAGAAGATTGCTTAAAAATACATTACTGCTTCACCATCATTTACAATCATTCACTGCTGCAAACTAATGTCTACTTGTAAAACAGGTTAGATCTATTATGGCTCTATTACTTATTTACCTATGAATCTAACTGCCAGAGGCAGATATTCACTGCAATTATTGCATATAGTAAAACAAATATATTTCACAATCAAGAGCAGACATACAGTGTAGAAAAAGTAATACAATCAAAATCAATCCATAATGATCACTTGTCTAAAAAGTAATGACCAGGTGGTATGCGTGAAGGAATCTGTATCCAGTCATACTGTTTCCGGATAGATCTAAACATAGATAAACCACTCAGAGTTGGAGGAGCTGTCCTCATGATAACGCCACACACCCTTCCCCTTTCTTGTAATACAGAGGGTCGATTGTAATCCACACTCAGTGACACTGAGATTATCACTTAATCACTTGATCAGTTTACATAAAAAACATAAGAACATAAACCTGTTCAAAGGGCCTCCAGTGAATGTTTCCAGAGTGAAAAACAAATCGGAGGACCCCCACAGGCCTTAATAGGTGCACCCCTCTACTTGCTAACCCCCAGGGAAATTCCACACAGAACATCCAAAGACTTAACAGTACCTCTTTGACATTCCTAAATATATACATGGCTTCACGAGTGTACCCTTAAAGCTGAGGCCATGGGAAAAACAAACGTCAGTCTCTGCAAATAATACAGCCCTTTCAATTCAGTGACAGCTATGACCCACTGAAAAAGTACAATAAATAAAAAGGTCAGGATACTGAAGGGCAACTGAGCAAAGCTTTAACTGGGATCCAGGCTTCACACTTGAACAGACAACTTCAACAAAGGCCATCATCTCAATCATCCGTGCCCATTTCTGCGGACTCACCTTCGCACTGCAATAACATATTCATTTCATTATGAGCCCCACTGATAGTTGAGTCAACTGTGGCAAAAAAAAAAAAAATGAACCCCTCCGGGTAACTGCAAAGTACTTTCACTAGGAGAAAGATTTGCACTTTGAGAAAAAAAGCAATTCCAGGCTTCAGACATTTTCTTTTGCTCTCTTAAAACGCCCCCTCTTCTCCTCATTCATCTCACCATCACCGCAGGAACCAGCCAGAGAGAGAGGGGGCGTTTCAGACAGAGAGGAGAGCTGAAGTGTGCTTGTCTGGGCTACAGAGGGTCTGGGTCAGTGTCAGGCTCTTAGCAGAGGATTTGTGGCAGAGATGTGCCACTAGCGACCAGGAGAACTACTCAAACTCACAGCCTTATAGATGGACTGTAAATGGCCACAGGGTCTGAAGTGTTTCACCATAAAGTCAGTTTTCACTAAATAAGAGAATTTTGCCTTGTTGAGAGACAGAGACTTTCAGTCTGCTTGTTATTTAGAGATTTTGTTTTGTAATTAAAGTTACAGATGCAAGTGTCTTCCATTCACTGAAAGGGCTTCTCTGCGAGCTTTATTGATACAGGCATGAATAGTTTGAAGTCCTTCCCTCTTTCTTTCCTCAGGGATCACTCCAGATCTATTTCTGAATGGCCTACCTGCTTCCCTTACACTGTCTCACATGAGGGTAGCACCACAATCCACTCCTCATATGCCACCACAGCAGTACACCCCAACCATGAATGCCAGGGGCAAGTGGTACCAGAAAAATTCTGCAGTCCTCCAGATGTTTCTCTCACACAGATGCTATCAAGAACACTCATACAGAGGGTAAGTCATGGCCCCATTCCTGTGAGCATAGAGATTTTGTGAGGGGTAACCTTGGCACACCGGCATCCTGCTTGAACATTTCTCAAAGATGAAGGGGAAAACGGCATGAGAGAACACAAATAAACAAAAATAATCCTGTAGCTGTCAGTCTGCTCTGGGTGTATAAGACACTGTAATTCTCACACCTAACCTCCTCCAGATTTTGGAAAAGGCAGGCTCTGTAACTGCATCTCTAGCCAATGGAGAACAGGGGGCTCTGTGTACCCTGTTTAGGAGCAGGCCGGTTTACATGGGCTTTTTTGAGCCTGAGGTTCTGCTATTGCAGCCTGTGGCTGTGTTTACAGGAAGTCAGGAAGAAAGAGACCTTCTGTAAGGAGCAAGGAACTCAGAACAGGGGGGTCTCTGTGAGGCTGCTGCCCCACCCTATGATGTGGGACAAGGTCCCTAGGCCCCCTCAAAATAGAGGTGGATTTTTTTAAACAGGTTGGAGAAGGGTGGGGAGGTTGTTTCAGAGGCACTATGTAAAAGAACCCTGTTGTCATACCTCACATCCCAGTGCTTATCTGAGCTTGACAGATTATCCTCACAAGTAAATAAAATGCTGATTTGCAAAACTGAGGTTAGTTTGTTTCCCACTCCCCATGGACACTAGTAGATACACTGCACGTGGATTTTTTTTAGCATTTCCTGTAATGTCATCAATGCTAAAAACCAACAGTTCTCTCTCAACCTACACTCGTTGTGTGTCTGGAATGAAAGAAACCAAACATCATTAAATGCAGCTAACAATATACACATATAAATGTAATACTATAAATTAATATTAACTGTAATGTAACCTTAGAGGCACTCTGATGTTGGTCATGACATTTGGATCATCATCACGAATTTGCGTGGAGTTTCACAACCTTGACTAGGGGGAATCTAGATGGCCCATCTATTTTTCCTATGTTGAACAGCACCACCATATCAAAGAGACTTGTTCCCCCCCACCGCAGGAAGCCCCAGAGACACCCAGCAGGCCCTGAAAGTGCAGGAGGATGCGCTGTGCAGCAGAGCTGGGTGGGGGATGATAGAGGTCTGTGTCACTGAAAGATGAGTTGATCCAGTCTTGAAGGGGGCTCTCACACTGCTGATTTTCTTTTGTGCTTACAGACACCTTGCAGACTAGTATCGAACTGGCTTGTTTTCTCATTACGGAGATATATATTGATCCCTGTAAAGCAATCTTCACAGCTCGACACTGATTTAAAAGAAAAAAAAATGTTGTTTTTCTCTGTTAAGAGGGAGTTATTGAGGCGTTTCAGAGCTTTAAAATGCCAGAGATTCACTCCATGCCCACTTCAATGCAGCTACAGGGTAGTGTTGTGTGAAATAAATTGTTTTAAAGCATGGGTGCACATTTCCAGGCCTCAACGGCTTAAATCCAGTAGGGTTTATGGGGTTTATAGGTCTATATCTTCAAGGGTAAGGGGTTAAATCTGACCAATTAATCTAACAGATAATTCAATTAACTATGGGCTCAGGCATGGGATGAAGAAGAGAAACTGTCCCTGTGCAACAACAATAAAGTGGAGCATCTTTGTTTTAAAGTTATGGACAGCCTTAAAAATCCTTAACCACAGTACCAAGTTGTGTTTAAAGGTCCATGCTCCATTTTAGACAACCTCACTCAGTGAATTAAACATTTATACGATTTCACATGATATATATTTTTAACTATGTTTTTAAATATGGCAAAGTGTATCTGAGAAGTATGCTGACTGTAAACAGTCAGCCAAATATTCCAATCCATAAAACTGATTCATCAAACATGATGGGAGGCCAAAGCACACACACTTCAGGCTCCAGTCAGTCTCCTCTTGGGTGAGGAATGGAGTCCAAAAGGAAAGGAGAGCCTCACTGACGCACAAGCTTAACTTTGTGATATAAAACAAGTGATATAAAGCACATGAAGAAAATCAAAAAATAATGGTGATGTGAGTGAATGGTTTGACTGTCTCTGATTGCAGCTGTAGAGTTAATCACCTTGACCTTTTCTCTGGCAGAATGAGAAATCCTACAATGGCAACAGAGCCAAACTAATCAAGGCTTTGTTATATGAGCCAAGAGCAGGTGCTGGGTGTTTCAAAGATGTCCTCTGATGGCTGGTACATTTAGGCCTTGACTGAGGTGATAATCTCAAACTGTGCCATCTTGCTCTGCTTTGTCAGCACAGTACCTCCGCGTGCCAGATGCTCGTGCACATTTTATCCATTTCAATTACTGGATTCTATCTGCAGAAATCAAATCTGGGGGAATGATGGAGCGAGCAGAGCTGGACTTTACTAAAATCAACATATAAAGCAGGAAGAGATTCGACCATAAATCTGCTGTGGGTGATTCAGCTGGATCTGCATCACTCCCTTATTCTAAACACCAAAGTCAGAGCACTGCAGGAGCTGTATGAGTTCCATCTAAGTGAAAAGTTTGTTTTTATAGTAAGCCTTGAATTCTGGCCTTGGTGGGGGGTGGCAGAGTAGCTGCATCTCAATTCTGATTTTAATTCAACCATTCAAGTCACCCCCAAATGCAAAGATGGACTTGCATATATGTCAAAATGCAAGCACACAAACATGCATATGCACACATATATACACATACACACACGCACACGCACACGCACACACACACACACACACACACACACACACACACACACACACACACACACACACACACACACACACACACAGATGCATACAGGCAGAGGGATTAATCAAAGTAGACATGAAGGGCTGTGATCTCACTTTTAATCAAAGCAAATGTATTCCTCCTGTAACAAGTCACAATCCAGTTGTAGGGAGAAAGTGTGACCAACTGAAGAAATATAACAACCTACAACAGAGAACCACCCACTGTGGCTGAGACAACAACCACACATGACAGCTAGACATTTCCAACACTTATTGCTTAATCTTAAACTGAATCCCCCCATGTTACTTACCTGTTTCTGGAGGGGCCATCTATATTGTGTGCTGTGTCATTCTTCACTCTATGTGTACAACAGTTGTGTGAACAGGCTTCAAATCTAATTTTCAATCAGTTGCAGAGGGTAAAAGGCCTGGTTCAAGGCCATTAACAATACGTAATTTAAATTACATTAACACACACATAGGCCAGTCATCAACAAACATTACAACCAGATGCACAAGCACAGTATATAAGGACCCATCACTAGAACAAGGTTCTACAGCTGTCAATACCTGGGAATACAGGGCTCCTTCATTTGTACAGCATAAATACATACTGCTACACAAAATGTAGTACTTCACTTATCATAATTACTTACATTTGCTGAGCAACATTTTTGATGTAGTGAAAAAATGATGCAGCATAATGGTGTTTTCATTTTGGCAAGATGCTGGTGTTTACGATCACCCAGATCTTGGCCTGTCATTGGTAGCCATTATTTGGCTGTCACATCCGGGAAGTTTAAAAATAATAGGCAGTGAACACCCTAAATGGAGAATGACAGCATGTGACTTAGTCCAATTGTTCTCTTTATAAGAGCAAAATACTAGTTAATTTCTGTTTGTGTGCCCAATCACCGGTCTGACCAATGATTGGATATAATGCTTACACAACAATAAAATTTACTGAACTGCATTATAGTCTGACAGGATTTACTGATAGAATGATCAATTTAAGAAATTAACAGCAAAAAGTGTAATCAATCTCCCAAATCAATCCAATTCATTTTTCTAAACATACATGGAGAGGAATACTTCTTCATGCTTTGAAAACTTATCTGATATTCTTGCTTGTTAGTATTTATTACAGTGCTACAATCTTTGCTACAATGTTTGAAATTGACAACAGAAATTCTGCTTTCTATTGTAGTTTTAGATACGCATAAGCAATGATCCATACATTTTGAATGGAAAAATGAGTTGGGCTGAGGTTTTGGAAAGTACTCTATTTTATAAGTTATGCAATGCAACTACTTTAACTCCTCCATTTTTAGATGCTCAGATACATCCTAATGGCTGAAACAGAGGGCAGACATACTGGAAAGCACACAAAGATAAACAGGACAAGGACTGCCCTTCTCCAACCACAGTCCATGCTCCAAAGTGAAACAGGGCAGGTGGTGCCACCATCAGAACCAGCCCCGGGCCCCTACGCATGTTCTACGCCCATCCATTGCCCCAGGGGCCTCTCCCAGAGGAAAGTGCACTGCACTGTGTGGTAACTGGAGCGTGAGCAGAACAGACCCCTCCAGCCCACCCCATACAGCGCTGCACACGTCAGAGCCTCCCTGGGGGACATTTTAAAAACCAAGATGATGAGAAATAGTCGTTCATCAGGGTGAATGAAATTGGCACCCGCACAGGATTGGTTATTTTTTTGAAAAAAAAAAAGTTTTTGCCCTTCACATGTGTTCTCAGGTCATCCATGTTTTCACAGTACTTTTATTTATTTAGCATAATTTAATTGCCTTTAACCCACGAAGTTGAATTATATCATAGCTGAGCGGAGACTGGAAGCTTGAGGCAAAAAGCAAGATTGTGACAAGGAAAGAAATTCAATTTGTTATCTCTGCTTCTTCAAAACAGTGAACCGTTTCAGCAATCATACAAAGTGAAACTTTCTCACCACATAAAATGGTACTCCAAACTGATCCATGTCACTCTGAAACTAGTTTGTTACCAAAATACTCCCCCAAAAACTCCACAAAAACATAAAAGATTCATTTTGATTATGTCTGAACACAATCTATGATAAAGGGAGTTACCCTATTTTGAAAAACATGAGGTTGGTAGTATGTGTGCTAAGGGCAGCACAACTATAAAGATACAAATAAACAATCATTGGTACAGACAACACAAACTCTTCTTCTGTCACTTAAAATTCAAACCTACTTCAGATCAAATCGGTCACCTCCATTTCCACACAATCAAATACCACACTTCAAATTCAGTTTATGTTTTGAGCCATACTTATATAACAAGTGCAGCCTGTGAAATAGCACTGCAACACAGTGAACAATTAATTATTAATAAACATGAACAGGGATTCCTCAAGAATCAAGGCTCAGGTCCTTCATTGTTTAGTTGTATATTAATGGTTTATTTGAGAAATGTTTAAATGCACTTTGGTTTTATACCTGTTTACCACCTGTCACAGCAACATCAAGATAACTTAATATTTAAAATACTCAGGTGCTGTTTTAGATTCACAGCTCAGCTGAGTAAATATGCAAAAAGCATCTGTGGGATCATAAGTGCAATTTTAAATATTTTTGGTTTAATTCAAAATTGTTGAATTTTTGAATTATGTATGGAAGCTACGATTTCCCCACAGTTATTTTACGTATGTCTATGCCTGAGCAGACAAATATTTACTCTGCAACCTCATCTTACAAATCACTACAAATCATTAAGCAGTACTCATATACATTCTGAAATGCTTACAGGATCTTTCTGCAACAATGTTTCTGGAACACGAAACAGATTGCAATATGTTAGTGCAATACGTAAATAGCCACTCTTACAGGCACATTTCTATGGGCTTTAAGTAACAGAATACCTTAAACTTGTACGTATGACATCCCATACTGAAACTAAATAAGTTGTAATATACTGAGAAATATGTTGTTCAGCCCAATAATATATTGTAAATACATTTAAAACATATTAATGCAAAAGAGAGAGATTGCAATATACCAAAATGTTTTCTTAATATATTCTTTTTTCATAAGATTTTGAATTTGGATTTGCAAGAAAAAAATCAAGAGATGACTGATAGTTCATCAAACCTGTAATCATGGTTATTAATGACAGAATTATATTTCAGATTCAATCTTGTAATAATGTATAATTTCTTTTTACCTTCTCAGTTAAAACACCATTTCAATTTGGTATGTAGGAGCCTATCCGGGGAGTGAGCTGGTACTATATTTTTGTCCCTATGGAATCAGTTGGAAATGAAATAAACCGGAACTCTGTTACCAGACGACTGAGGCAGCATCTGAATACATGTGAGACTGCTGAGCATTTCGACAGAGCAAGCGGGAAGTAGTTACTGCATCTGCACCCACTGACATGCGTACAAGCATGTGGAATGATGGCTATGAGAGTTCAGAGGAGGGAGCATGATGTTATGTTTCTCCTTTAGTGGTGAGAGAGAGGGAGCTTGCCCCTTTTCACCCTCACAGTAATAGCCTGATACTGGAGCTCGATGAGGGGTCAAAGGGGAGGGGATACTCAGTTCTCACATCAAAACACAGGCCACGTGGCAATGTTCTTATGAGTGAGAGAGAGATGAGGGGGGTAGGGAGACGGGGGTTATCTGGCATAATCTGGTAGGGAAAACAATTAGAGCCAGAGACAATGTGCAAGTTTGAAGGCCTCTTGATCCCTTTATGTAGTAGCAAAGAAAATCCTTTAAGCACTAAGGCCACAGGTTGGTCTGTGGAAGAGGAGATTGGTGGTGCTGGTGGGCAGGCGGGGGGGGGGGGGGGGGGGGGGGGGGTGATACTTCACTTCCCCTGGTCAGATACACAGCTGATTGAACGTTTTATTTCCTCAAGGTTTAACAGTTTACCAGCTCTGCCTGTCACAGGAGTGGGAGCTGTACAATGCTGTGGAGAATAAGGAAGAGGGGTCAAGGTCACTGCCCACCTCCTGTCACTATCACATTACTTAATCCTCAAATACACCAGGACAGGACTTCCTCGAACTGCATATAGATGTCTGGGGACTAAATGTGAGAAACTATCTGCTCTGTTGCACAGACAAAAAGGGTCTTGTGGATTTGCACTTTGAAGAAATGCAGTACACACAGTCTCCATGAAGAATAATATTACATTGAAGACAAATATCCCAGTTCCATTGCTGAGTTACCCTTTAATTTACTACACAAATTGTTTATTTATAAGCACAATAATTTGTGCCACTACATTGAATTTATACCTTGCAAACTGACTAATTGATTTATCCCACTCTCAAGGTGTCTATTATCATTCAGTTCATCAGTTATAAACAGATTCGGTATAGTGCTGACGATTGTATCCTGTAGAAGTCTCGTCACTGCTACATATGAGTTGTAGGCTAGTTTTTCAGTTTGTGAACATGAGGACCCTGTATTCTGTAGATTTTTGTGTTTAATTGTCCCGTAATGGATTTGCCAACACTCATGAACATATGCCTTCCTTCAGAAGAGTTTCTTGGATTTGCTACACCTCTTTACTTTCACATAGCACATTGGACATTTCTTCATTTTTTGTTCAAGACCACAGTTCCCTTTCTCTAAAGAGCACCTTGCAAGTGTTATTTTTGACTTAGTTCACCTCTAGAGCACTGTTTTTTGTTACTTTTTTGTTACTAAATTGAAGCCCCCATTGTAACGTTCCTTTGGCAGGTACAGTGCTCTGACGGGCAGCAAATTGAAAAAAAAGAGGGAATGCTTGACCGCCCATATTCAAGTCTCTCAGTACCAGAATGCACCCCGCGCTCCTCATCTAATCTGACCTTTTTCTGAGAGTGGATCATGAGTGATGTAACGCTGTCTAAGGGGAGGGAAGGGCCTCCAAGCCATCCAGCCCAGGAGCCCACACATCCCCTTCTCACTGCCAGACGGAGGAGTTGATGAGGTGTTTGCACGTCCAGGGAGTCTCCTGCTTTCAATGCGCTTTGCTGGAATTGGGACTGAACAGATGGTATCTCGTCAGGCCCCAGACAGGGCTGCCACAGGACAGTCACACGGAGCCTCGTTAAGCCCCCTCTCTTTGTGGTCCTCCAGTCACCATGCACACAATGGTGCTGCTGCCCTTTTCTCACCGTTGGAAATACGTATGAAACTCAGCAGGCATGTAAGCACATGCTTGTGCGCAAACACTCATGTCCATGTGGACATACAGCATGCGCGCATGTACCAACAACAGGCAGTTACTTTTGAATCTAAATACATGTGCATACCATGATGGACAAATTCAGGGGCAGCCACAAGAATCCCTCTTCAAAAGCTCACACACGGAGGCCTAACCATAAAATAACCACCCACAGCAATGCTAATATCTGCCAAAAAATAAAGAATGCATGACTGCTTTATTCTATATGTTACCCCTGATTTTTGAGCACTTTATGATGGAAAAATTACTGAAAGAAAGTCACTTTGGACAACACACATGGTCTTAATATCATGATAGGCTCCATACACGTGTACTGAAAAATATCCAATTTCATGGCTTCAGTGCTGCATGAATCAGTTTCATTCATCATTCTCACTAAACAGTGAGTTAAAAATAAAAGCATTTCAGTTTCAATTGGTTGACTTTGACAAACTTCACTCTAGAGTCTGACGAAAATGCAGTACATTGGGCTGGACAACAAGATGGCAAACAAAAAATACAGGGAGCTTACGATATCCTTAAAAAGGGCAAAATGTTTTTGTTTTTCCAATGTGACATGTATCAAGAGGCACATTTCATTTTCATGCTCTCAGAAAACAGGCCCAGGCCACTGTGGCAAGAGAGGTGTGTCCCGCATGCACACTGGCCCTCTGTTCCATGTTTGGTATGGGAGCAGGAAAGAGGCACAGGCAGCCCCTGTGTGCAGACACCTAACACTACAGCTAGTGTGAGCATCACTATAGGGGGGTGTGGGTGAGCAGCAAGGACACGTTCAGAGTTCCTGCCCTCTAGGTTCATTAGCTACTTGATCTCTTAATAAGGAAACACAAGCCTGAACAGGATGGCGCCACCAATTAGCTAAACAGAGTCACTCAATATGTCACTGCTAGCTAAAACAGTGCACATGATTGATCATTCAATAATTCTTGTGTCTAATGTGTCTAATGTGTCTAATGCACCAATGCAAAAAATGTGTGCAAATTTCTAGGAGTGTGTTTTACCAAAAGACCAAAAGAATTTTTAAAACCAGAAGGTTCTTGAAAGGTTGTGCCCTAAAAACCTTATGAAAAGCAGAGCACACCATAAATATGTATAACTAAATGTAACCAAAATATAAGATAAAAGCAGCAAACAGCTGCTGGAATAATGGGCTTCTTGCAGTGCTGACTATAAAAATGTGCCCAAACCACTATTAGCTCTGAGCCCTCTGGAAGCCCACATTTCTGTGGAGACATTACCATGCTCCTTTCAGGTCCCCCGAGGCCACTCTGTCTGTATTGAGTCGTTTGCGTTAACTGCGCTCGGAGGCGGGTGTGCCTCTGCTGTCATAGCGGACCTCCTGCTAACAAAATGGCCTCCCTCTCCCGTGTCCCCTTTAGCTCCAGGGACTCTGCATATGGATTGAATGTGGGAGATGTTAAAAAAACGTGTCAGTAGTTTCCTGCATTTGCCCATCTTCATGTCGCTGAGGGCAACACCACACTGAGACATATTTCAGGGTGTAGGCTTGTGAGACGCCGCTATTCACAGGTCAGAAGGGAGCCACATGCTTCCTGTCTGCCTGAACAGAGATGCTGTGCACACCTGGTGAGGACAGGCCCATGTGCCTTGACAACACTTAAACATGCTGTGGAGTACCACCATTTACAGAGTTTTAACCAATACTTAGCAGAGAGTCATAATGCAGCAGCAGTGGTGGGAATATTGCACAGATCTGTGAACTCTGTGGGAGTGTGAAAAGTACAACTCTGACCTATGCTTGTGAAATTGCCTGGTTGAAATTGATTGGTGTGCAACTGCCCATGCTGAGACTACAACTGCCAGTGGTACCAGTGCCCGGAGGTGTGCTAGTTTCATGGAGAGGCTGGCCCAACCTGGTCAACACTCCTCTTGTGTTAAAGCTTCCTTCTAAACTATGCCAGTAACAAACTTGCCTCTCTCTTTTGTTTCTTCTACTCTGCTTAAAGGGAAAGAGAGGAGGTGGTACATGGAGGTGGAAGCATGAGACCCCACCATCTCTCTATCAGCTGGGTACAGAGATCATTCTGAAACACCAGTCTGGCATGGGCTGTACTGAGTGCCGGACCCCCTGCCCCTGTTCCCGTTTTATCCCAATGCTGAGGAGTGCCAGTCATCACGGCTGGGGGGGAAGGTGCCATTTCACTGAGAAAAAAAACATGTGTGCCCTGTGCAGCTGTTGGGAATATAAGCTGTACCCCAACTCCAACAGTTCCAACAGCTAGGGGTCACCACATTTATGTGGTAGGGGTGAAGTTTACCAATTTTTCTAGACGCCATTTTAATTGACTTGTGTCTTTTCCCTGTGCAAGAGGTTGGTATTAACATGACATGTCAACTCAGGGGCAAAATGAACATTTCTGCACACCTGGTGAGGACAAAGGGCATCAGACAAAAACTAAGAATTAGGAAAGAAGAAATGTCTTAATGTGAGTCAGTGCCAACAGGTTTCCCTTCTATCAGTAGTACTGATGTACTACACTCCTTGTGTTGGGCATAGAAAAACAAATACATATAGTACAGATGTAAAAACTAAGGGAAACAAGCAATTTTTGGAGCCCTGGGAATCTCAGCAGAGATGAATCAATTCACCTCTGCAGGAGAAGAACACTAGTTTAAAATGTTTTCCTGTGAAGCCAGCCAGAGGCACACTGAAAACACAACTCACCACACAAAGCTCTTGATTAATAGAACAGAAGCACAGAGCCTGTCTGCCATTGTATGCTGTTCAGCTCCTTCCCTACTTATAATTTATTTTCAACAATGGCGCTGGGGGAGGGTGTGGGGTGGGGGGTGGTGGTGGTGATGGTGGTGGGGGGGTAGGATGTGATTTTTCACTGTGACAACAGTGCATTCCATCTTGCCTTCTCCTCAGCCGTCTCCGTTAAAGATCGCCGGGGAACTTCTGTTTTCTTTCTCAGTTACCAGTGTGTTAGTGGCAGTGTTTTAATACGCTGTCTCAATACCTCGGTGTGACTTTCTGTGAGGTTGTTTCTCCTCCTGCTTGATGCATTTGACTGGCATCTGGCACAGAACCGGATAACCATTATTTTGAGCGGAGCCGGACCACTGGTGCACAGATTTTGGCATGTCTGCTGTTCCGCCTGGACATCGCCTTGACCCCCCCCCCCCCGTAACACCAGGCCTGCATGTCAATGGCTGCCTCGCTCACTCTGTCAGACAGGTCCGAGGCAGACCTTCACAGCACAGCACCTGTGTCCTCCTGGACCTGTCAGATGATGTTATTCAGAGCAATGCCACGCAGGTCCCCCGTGAACCTCACTCACTCGCAGGGCCCTGAGCTCTGCTGGCCACTATTTACACTCGTGCTGCCCAATAAAATGACATAACGGTCTCATCACTGGTGGAACAGCATGAATGATTTGCAGCAATTTTATCATATAGCACAAACTATGCATACAGGACACTGACAAACAGCTGACCTGCTCCTTCTAGAGGGATCTTTATAGCATTTGTACCCTCTTCCTCAATACAAACATGAACCAGGTATGTTTCAATGATGAGTTCAAATCAAGCTGCATCGTTGAATGCAAGGTGATATAACTCCCAACTCCACAGGGCTCTCTCAAGCATAAAGGCTAGTCATCTGAAATAGCCTTTAATCACTCTCATTCATGCCTGAAAATGACATTACTGTGATGTCAGAACTGAACAAAAACCCAGCTGGACTATTTTTAACAATGATGGGGTGCATGACCACCTGTTGGTGGTCCAGACCGCTGCTGCTCTCAGCTGGAAACGGTCAACTGACTGCTGCCCAAAGGCCAAGATCTGAGATTATAACAAAGATAACATCTCATGGTGGAATGAAGAGCAGCACCAGCAGAGAAATCTCTGTGAATCCCTCAGTGCAAGAATGGAGATTTTGGCCCATTCACTCCATCAAAAACCTGAGGGAAGAGGGCAGAGGGCTGACTGGGGCCAATTCATCTAAGCCATGGCCTGAGATGGATCCTTCCATCTGATATAAGCCTTTTAAATCATGAAGGTAAGGTCTGGAAAAAGGCACAGCTCTAAATCGATACAATAAAACAACTTTCTTGCACCGTGGTGCTGAATTCAGGCAACATCACAGTTTGTAAAGTACCTTTCTCTTTTTTTCAGGTAATACTGTGCCCACTGTTCTATGGTTAGAGGTAGTGGTGAATCTCAATGTAGCGGGATCCCATGTTCCGAAAGAGTAACTCCCAGAAACAGGGCTGAGCCCAGGCGCCTCTGTCTCGTAAGCTTGATGCAGAAGCAGCATCTCTGGACCTACGCCAGGACCTCGCTGTTACTGATTAATACACAATTAGGTCCTGGAGTCTAAGTGGGAGGGAGGAAGGTGATTTAACTTGTGTTCGCTTTTTAGTGGAATAATGAGGACTCCGCCACTCCCAGCAATACATTTCCCACATTGTCAAAATTAATTTACCCAGGCTTTGGTGACACAGGGCTTGCTCTCCTCTGTACTCGTTAATGACTCCTTAGACTTTGTTAGTGTCAAATTCTTTTTCGTCAGACATGATCATTTGTATCAGTCATTTCCTTACCTAGCGAAGATGTTACTTGAAACCATTTGATTCATCATTTGATTTAAAATACCTTTGGTGGGTATTGGTAGTATTGGTAGGCAATCTAACAGTATG
Organism: Megalops cyprinoides; assembly: GCF_013368585.1. Classification (NCBI taxonomy): domain Eukaryota; kingdom Metazoa; phylum Chordata; class Actinopteri; order Elopiformes; family Megalopidae; genus Megalops; species Megalops cyprinoides. The sequence continues at coordinate 39,678,692 of NC_050583.1, forward strand.
GGCACATAGCACTTCAAATATATCTACCATCCACTCCTAAAAAGATGGTGACACCAGGTTACCTCTTCAAAGAAGCAATCCTGAAGGGCAGCAAGCTTCTTGTCAAATGGAAAGCTGATTAAATATTAATTAATTCTTTTTTGCAGAGCATACCTAAGCACTAACAGCAATTCTGCAGACTACTGAGTTCTACTGTCGCTGAAGGAGATGTCCGGTTGCCTGTTGGTAAAGTAGTGCATTAACCACCATTGGGAGAGTGCCTGTCTACTTGTAATGGACTGTGTGCCGATGAAAGCAGAATCCTCTTTGTAAAGGCTTCAGTGAGAGAAGGGGTCAGTCTTATTTGAGTAAGGCGTGGAAGGTGATTAACCATCCTGGATCAACATTCCAGGTTGACCTGGATCCGTTTTCCAGTCCAGACCAGGGGCAGAACTCTACGCTGACTAATTGGCTGTGCAGGCTGAGGGCACACAGGACTGCTTTTGTTGCCCTGTGGACTACAGCCCAAATCACAAGGAATGTCCTGTCACTCTGGCTCTTATTGGTTTAGAGGGTGTCCATGAGCAGCTCTGACACAGGGCCTATACACCTACTCTGCAGACCTTCACTTAAACTCAGCTTCTGTTATATTAGCTTATACACTTTCCTCCAAATAGCTAACGAACAGCACTTTCAAACAAATGACTTCCCTAACAAACCGTGTTCAACATGTGCATTATTTACCGCAACGCACCTAGTCAACACTCCTGTACATAAATTTTAACAACTGCAAATTGTTCAACCTTATTCTCAACATAATAATCAGAGCAGAACAAATATTTTTCTTTCCTCCACTGAACACCATCATGGTGTGTAATTTATCATTATTCTCACAATGCACAACAGGGTTGTTCCCAAACCGAAATAAATAACACCATAGCCAATAGCATGCACCAAGTTGACAGTCGCTGAAATGTTCCCAGCTGCCATTAGTAAACAAATTTAGACTTGTTACTCCCAGTGCCGCGTGGATCTGTGGTGCAGGATCGGGCACTGTTGTCTGATAGACGATCCAAAGTAACAGGGAAGGCAGCCCGTCATCACTGACCCATACAAATCACGGTACATACTTCTAGCACTGCACTCAGTCTCTGTGTCATGCATTCCAGGGAAACTGGGAAAGAATTTCTTTTTCGCTTCCACATAACCGGCAAACTTTGACCCCTAAAAGCAACATGGACACGAATGCACTACTATAAGCTGCTGACATATAAATTTGTATCTCTACTAATGAGACCTTTCTGTAGAGGGAACAACTGGTGTTCAAGTTCTACAAATACTAGAATAAAATGACTAGAACACAGCTACAAATAGGAACCCTAAGCCCTGCTGTCCTTGAGAATGTGACACTCCACTTGGTGGAACAGTGGATTGACAATCAGGCATGAGAACTTAACTGAAATGTGAACTATTTTACTTCTACCTAATCTGGCTACAACAACCAGACTTGTTTAACCTCCACTGTTGGCAGAGACATCAAAAACTTGCAGTCTATTTTTCAAAAACAGGCCTAAAAGACAGAAATAGGCATGTTGCAAATGACAAAAAATGCTTTATCTTTTTATTTCCTGAGGGCTAATAAATGAAAATAATATTAGTGAAATAGGCCTACTGAACCATCTTCAAAGCCTGACTCTTATCTCTGTCTGGGAGTATTTGCCTATTTCTCTGACTGCCAGCCAGCATGCCTCCATTGTCTAAAGATGGCTGGCGAGATAACAAGGTGACAAGCGAGCTTCTTTTAAAAATTGTAGCATCTTCTGTTTTAAATGTATTACAAAAGCAACCAATAAACATGCCCCCAACCCCCCAACACACACACACACACACACACACATGCACACAGTAAGAGCGGGAGGGTGTAGAATATGACAAAATCAATACTGTTGCTTTCAAAACAAATACATTTTTAAAATAATGATTAAATAAATAAAGAAAGAAATAAATGCAGTATCAGGAAACAACTGCAAATTATATGTGGAAGGCTAAAAAAACTTCCCAAAATCTGTTTTAGTTTCATACTCTGAAAACCCTTCTGCTCTGTTGAGATAATGAAGCAACATTTCTAAACAATTATGTAGTACATGTGCGTGGGTATACACTATGTAATTCTAACAGATGTATTTACAACAACTGTGCTCCAAACTATAGCTCGTTCAACTGTCTCCTCAGCTATTCGTATTCTATATGCCTTATACATCTCCCATTTTACACTCTCCACATCTACTGAAAAAGTGTCATACCAGACACTTTAGTGTTGCAATATGTCTTATGACAAATATGTCATAAGAAAGTAATTGGAAATAGTTATTTTGTTATAATGCCCATTCATACACGCAGATACACACATAATTCCCTAGCAAGGTAACAAGACCATCAAAGCAGAAGCAATCGTGTTGGCAACCGAAGATGGACTTGCACTTCGACTTCATGAGCCGGAGTGATGCTTTCTCCGTCTGCTGTCCACGATCCACGATGCGAATAAAATGCACAACAGCAGGCCGGTACAAGGTACATTAATCACGGAAAACGCATTTTTAAAAAAAAAATGAAGTGAAAAAGAGGCACACCAATAGATTGGCTCTAAACGTATGCGGCTCAGTCTTAATATAATTACAATGTATTGTCCTTATGCGGATTGTCAGACTCACAAGTTTACTCGTACAACATCTGGCTGGAGGAAAGTTTTATTTAATTCTTACTCACTAGTTTTAAAGAGGCATGAAACGCTGCACATTGTAACGCACTTTATGGAAACGCTCGCTCTACAACAGTGCCCGTTAGAAAAACTGTCTAATTGAGACTCTTCTAATAATTCACACCTGGCACTTTAAATGTCAATTTGACATCGTCTCAGAGAAAGCAAGATGATTTTTAAAATGCGGAAGCGCTTTCTGAATTCATAAGAGATCTAGTCGTAAATTTAAGATTTTGTGTACATTCAGGAGATAATTAACGTTCAGGAGAGAGCATTGGTCCAGCAATGCACCTTTCAATTTGACACGAAGGCAAAAGACATTTGATACTCCAACTATAAAAGCGTTATTTTTTGTCGTGAGCGAGTAACTAAGTAACTTGTGATTATTGCACATAAATTTAATTTAAACCTTAAATTATAAATACGTTAAGCGTATTACATGTTTAATATTAAAATATTTAATTCCACGCCTACCTGTCCCGATTCGTTTCTGAATTTCTCCGTGGTCGTCTGTGCCCAACATTTCTCTCGTGGTAATGTGACAGAACTGAACGGCTACAGCTGAGCGCCGGGATCGCGCTTTGGAAATCATACCGGCAACGCGCGCTACCCCTTCTTCCACGGTAATGCGCAACTGAAGGGGTTCCTACCGGCGAAACGGGATCGCGCATCCTGTACAACACAGTCACGCTCCATTGTGACTCCTTATGCGCAAACAATTCATTGAAATAAATAGTTTTTTTTTTCTTTTTGCGTCACGTTTTTATTCACTTCAAATTTAGTTGCCTTATAAACGCATCGTTTGACTTTATAAATAAATGAGGAAGCAATAATATGTTGTACATACAGATTTTGGATAAGTGACGGCACTGCCTCAGTAGATCAATACGCTGTAGCCGGCGCGTGGCTACAGTCTACAGAGGATTACCTTCTCACTATGAACGGAGCATAAAATCATGAAGTAATATCAGTGAAACAACTGTAGTCATTCTAATTGAACGAGTCATCTAAATTAGCAGGGGAAATAAACAGTCCTACTATTGTAAATAATTTTAGAATTCATGTGATGGTCCCCTTTTTAGAAAGATAGGATGATAATACACTTTCAAGATGATTATTTGGTAAGACTGGACTTTGAAAACTTTGATTGGTAGATTATGGGAATGTGATCAAGTAATTTAAAACTCTAATTAGAAACCTATGTATCTTGTGGTTAAGAACATACATAACCATTTTTACGGCTAACAAAATGAAAAAGCTATATGTAGAATGCTACTAAAGCATAATATTAATTGACAGGATCAAACAAAATCTCCAATGATGACTCAGTGACATTCTAAGCCTCTGGCAAGCTATACTGCTGTTCCATTTAATCTTATGTACTTCTGCGAACCAGCTGCTAACATAATATGCTCTTAAGTGTGAGCATCAAATTATCAGAGGTACTAATGGTAAAACCCCCTGTAAGACATGCTGGTGTTCATTTACAAACAAGGAAATAATTGTCAGTCAGTTAGTTACAGAAACACAAGACAGGGTCAGGGGCAAAGAAAAACGAGGACGCCATGGTCCCACGCCAGTATCCTAAATTCCGTCTAACTTAGGCTCCCCTTTGCCATGTAGGCCAATTGACTACTCATTAAAATTGTTGGTACACATTCAGCAGCAAATGTCTCAGGGTCACTTTGAGCAGGCTGCTGTTAGCGCGCGAGCTTTGTCCCGCACGCGCAAGGCAGCTGTCATGCAGACATTGATGGATGCGCTGTGGAAACATAACTTGGAGTTTGAGCTATGTCCTTCCCTGCAAGTACTTTGGCACCATGCTCGACCAACAGGAAGGCTCATAAAAATAAATCCTGAGTGTACACAGCAACCGAAGAGGGTGTAAGATAATACTCATCAAGAACTCCTCTGCTATGGAACAGCTTTCATTTTGCCGTTTAGTTATCAAACTTCATATGGTGGTAGTTTGAGGAGTGGTAGGTTTTTTGGGTGTGGACCAGAATCACAAAACTTCCATGATGTCAGTTATACTCATTCATTATCACTATTACTACTTCTGGCCTGCCATACTTATTTTCAATCATGCTCATGAACACCCTGCTGGATGGCTCTGCATTCACCTATAATGGAAACTGTAGGTTGAATGCCAAAAAGAAACTCTAGTAGGTGCCAGAAAACTTCGTCTGCTCAAAGATGTACTTCTGTTTCCATCAGCGCTGTCTTAAGTTGACAAAAATCACCACCTGATGAAAACAATTTCATGTTGTATTATGAAATTGTTAAATAAACATTATTTTGGTCTTTTAAATTATAATGTAATATATTTATTTATTTACAGGGCTGTTAATGCAGGATTTTATGATTACTTTGAAGTGCTCATGTACATAAGTCTGATGCCAGCTAAAAATGTTGGACTTGAGCTACATTACTGATTTCTTTTTTTCTGAATTCTTACCAAGCCAACTGTTTCAACAATAATGTTCTGACATCTCAGACAAGGCACCTGTGTATAAACAAATTATTTAAAGTTCCAGCAGATTATTTTTATTGTATTATGCTATTTTTCAGAGAGATGACTGTAACTGTAACCATCAGACAATGGTTGATTTACCTTCTGTACACTAAAAATGTATGGATTACATCCAGTAATCAATGGTCGTAAATTATTAATCACATACAGCACTGGCCTTTCCATTACTGATATTTTTCTGAGTATGTGAAATGTTATATCCTTTTGTAAAGACTCAATGGCAAGCAAGAAGATGAAACATTGCTTTACCAACTAAAAAGCTGCAACGTGCAACTGATAAGAAGCTGCCCTTATCAAAATCAAGCCAATGCTTTATGATCATACCAGAGTACTGTAGCATGGAAAGCATTATTGACAGTTTTCATAGGAACACAAATACTGTACTCAGTAATTCTGAGAAAACAGGCCATTTCAATTATGTACTATCAATATGGTGGGCCTCATTTTATGGTAATATTTATTTATCCCCAACTGGATTGTAACTGGAGGTGAATTGTCTTGCTCGAGGTTTTAACAATAACAGCAAAGTCCTAGATGGGATTTTATCCCATGATCCTCTTATCTCTTCCATATATACATTCATGTCTGGTTGTCCTGGGTTGCAGAGGCCTACATACTGTACTTATATTGAACTTATAAAGTGCTCTCATGCAAATGCAATGCATGTACAAACAGATGCACAACAGCTTAATTGTACTTAGAACTACTCATATTTTTTCTGCAGCTAGTGGGCATTATCAGGAATTTTAGGTTGAACCCATCATGCTTCTCCATTCTAATTCACTGTAATAAAAATGTACCTTATCTTTTAAAAAAGCCCTCCTTCTTTTGTGATTCCAATTTACCTGGTTTCCATGGCAACCATCTTTGAAGCAGGCATAGGGACTCCATTCATTGCTGCCTTTAAATTCCCTGCCTAAATGGAGCATTTAAAAGATGTGAAGAGAGAAGCAAAATGAGCAGAGGGAAGAAAAATAATAATTGAGCATTAGGCTCTTGATTATCTCCTGAGTGACGGCACATAAAATGGAATAAGAATGCTGTGCTAAAAACGACTAGACGATAGATGTGGGGTCCTCCATTATTGTTATTTGTTTTATTTTATGTACCGTCCATGTTGAATTATCTGTTACATTTCAATGAACATTTTATATTCTGTTATCTGCTGTATGCCACAGAGGTTCTTCACAGATTCCTTCCTGGAACATTTGCTGGTCTGATTCTGAAAAAGGAAGGATGTGGTAGTGTTTGCCAGAATGGATACCATGGCAAATAGGAAGATAACTACAATACACTCCGTCATCCTCTGTACAATCATTTCTGATGGTACAATTGCTGGGTATGCTGTCTGCCTCATCAATCAGATATGAATTACTGTAACATAGATAAAGTTAAATTCTCTTTTGATCTATGATCAGAACCATAAGTTCACATGACAAGAACTTTAGGGAATATGTACTGTTGTGTGTGACAAATGGATGGTTTTTGATAACGTCTGACATGCTATATCCAGCCCTTTGTTAAAGCATTGAGGAAAACAGGTCTCATAACTACAGTGGACTTCTGGCTGCTAAGATATTAAATACATTAAGAGCAGAAGTCAGAGTGTGTGACCTCATGGTGATATCAGAAATACTTCCTAAAATCAATGATAGATTTGCTATTTTTGGAAATACTTTTCCATCTTATTTTCTCTAAACCACAGCCACATCAAAACCTTTACAACAAATCAGGAACATCTAAAATAGACTTGGTTTTTTTTCTTTCTTTCTTTCTATATAAACTCATACTGGAGATATTACATCTCTCACTCCCCATTTGAAATACGCCACAGGCCTTCAGATTCGCCACAACTTAAGAAAAAATGGGAGAGTTCACAAGGCCCTGCTATCTCATTCAAGTATTTAATACATTGGCAGCATGCAAAAGTAAATTTGTTGTGATGACTGGCATAGGGTGTGATATTACATTTTCAATTCCTCTACTCTTGTGGGGGAATGACTAGTTCATCAAATTAATTCTCATATTTCAGGTTCCCCCCAGAACAATACAGAGGCCATTTTCCATCCTTTCCTGGGCCAGTTCTGCAATACCAGTGAAAAGTTTGTATTCCATAACCCCAGGCAATGCTTTTAATTAGAATTCCACGTCAAATTTACCAAGAAGCTAATTACATCCTAGCTGCTAATGGCCAAGTAATTGCTCTGAGAACATGCAATAATGGGCAGCTGACCCAACCCAACCTGACCAGAGTAGAGTGAAGTCTAAATGTACTGTACCCTTGGGCAAGGTACTTAACCCACAATTGCCTCAGTAAATATCCAGCTGTATAAATGGATAACATTGTAAAGAACTGTAACCTATGTAAGTCGCTTTGGATAAAAGCGTCTGCCAAATGAATAAATGTAAATGTAAATATACTAAACAAAATGGACCTGATTTGTTATGATAGACATGGTTCTAGCTATTTCTGAAAGAATCCCATTATTTAACAAAATATGTCAAGCCTGTTTTGCCTGTTTAAATGCCACAGTAGTCTAAAAATAATCATGAGCATTACTCTGCAAGGTTACAGTGTGTGTTTTTTGTGGACCCAGTTCCTCTCTTTTTGCCATCACATGCCTCTTTTTACAGAATGGATTCTTTTTACAGTATCCTCCCACAATCAATATTCATGACAGCAATATGGAATGAGCTCAGTTTGACAAGTTCATCCTTGTCTGACTGCCTCCAAATGAATAATCATTTACAGAGGGCAAGGAGGCTGGGTGCACTTGGTGGAGCGGGTGTCTTGGAGGCAGGCACGATGGATGGGCTTTTGATGTGTGCTCCTGACGGAGCGTTTTGTGCCCAGGGTGCAGTGTGGCAGGCCGAGCAGGTCCAGAGAATGAGGGCAATTACTTGCATCTCATTCACGCAAGTGGGTGGTGAGAGTTTAATTGGGATGGGAAGGGCCCTTTTCTTTTTAAAATGCACCCAGTCAAGGAGTGAGACCACAACTTCGGGACAGTGTTCCCATCTTTCAGACAGGCAGCAGTAATTATTTAAACTAACCCATTGTATTGACTCAGGTACAGCCCAGTCCCTAAATCACTGAAAACCAGGAGGAGTCCCTGCTTTGGATCAATTAAGACAACATTGCACAGCATTAAGTGATCAATTGCACAGGTGAAATGGTAATATGCTGTGGTGACTTTCCTCCTGCTGAATGATCAGGCTGATCACACTGATTGGGAAGACAGATTGCAAATAAACAGTAACAAAATGACATTGTCATTGGTATGAATCCATTCTAAAAGATGCTGCTGCAACTCATACTTTCTGCGTGTGTTTTCTGCAGAAACTGAAGAGGTCTGCTCTAAGGAACTTACAGGCTCATGTGTAACATTTTCTTCAGGTTTATGCTTTATTAGGCTGAAGCACATTAAGATAATTAAATGCCTGTGAAGAGGCATGGCAGATAACTCTCAGCCCTTACAGCATGAATTTTATCAATTACACATTACAGTAAGGCTAGGAGGGATGTACAGGAGGGCTACTTATTGCCTCACTGGCAAACCACAGGAACATTTTTAAAGTGCCCATCACACCCCAGGCTGGTATGATTACAGGGATGGACAGACACAAGACTCTCGAACAGCATATCAAGATCCATCCCAAATTTTACATCACAGCTGCCGTGCATGTGGTAAAACTAAGACTCCAATTTCACAACAGTTTGAAAACACTAATATGTTGAAGTGATCTGAATTTGATGAGAACACAGAGTATAACTGACTTCCATTACATATTAAATAGCTCTGTGCTGGGTTTGAAATGGGACAGATTTCTGTGCAAATTAGATGGAAACGTATTGAAATGGAGGCTGTGCACCAGCAACATAAAATTAAGGATTTTCAGGCTTGAAGCTTAAGTCCCACAAATTTAAATCTTAAGTGCAAATAAAGCAAGAAACCTTATTGCCAACTGCTGTTTCAATTTGATTTAAGTCAAAGCGTTTAAGCACAAACATGGAATATGCTTCTGCTGGCAGTAGATTCAATAGCGCAGCCTTGAATCACTAAAAGTTGGAGGACTACTGACAGCTCAGCTGAGGATATTTGAACATATAGTCAGGTACTGGTTCAGACCATGCTAACAATGAGTCTCTTTCAACTTATACATTATAAAAATACACCAGAGGTCATGCCTGAATTTGCAAACACTGGGAAACATCTGCACATCGGGCCTTGGTTCTCCATACAAATCTTGGTGAGAAATCACAGATGATTCACTCACAGGCTACACAAAGGAGCTGCTACAGAAAGACAGCCTTATTTTCTTTGGAGGGGCAGTCTCCCTGCTCGGCACAAGAGGGCCTTTGGAGATGGAGGTATGAAGCATAGTTTGATTTTCCTGACTGGATTTAAGGCAACAGAGAGGCTATTTAGTGGGCAGGTAAGGCCTTGTAATCAAAAGAGTAAGAATATGAAGGAAAGCAGAAGAACTGGCACCTCTGGCATGGCTTGCTGATTTACTGTTTGTTGAAACAACCAGACAACACAGTAGACCACGGGGAAATAATCAGATCAATCTGACTCATAAAAACTTAATGATCTGTACATCAAAACCTAAACTTGGAAATATTATATGCAAATGAGATTGTCTTCCCAGATAAATAGGCAAAACAACATTAGGATCTGATAAGTGAAGTATCCAGTAGGCCTTACTCTGGATCCTAACCTGTGGTCAGGGGATGCAGTTTGAAACTACCAGGCTGGACTAAAGGTAGCTTGCTCTGCCACATTATCACCAAGGTTCTTTCTGCCAAGGATGAAAAACACAACTGTCTGGAGAATGAGAGCAGTCCTAGAAAGGGCATGTCTTCAGTTAGGCACCTACCCCTCTACTGGTTTCCTCTTGCATTTGAAATCGATTATTCAGTAGGAAACCTGAAGGATTTCACAGCAGTTTGAAATATGAGTAGGAAGCATGGTTGGAACTGGTATTGGAAAGATTTTGTAATAACAAAAATGATTGAAATAAGAATACAACTTAACAATAAAACTTAATCCAATGGGAAACATTTACTTTACAGGTGATATACAGAAGCAAGAGAGAAATAATACACAAATCCATAGAAATGTATACTGAAAGCCAATGAGCCTGTTTCCACTCGAAATCTTTTTGGGATCTCAAATAATGGGTCCATTTAACGGGTGTCGCTGATATTATGTAATATGTTACGCTTGTAAAATGGCAACCAGGAATAGGAGACAAGCTCCAGAAGACTGACCACTTACGAAGAAGATTTTCAGTGAGCCAGAACCTGGCTGCCTCCCCTACCCTGATGTTACTTTAGCTCTGCCTACTGTCAACCACCTATTATCAACCACCAAATGGTGTTGTGAAAACAAGAATAAATAAAATGGCATTTTGATCCCTGCGCAGCACAGCCAAGCAAGTTTCAAACAAACACAGCATTCATCGGAAATGGTCCGCACCCTAATTAGGGAGGCTTAACTGTGCTGGAGATACAATCGGTCAATCTAAGTGCCAGGGATAAACACTTCCTCTGGTCTCTGGATCTACACTTCCCATTCATGGCCTTTTCAGACTGTGACAAACTTGCAAATATTCTCTAGTTCAGTGTCCACACTAACTTCCATCTTGTGCTGTTGTGAATATGTATGTCATTGATGCTGCTGGTGAAAGGCATAGCTTACCTTCCTTTGGTGTTTGTTGTGGGGATGGCAACAACTAATATTCACACAAATTCCATACAAAAGCAAAACATATTGTAAAATACTGAGATGTATGTGGATCAGCGCAATAATATATGGCAAATACATTTAAAATACATTGATTTAGATCAGAAATATATTCCAATATATCAAAACAGAAATAATTTTACAAATTTTCAATATACTGATTAAGCTAAACAATATGCTCTCTAAAATGTATCCACTATATATGTAACTATGCCAAACCATGCTGAAAAGTGTGTCAAGGTTAGGTGGTTACCAGCGGGCAGTTGCAAACCACACATTATAAATCCTAGATTCACATCAGTAGTGTGTGTATAACGGTTGAAAAGGAGCATAGAGATTCTGCTACAAAAAGACAGCCTTTTAGTCTTAACTGAAATTTCCTTGCAGTGCTGTAACATCAAATTAATCAGTTCACACTAATTCAAAGCTTCAAAAAGAGCAAAGTTGTTTCCAAAATCAGAGGGCGTAACTCAATTCATTCTGCTAATCCTTTACTTTATAAACTTTTCCATGTCATTTTCAATGTTAATCCTTCAATACAAACAATTGAAAATTAATGAAATGTAACAGCACTGGAGGTTTATAAGCAAAATTATTATTTTTCACTCAATATGTAGCTTTCCATAAACTGCAAAGTTTTGCAACTGGAAAAATGAATTGATAATAATTAATGTGTAATTTTGTGCATCTTTATCAGTTTACCACTTTCTTTAACTATTTTTGTGTGTACTCAGTTTATATCAGCTCAGTTCAATGCAAGAGTTCAATGCACAAGAAATGCAACATCAACCTTACAGAAGCATTATGGATAGACATTTTACTTTACTTGAAAAAAGAAATGTTTTTCAAAATGTATTTTTTTTTTTTAAATTTTAAACAAGTTCTTACATATACAATCTTCACCTGTCCCTTTTCTCATTCTATCTCCTGATCTTTTCTCCGCTGCTTTTTTTAATAGCTGTTTTCTCCTGAAGGTTACACTTGCCTTGAGGGGAGAGAAAATGCTAGAAAGACCCACTCCATTTCCAGCTACACAAATAGCCATTTCCCGCCAGAATAAACCCACTTTAGTGCACTGACCCACCATGTTGCACTGTTCCTGCCGATTGACAGGGAAAGATGAATGTCACTCTGCTTTATTTTTCACACCGCCTGGCTGCAGTTATTTAAATGTCATTGGGGTACTAGAGAGGGAGCAGGCTCCTACATCATATATTTGTCTATGTATGTATCCACTAGTTCAATGTATAGCTGTAGAAAGCAGCGCTGTGGTATATGTACCAACTACATGTTAACAACCTCTGGATATATAGACAAAGCTACTTATTACACATTACATTCCATAGCAGATACCATTATCCAAGGAAAGTTATAATCTACTTATAACCCATTCATAAAGATGAATTTTTAATGAAAGTTTAGTGCCTTTCTCAAGGGTACATCAGTAACTCTCCACCCAAGATTCAGACCTGAAACCTTATGATTGCAAAACCTAACTCCTAAACCTAACTCCTAAGTCAATATATATTGAAGTAACACCCCACTCATGTATTTTCCATCAATATACTGAACAAAAGTCTCACTCAGGTATACCACAAATCTTTCCAAGTTTCTGGCTGCGACACAAATTAGGTAGCTTCAATAATTGCTTTGAGAATATACCTCCTCCATTTAATTTATTTAACCAAGTGTATACAGTCTTCCACCTGTCTCTCCTGTTTTGAGAAAGACATTCTGAAGTACTATATTCCCTGACCCCAAAACAGATCTCCTACACTAAAGAAAAAGAATAAATTATTGACACACAACATGAAAATTACTTAAAATTCAAGGAGGAACCAGAAGACTATCATATGAATCATCCTATCCGGGGGTGCACCCACCAGAAGTGCAGAACAACAGCCTGTTGTCTCTGCTGCTTGCTTGCGCAGCAGTCTTACACAGATAATAAGCACTGGAATGAGTCAACCTATAATGCCAGGGAAGTCATATTTCCTGCCCTAAGAAAGACAGGCTCTGAGCCCCCTTGCTGATATGAAAGAACTGTCTCAGACTGCTCACACATTGCGGCTTTTTCTCTCCAGTTGAGAATACACATCCACATTTGACTGCTCACCCACTTTTAATGTTTTCCTCTGCTGTCTCAACACGATCGATGGCTATATAATGACTGACTATTCTATAACTGGCAGTAAACTGCAGCAGTACATCAAATAAACAATGGTGTGCTTTCCTAAAGACTGAGGCCTCTCCCCAGATTTTGCGGTCGTAAGGATAAAATCAGTGGGAGAGCAATGCATCCGGGATAACTTCATCTTTACACTGTAGGCACATTAATAAAAGGTTGCACATGCATTTGGAGCATGACAGTGAAATCCCCCCCAGACTCAGCACTTTCACCACTTTGTCTCTGATATCATGTTAGTTACTTAGCACTAACAGTAGGTATGTTCAACGATTGACACTTGTTGTTTGAAAGCACCAGCAAGCTGATCAGATGTCTGTACAATGGCCAGCTGTCTCTCTTGGATTATGTTCCTCTCTCTTAATGGAAACTCTTACCTGTACTCTTTTCATTTGTGTTGATCTGCGTCTCCCTCTGCACATTGACCTCTCCACAGAGATGAGCTTATATTTGCTACTCCTCATTTTCTATTTTAATCCAGTAACTGCATCTTCTCATATCTTCTCTTGGTTATATTTTCTATGCAATTGATGAATGATTTCTCGCCGGTCTTCCCACCAGTATCAGCATATCTATCAGACACCCCCTCTTGGATCTGTTTCTGCCATCCTAAACTTGATCTTTTCAGATCTGATCTTTCATTTCATCATCACCATCACCATCTCCTGTTGACCCTTCTCCCCTTTTCCTCCTCCTAAAAATTTATTAGGGGGAGCGGTGCCACTCCTGATTCCTTCTTGTCTCATTCACACTTGCTTGCTATTCAGTTTTGGAAAATTTAGCAAAATGTCTCCCTTTCTGATAATGCATTCCACACAATTCCTAATTCAGCCTTGGCCATTTCTTGGCTCAAGCACTAAGTTGTTCTTTGCTGGCCTTTCTGCTCATGTGTTATGCTGTCTTCAGCTTACACATAATTCTGCTACAGCTTGCTTTTTCTCTTTCTTGCTTCTCTCACCACTTTGCTGCTCAGACTGGCACCCTGATGTTGCTCACATTCACTCTAAAGATGTTACTTTTGCTTACTGCTGTGTTAACATTCAGCTTTGTGTTAATCTATTATTTCTCAGTATGTGCCATCTTCATTATCTTTTTTTCTCCTCTTGCTGAATCTCATTCTCTCTTCTTTTTTACAGTAATGGAATGAACTACTCACCCACGTTAAAACTGCAGAGTCTCTTACTTTCCATCATCTTGTAGACTCCTAAACAATACCTTGGCACTGTGTTGAATCTTCATTCTTCTATTCACCCCTCATTTAATGCCTTGAATGGATTTGCATATTTAAAATTACCAATGATTTTCTTCCTGTAGAAATTCATAATTTTGCCATGTTAATCATGAGCTTGTTTTTATACTGGATTGGATTACATTGCGTGCATGCTACTCCCTTGCCACTTGCAAAGATTCAATTTGTAATTTTGTTTTATTCAAAAAGCAAGTCAATATTTTATTAGATATTGTATTCTGTGTTTCATGAATTGGAAGTACCCCTGGATAACAGCAATTACATTAAATTACATCATTTAGCAGACGCTCTTACCCAGAGCGACTTACAAATAAGTGCATCACTATGCTGAGAGTAGACATTGTAAGGTATTACAAGAGGTCAGTAAGATTCAAAGTTAAGTGCTAGGCTAGTGTGGAGTTTTTTTTTTATAAAGAAAATAGCAATCAATAGGATAGATAGACATAGATAGGGAGGAAGGTAGGCTACAGATACAGCTTGAACAGATGAGTTGTAAGTTTTTTCTTGAAGGCATCCAGGGAGCCTGTTGCCCGAATCTCAACAGGAAGTGCATTCCTCTAGTGTGGAGCCAGTACTGAGAAGAGGCAGGTTCGAGAGATGCTGCCCTTGTATTTCGGGACCTGGTGGTGACCCAAGGTAGCAGAGCACAGCACTCTTGCAGGCTTGAAGGATTTTATCATGTCCTTTATGTATTGGGGGGCTGATCCGTTAAGTCCCTTAAAGGTTAGCAGCAAGGTCTTGAACTTGATCCACGCTGCAACCGGTAGCCAGTGGAGGGACTCAAGGAGAGATTTTTGTTAGCAATTGCTAACTGACATGCTATTACTGCTACTGCTGCAGCTGCTGATGCTGCTACTACTATTAGTAGTAATACTAATACTAATAATAAGTTGTTATAAATTAGTTATCATTGCCATTTTGTCTTTGGACAAAGTACCAATTGTTCCAGCTCCAACGTATCGTGCCAAAATTGCACATCGTTGCTGGAATGCTGAAATATTTGTTGTGGGATTGCTGAAAAACAAATTAAGGAATTTGACATTTGAACTCAAAAGAAGAGTTCATTCAATTCCTCTGACGACGATGACAGAACTTTGTTTTTACCAGCTGCATGAAACAAGAAGTTTGAAATGAACTTTGTAAAAAAAAAAAAAAAAAAAAAGCTCCTTCCAGACATACTTTCACAATAGAAACCTCTTTTTATTTTGTAGTATTTTTGTGATGCGTGTAGTAATTCACAGTAATTTACAAGGAAGGAAGGAAACCCACTTCTGACTGGAACCAACATCAACAACATAACAGACCCAAAGTGCTCCATGTGATTGCTGGTTCATTAATGGGTTTGTGGCTAAGGCCAGAGCCATCTGAAGGCCAATGGTACCTGTGGGAAGCACAGTGTGGAACACGTTTGTGTGGAACACTCCTACGAAATAATCGAGTGGAATACAGGGCAGCTAAAGCCAGAGAAAATACATTTGCACTGGAGTATTCATCCTCAGAGACGAAACCACACTCATCCCTCTCCACACCTAGGCGGACGCACCTTCATGCCCTCATGTGATAACTCACCTACTTGCATACTTGCTACTACTTACTCTCATAGCTCAGGGGTAGGTGGCTACCTGAGCTGATTTCACTGTTGGTTGATTTTGGACCATTCTGCTGCTTTCAAGGTTTGATTAATTTCAGTAATGAAATTAGGCCAAATCCTGTGGGGACAGAGCCTAGAGGGTATAAGGACAAGCCAATCCCAATCCAGGCCAATCCTCATCCAGGCCAATCTCAGTCTAGGCCACTCCCCATAAAACCCAGCTCATATCGTGACCAGTGTATCTGCAGTGCACAGCAGACTCCAGGTTTGCAATGAGATTTGCTGTGCTAGCATACGTAACAGATCCCTGTCACGTCTCACAGCAAGTGGTCCCTCTTCAGTGACAGATGGCAGCCACATGCACTCCAAGAAGGACCTGTAAGAAAAATATATTGCCAATTGACCACATCATCCTGGCAGGAGGCTATATAAAAATTCATCAGCCCCGGGGCTGTGCGATCAAGACACGCCAGCAGTAATTTTGAGTTCCCTTTCTATCCATTACTTAGATAGTCCACACACAACCGGCCTAACTTTACACAAAAATCTACAGCACATACTGTATTCAGTGGTTTACTGGAGTATAGTTCTCAATCAGATTTGTTGAATTTTTGGTTGTGTAATGCAAAATAGCTGGTCACAAAAATAAGACAAATATAAATACATTTATTGACAGTAACAGTCTTAAAGAAGGGTCATACTCTTTTCCTGCCATCTAAATTCAGCATACACACAGTACATTGTATACTTTATACAGAAACTTACATTGGGACTTCCATGCATCAATGTAGGCTAAGTGTGAGAAGAGATGTGTTATGTAAGGGGATGGCCTTTTGTGTATTTCCAGTGTAGGGCTTTTCTTTAAATTAGAATACACTGTAATGTAAATCACATTGTACACATTCTGTACTTCTTACTCCCTAACTCTCCTCACTGCTCATAATCAGAACGAGACATCATGCCACTGTAGCTAATGGAAAACCACTGCAATCAGCTCCCTCTGCAATCAAGATCCCTCTTTCCTCTTCTCATTTCAGGCACACAGCTAGATTATATACACCCAGATTATTGATGTACCCACAGATCTCTTCCTCTCCCATTCATCCAACCTCTGAACTGAAAAAGCAAATGTCAGACCAGCCAAATAAACTGACTTCCACTTACAAGTCCTCGCATTATTACTTCTTTAATGTCACTTTTATGATTGGATTGAGGTCTCTGTGACTATATTGCACAATAAATGATAATTTCTCTCTACAGAGCTACAACAAAAGCAGACTCTTTTCTAGTGGTTGTCCTGCTAACATGTATCTTAACATGTATCTTGCCAACAAGTGTAAACCTTGCTTAACTGTTCTCTGAAGCCACTGGTTCATGGCCTGTAGAAGAAAGGCTAGGGAAACCACAACATACTCATTTATGAACTAAACGCTTTGTGGCATTTATGGGCAAATTCTAAGAGCCACATCCTATGCAAATGGTGATTGACGGTTTGGTTGCACCCAATAAATTACACCAGTGTCTAATGCAAGACTTACCCAGATGTACAATTAAATGGCTTTGATGTGTAACATTGAACCAAATAGTAACCACATTTGTACATTTCTAAATCTGTCACTTTTTGGTAGCAAATATATTTCTTTTCACATGACTGTGACTGAACTGAACAGCAGAGTGATAAGTGTGTCTGGAGGATACAACAGAGAGGACAGTTAGAGGACAAATGTGACTGAGAAAAATACTTTCCCAGTAGTATTTGCTACAGGAATTAACACAGACTGAGGTCTTTAAAAAGATTTTAAATCAACATTTTACACAAAATGTACTTTGGTACAGTGTATCTATTTACAGTATATTACACAAAAATCTGTTGTCTGCAACTCCAGTGAAAAATTCAAATTCCATTCACTGCTTTATTGAACTCGAATATAATAAATGTTGGAGGCATTTTTTGCCAATCCAAAGATATTTGGTTTCTCCTCTTCAGCCTGGGTTTGCGATCGCATCACAGATTGTCAATGATGGTCAACCTGGTTTGAGCACAAATACAAACTAAAATACAACAGACATTTTTGATGAAATTAATCCCTTAAGAGTCATTACATGTTATTGTACATGAGCAGATAAATGTATAATTACAGATCAGAAAAATACTTCCTTTTGCCAAATTATCCGTGCAATTCCTGTAATGCAGCTCTTCCATGTATCCCTCCAAAAATGCTCACATCCATCCCCCCAACCCCCCACTGGAGCAACACAGGCAGCCAATTACACAGTGCTATTCAGGCCCCTTTCCCCTTGCTTGAAACATGGTCATTTTTGAACAGATATCATCAATGTTATTGTAGTTCTCATCTTTATTGCTGATATTATATCATGATTATCTCACTGATTAGCAATTAATCTCAAGCAAGCTGGAACACCCGATAGTCAGATGTCTCATTTCAGCATACCTCCACAAGTCTGTAGAACCCTCCTGCAAGTTTCATGCATATTGAACCACAGTAGCCTGAGAGAGTGCATAAGGAATATGCAACGATAATGATTACTGTGATACAGTAGCTGTAGTGTCTAAGAGCACAGATGCCTTTCTCATAGCAGAGTGGTATTATAGAGTTTAAAACACTGTTCTGCAAACATGTGCACATTAGACAAAGTACTGGTATATACTTTATTTGTACGAATGCAGCTTGTTTCTTCATATTCCCAAACGGCATTCCCCTTTTTGGTGATGACTCTTTTGTGCCCCAGTCCAGGTGTTCATTACCCTCATCTTTGTTTAGCTGATAAGTGATTAGAAAGCCACCATTCCAGCACCTCATTTACTACCTGACTTTCCAAGCAGCAATCAACACTCGTCCACACCATCTGCATCTCTCTCTCATTGTAGTTACTGTCAATTAAGCACTTGAAGTGAGTCTGAGCAACGGAATACAAATAAGATCAGTTCATGCATCTTGTTTGATCTGACACTGGCTGTTGTTGCATTATTACATTACTAATCTGCTTAGCTGACATACTTATCCAGCAGCACAAGCTGTACAGTATTTACATCTTATGCAATTTACAATCCTTTTGCTGGATTTTCACAGTGAAGGTCCCTCTGATCAAGTAATGTCCCAGCTGAGTAGAGTTTAGTGCACAGACCTCAGGTCCAGAGCCCAATGCTCCACTCAGTTGGAGTACTCTTTCTGTTACATACCTTATTATTGTACGTCCAGTTTTTGCATTCATTAGTTTCAAGCCCTCAGGGTAAACCACTGCAGTATGTTTAAACTCTTGGTGTGTCTTCTCAAGCGGTGTGAGCTAAAGACTTTCAAACAGCCAAGGGCTTGTAGAGGAGAAATTTCTCCACACATCCAGTCCACTGTGATGACTGTAGTGAACTTGAAACACCTGAAGTCCATGACAATGCTGAAGACAGGAAGACGGACTTAAGTTGACTGTTTTTTTGCCATGAATAATTTGCACTAAAGGTGTCATTCTCCTCTGGGGTGCAACATGGGAGAGCACAGATGTATCATGTTCCTCTAACATAATCAGAACCTTTTCAAACGTGAGGAGACAAAGCTAGGCCTGCTAGGCTAATCGCACAACTCATACTCAGGCTCCTGAATCACCCCTTCAGGAATTAATTGATGCTATCTATTGTCTTTTTCTCCAGGCAGTAACAAGGAAATATAAAATATTGAAAGGAAAAACTATCGCTCTGAACATGCATGAGAATATTTTTCCTTAGTCAAATTCTTAAGAAAAAATGCATACGCAATAAATGACTAGATTGCAAACATGACGAACAGAATCAATGCACGCACAAACGTCCAGCTTGTGGTGAGATGGCAACACACTAGCACAGAGTCCTTCTGCAAAGAAAGTAAAAAGTCCATGAAATTAAGTGGTTTGAGATGTGGCAGCATTTACTTCTCTTTCTTTCTCCTTCAGTGCCTTGATGGCAGTTTCATGGACTGCAACTGCAAGCACCACTGTGTAGCAGCGTATCGAGACATTACTGAGACACTGCACAGCAGCATCTCTCGACATCAGAGGAACCGGCCTCCAAAGGCCAGGCATTTCCACACTATAAACCCGCACATTTTTAACCCAAGCAGGGTCTGGCCAATTGGGTGTCTGGAATGGTCATCAGCGATGCCTTCAGCCTTAAATTTTTCTTCCACTTAGAAAACATGCTTTGATGCTGATGTGTGCACATGCATGCCCTGTCCTGACCTGTGTGTCTTTTTTGTGTTGTCTGGAGTGTGTGTGTGTGTGTGTGTGTGTGTGTGTGTGTGTGTGTGTGTGTGTGTGTGTGTGTGTGTGTGTGTGTGTGTGTGTGTATGTGTATGTTTTCAGTACGCAATAGTGACTGAGGATGACATAGCCAGCCAGCCAAAAAGAGAACATTTAAAACATGCCAAAATTTCCTCAAGGAAAAAAGAAAGAAAATTAAAAAAGAAATGCTGCAACAGAACATGCCTGCGGTTGGCAAAAGGGGCATTTGTTACGCAAAAGGGGCCAAGTTCGGCTCAGTAGACTAATGACAGCATCCAGTCAGCCCTACAGCAATCAGCAACCTCAGCTTTAGGGGTTACTGGACAGGGTCTGCAAGGTTAGTCCAACAGAGTAGACTGCAAAGACAAGAAGACATTGGTAAAATGTTTCTCTGGACTTCTCCAACAAATTTACAAACTGTGTAAAGGGGAGGTAGATTTGGTGTGTGGGAGGAAATGGGAGGAGTTAAAGAGTTGTTTTGTGCATACAGTGAACACCTGAGCTGAGAGAGAATGTAGGTGTTTGTACACCTTGGGGGCTGTGAGAGTTCTAAACACACTCATGCATCATGCTTGCCCTTGGCATTTACACTGAGCAAGGCTGCTCTGAGGTGTACGAAAAACCTTCCTGTTTCCATGTGAATTAGAGTTAGACAGGTAAGGATCTAATAATGTTTGCATGTATCACACTACTGTGGTAATTCACTTCAGACTCTTGAGCGTTACCTAGTAGGTAAGCTATTAATAACAATGTAAAGTGCATTTTCAGCTATGGACAAAAGTTTCCCATTCCTTCTTTTCCAGACATGCTATTTTTGAAAGGAATATTTTGTCATTGGCTCAGTGACAATTGGGACCAGTGAGCATGTAAACATTGGATTTATGAGTCAGTTTGACCCCTGCAAACAGTGTCAATGTTAATGCTGCACAGAAAGTGAGGGATTTCCATGGGCCCAGCATGAAGAGTGTTCAATATCCATTGGGGTGTGTAAGGAGTGCGGGGGTGAGAAAGTGGATATGCGGTTATTTTCCAGCTACGGAAAGAACAATCCGAGAGCCAGAGAGCATGAGGGGACCACGTGTCAGTAATCATGAACCTCACTGTTTCCATTTAAAATGAAGACAATTCTGTGTGCTGCTGCAGTGGTCCTCAATACAGAGGTTATGATGAGTAAATGACTGTCACATTCATCTCCAATATATATTTGCAGTACTGCCCTGCATTATCTCACAATTTAACATTCACATTGCTGTTACGAAACAGGTTTCCACCACTAAATCTATGTACTGCAAAATTTATTTCACTAGTTCAAGACACTACATACAGTATTCATCCCCCTTCTTTAGTACTTGGTTGAACCACCTTTCACAGCTATAACAGCCATTAGTCTTTTTGGATAAGTCTCTATTAATTTTGCACAACTTAATGTAGCAATATTAGCCCATTCCTCCTTGCAAAATTGCTGAAGCTGTACCAGGTTAGTTGGGGAGCGGCGGTGGACAGCAATTCAATCCTTTCCACAGATATTCGACTGGGTTAATGTCAGGACTCTGACTGGGCCGCTCAAGGACATCAATTTTCTTAATTTTAAGGCAATCCAGTCTTGCTCTGGTGGTGTGCTTTGGGTCATTGTCCTGCTGAAACACAAACTCCCCCCCACTAGTTCTGGAAGAGGGGAGTAGGTTTTTACCCAGAATCTCCATGTATTGTACAGCATTTATCTTCCCATCATTCTTGACCAGATTGCCAGTCCCTGCTGCTAAAAAGCACCCCGATAACATGATGCTACCACCAGCGTATTTCACTGTAGGAATTGCATTTCCTGGCTGATATTCAGTATTAGTTTTAAGCCGCACATACTGCTTCGTGTCTGAGCCAAAAAGTTCCACTTTAGTCTCATCAGACCACAAGACCTTCTGCCATATCTTTATACTATCTTCCAAAAGACATTTCGCAAAGTCTTTACGGGCAAGCATGCGCTTTTTTCCAGTAAGGGTTTCTTCTTTGCTACTCTTCCATAAAGGCCCTTTTGTACAATATCTTGGAGATTGTTGACCCATGGACATCATTTTCAGTTGTAGCCTCTGACTTCTGTAGCTTGATTAGAGTGGCAGTGGCATCATAGTAGCCTCTGTAACAGGTGCCGACTTGTTGGTTGCCAACTAAGTTTAGGGGGGCGGCCTGCCCTAGGCAGTGTGGCTGCAGTTCCGTATTTCTTCCACTTCTGTATGATGGACTTCACTGAGCTCCGAGGTATGTTCAGTGTCTCCACAATTATATCCCGCACTTGCTTTCAATGGTCTTTTCTCTTCATTTTGGTTTGTTCAATGGAAAATCCAACCATACTGTTTGACTTTATGGAGAGGGAAGGTATTTATGCTCATGAAGTAATTCAAAACAGGTGATCCACTAATTTCCTACACAGGTGGAGACCATCAATAAATTGGATGAGTTTATAAGACAATATCTTGCACCTGAGCAAGGTTAACCTTGCAATTACGAAGGGTTGAATACTTTGAATAATATCTCTGAATAAAATCTCAAAGTTTTTAGTTTTAGTTTTATTTTTTAAATCTTTGAAATAATTTTCTCTCCCACATTTCCAAGACAGCTGCATGTACTTACTGTTCACTGCTGTTCCTTGAAGCTGTAAAAAAATTCAATATTATACATGAAAGCTTTTTTTGTTCCAAGGAATTTTAGAGTGAACTCAGAATAGCCATTGGGATGACCAGTATAAATAGCAATTCCTCTGTAATTTTATGGTATATTTGGTATATCTTCTTCTGATAATAGCCCTGGTTCTTACTGGCAACAATGTGATGTTGTGTACGGTGTAGTTTGCATATCTGAAATGTACAGTAATCATAACCCACTGTGCTTTCTTGGTAGCTATCTACAGAAACTGACAAATGCAGCCCTGCAGGCTACATAAAGAATGTTCATCATCGCTAATCTGAGAGTTTTCAACAGATTTAAACTGACAAGAATCTGGGAAATTCTGGAGTTGCCAGCAGTCTTGACAACAGAGAAGAGTATGGTACCTATTAAGACAGCACACTATCAATGGCAGACTCCAGCTAAAAATGAAGACCTTTTAGTGGTTATATCAACATTCAATGACAATGTTCAGAAAAATATGTACAAAATACCAACATCAGGTGAATATAAAGTAAACATGTACTGTTTAACATTGCAGCACTTATTCACCTCTGTAGCTGGCCTGGTAACTAGGTAGCTATGTGGTGTTGGCAAGCTAATACAGTGATGTATATATGCTAATATATGTCACAAAAATTCTTTAAGGGAATACAAGTTAAAGCAATATAAATACTGTAAGTTATATTCCATTTCAGCTTTAGTTCTTCTGTATTTTATGTTTACTCCATATTTTCTGGTCAGCTGAACAGCATTAACATTTTAGAGGAAAGAAAAAATAAGAAAAATAATATCTGTTAAAGTACATGAACAATGAAAACATTATTAACCTTCATTTAATTATGTCCCAACCTCAGTATGTGTGCAGAACACAAGAAATAAGGGGGATAACTAAGGTGTATGAAATGAACCGTTGGAAATATAACTACTTCTATTCCCTGATGCCAGACACAGGAGTCTGTCACACACACCCAGTGGGAAGATACCGTTTACCCACCCTACACATCTTTGCCTTGTCCTGAATCACACCCCCCCAGTGGAGGGACAGAGAGATGGTGTGGGGCTCCAGCAGTACATGAGCATGCATGCGCACGTGTTGCATGTGGGAGGTTTGCTGCACTCGACCGACAAGCTTTTCGGGGCTTGGTGTGGCCGATGCGCTGTCAATCTCCGGGAGCGAAAGAGCGAAGGGGTGTCGGAGGTGCTGACACACATGGAGGACTGGAGCTGGATGAGTAAATATATAAATAATTATGCAGGCTCATGGCTCAGAATGCTGAGGGAGAGGAAGGGGAAGGGGAGGGATGCGGTGCAAACACAGAAATAGATAAATAAATGTGGAGGAAGGAGCCTTGAAGAGGGCGAGTGGCAGCACATCTTGTTGACGGCTGCACATTAACTGTGAAAGGGTTTTGACAGATCCAATTATAAAGACCCGTCTCCCTGCGCTGTCTGCAGTCCCTCCGCCCCTCCTCTTCCTTGCCCCGATGCTCTCAGCATGAAATTCTGATTTTTCTGACTCTCCCCAGATGCCTGCCTTGTTGGTAAGCACAGGGAGCTGACGCTGGCCGGTTGGCTGGCTGAAGTGTGCCAGCCTCAACGTCAATTTCTCTGAATTTCAGGCCTGCTTTGTTGAGCTATTCCCAGGCACATTGCACCTTAACAACTGGAGGTCTTTGGGTCGATATTCCATGGACTACAGTGGCCTCAAAGGTGTGATGCTGACCTGCGACTTCATCAAAGCTGACACTGTGACCTTGAGAAGCAGATTAAATTGTGCTGTTGTGCGAATGCAAGCAGGACTCACTTGGCTCCTGTCCCTGCACAGTATGTGTTTACCACAGACCTCATCTGGTTGTGCTTGCCTCACCTGGAACTGCTGTGTCAACTTGAGTCCACAATGCAGGGATGAAAACGATCCAAAGTCCAACTGTGCAGCATGTCAAACTATAATTCACCCAGGCATGATCTCAATAACCTACCTGCACCAATAAATCAAAAATAGAACACATTAGAGAGATTATATCTGCATTAAGAAAACAAGGTTGGCAGAGGATTCAAAATGGTTTACAAACTTTAAATAAATGGATAGTATGTAAATTATGTAATCTGTCCAAGATAAGGGGTATCTTCACAAATATGAAAGCAATGTAATAATGTATGGTGTGTCCACGCTCAAGAAAGGACTAATGAATCCTCATTGCTCAGGCATGCAGTGCGTTGTTACAGGTTTGCCAACTTGCACAAATTCACCATGAAACCCACACTTTCATGAGGCCTGTTCTCATGGTTTCTGGATGTGAGAGTAGCAGTGTATGCGTGAGAGCTGGCAGCCCTGTTGTAGGATTGACCAAATTTAACTTCCAACCCAGGCAGATCTAACCACACACTCTTCAGCTGACCACTGTAGTAGGCCTTAGATGGGTTCTCTCTTTGCTTCCATTTTAGTCCCTGTAAATCCTATGATTTCAGTTCTATCTATAACAGCACAAATTATGGGTTCCCTGTCTGAGGGGTTGAGGGAATTGAGCAACAACAGAAAAATAGAGGACCAAACATCTGGGAGTGGGCACCGAAAAATGGAAAAAATCGACAAGATTTAACACATCTCTCTCTCTCCATCTGTCCCCCGCTCTCCAGCACATATGACAAATATTCTTTCCTGCAAAGAGCAATGTAGGCACCAAGGGCTAGGTCTTAATTTAATTTAAGAACAAGAGGAGTTGGCTGAACAAAGAGCAACAAAATAGGTTGAGCTATTCCAGAGATGAAAAAAGACTTAATTTATGGCAAATACATTTTGTCAGTGGTCTACTTTCCTCTAACTATCAAGAGAATGCAATTAGAGTAGTGATGTTTAAGATGGAGACGCTGCAGGGTTTTCAGAAAATGTTAACTTCCATAGCCCTTTGTTTAAATATTACTATGTGAGAATAAAGACACAAATTAACCAGAATTGGTCCTGGCCCAATTTTAGATCTGCTTCTCTCAAGTCATTATATAATTGTTAAACAGCACGTTCTACTGGTACCTAAGAGGACATGGCACACAAGTGAGCATATTTGGTTGAATAAAAATCAATTGTTGTATAACAAGACAAAAAGACTGGAATGTGTGAGTATGCAACAAACCAGAAGGAGACATTATCTTCCTCCAAGAGCAAAAACAACACAGCACACCTCCACAGACATCACTCACATGGTGGACAGTTCCATCCGCTTTGGTACTTTTCACACAAGAGAAGTCAGGAGAGACTAATAGTGATCTGAACAAATAATTCCTCTGTCTCATTTCTCATTTTTATCCATGTGTCCTCTCATTTATTTGAACATTTTTAAATGAAATTTACTATTCTGAACTGCATTGATATTGGGATGGCCATCCACACTGGGTTGCACTGCTTTAGAATGGTTCTTTTTCCGTTTGTGTGAAGTAATGTGGGCTCAATTGTTTAGTGGCTTCACTTGGCTTCATTTTAACATCAATAATTTGAATGGCAAGCCTAATTTGCAAGCACTGACTTACAGAGTACAACTTTTATGTGCTGAAAGCATTTTTAGTAGATACAATATTCTCTAATGATAGAGACCTTCACTGCCAGCCCAGACTACCGTGTATGTCAACAGGTGGATCTTCCATCTGGCCAAAGAATACAAGCCAATTATTTTTGAAAATGATGAATACCATTTTTTTGTATTTTCAAAAGTTATAAGCTTCTTAATAAAACATCATAAGAAATGGGATTGTGCAAAATCCAACAGTCAGTTACAAGTTGCTTTTAAAGACCTGGCCACTGTAATGGCAGGTACTCAGGTCAGGCCATTACAAGTCAGGCGGTGAACTAAAAGAGCAAGCACTTAGAACAAAAATGAAACGGAAGAAGCTTGGCACACACCATCCTGGCTGTGTCTGGTAAAAGCCAGGATAGACTGGAGCTGTGTGTGTGCTGCAGTATCCACAATGTTTTCAAATCTTGAAAAATCTTGATAAATCTGTTATCGTACTATGCATAGACAACAATTAAGTCTTCAACAGGACCATATCTGATTATAAAACCACACACACTAAAATGCATATATATATATATATATATATATATATATATATATATATATATATATATAGTACTTTTTAAATGTTGCTAGTATTTAAGAATTTCATCACGCTCATATGACTGCTTCTTCCCACTCTCTTTCTCTGTACTGCTCTGTCTGTTATTTTACATATCAAATGCATTGCTCCATTGCATGCCTTATTGTTGCTTAGGCCTTACTTGTAATGCATGGGCACTTACAGAATTGCCTTGCTGATGTACTATTGGAAACCTGTCACGTAAATATATAATAAACACTCCTAAACTGGAAGGGATAAACACGGCAGGGTGGTGTCAAATGCTGTAAATTTAAATAGGCAGATTGCAACAATGCCAAATCGAGCTGGCGGATCTCATGCCTGAACTCTCAGTCTCTCCCAAATGGAGGGATATCTCGCAAATAATCCCCACAGATTTACAAACGCCCACTCCGGGAGCCCCGGCCATGTCTGCCGCCCACCTACCACATGCTTCTAGCCATAATGTTTGGGGAAAACACAACCACAAGACTTGGCAATGAGTGAGAAGTTACAGCCTGCTTCTCTGTCTCTGCAGTCTCCCTGTGCCAGACTAGCAGCCCTACAAGTACCGAAGAAGAATATATAAAGAACACTAAGTGCTGCTCTTGCACCTTGCCTCCCCTTGCTCCATTAAGACTGGCAATCAGCAGGCACAGGGTGCGGGGCCGGGCAGGTGTAAAAGCTCAAGGCATTTCATCCCAGGATGTCAAAAAGCAACCCCCCCACCCCTTTTACCCAAAGCCCCACAATCTAAAGCTATTATCATGCGTCACTGACCTGGCTCCTCCATATTCAAAGAAATCATTTCTAATGGAACAATTTATTTAGCAGACCGAGATACATGAATTCAGTTTATTTCTTTCATCACTTAGCTGTTGTCAAGGCCGTGTGCACGGGAAGAGCCTTCATACAGGTTACTGTGATTTCCTGTATCTCATTGGATGGCAACTTTCTTTGTGTGGAAATTAAATGATCATGGGCGGGGGGGGGGGGGGGGGGGGGAGAAGGGGAGGAAATGATGCAGGTGCATATTGGAAAGGGAAAAACAAGGAAAAGAAGAACTTCAGCCCTGGTTATTCATGCATCTACAAGAACAATGACATCAAATTCCTTCCATCAATATTCAATTTCACTTTAGCGCTGCAGATTTGAAACAAATGCCACTCAGTGATTCCTCCCCTGTTTAAAGTAAGCTGGCCCTGTGTTTTTTATGGACACATTTAAAAAGAGTGTGGTCTTTTAAAGTTATTGTGTGATGTGAAATCAACATATTGTAAAGTAGTAGCAGAAAGCATGTGTGATGTTGCATGATTACAATGTTACAAACCATTTATATACTATAGTGGACACTTACATTTTACATTTACATTTTTTAATTTTGCAGAAAGTTTTATCCAGAGAGACTTGAATGGCTTATAATGTACCATCCATTTATACAGCTATATTTTACTGAGGCAATTTGGATTAATGGAAAGGCAATTTGTATCTTGCCCAGCGGTACAACAATGGTAAACCTAGGAATTGAACCAGCCATGTGTTGGATTACAAGCCCTACTCCTTGCCTAAACAAATGTGCTTACCCAAATTATACCCATCTTTATCTGTTGCCTTGTGTAACTCAGCTCTAC
Organism: Megalops cyprinoides; assembly: GCF_013368585.1. Lineage (NCBI taxonomy): Eukaryota > Metazoa > Chordata > Actinopteri > Elopiformes > Megalopidae > Megalops > Megalops cyprinoides. Next base: position 39,707,405 of record NC_050583.1, read on the forward strand.
CCTACCAAAACTTGCACACACATACATAGCAGCTATCCTGACAACTGAAGTAAAACAACCTCGGGTTGACTAACTTGTCAATGGAAAGAATCAACGGAAGCTGATTCCATCCTGTCTTGATGAATTCCCTCCTTTGTCTTGGAAAAGAGGAAGAAGCAGTTAAACTTTGCTTCATTATTGGCCTCTATTGTTCAAAGTAAAGGCATGTGCCAGTTCTACAGCTTGAGTACTTTCGTCTCTCTTTGCTAATTCTCTAATGCCTCACACTAAATGGGCAGCTTTTGTTTCTTGACGTCTACACTGTCAGCAAATGACAGGCCGATAAAAGACACGAAAAACAGTCTCTGTTTCTAAAAATGGACTTTGCGATGTAAAAAAAATTAGTCCGTATGATGCAAACTGTGCCTAGTGGATTAAAAAAGGCTGTAAAACATTGAGTTATGGTCCTCTGTCCTGACCACATTTGAGCCCTTTCTGATCTCCTAGATGTGGAGCGTTCCAGATGTACAACAAACAGTTTTAAAATAAACGGGAAATGTGAAAGGATGGAAAACACAATCACACACCACACAGGCAAATCTCATCAGCATGTAGGGGTTTGAAAGCCCAGTGAGCTGGAGGGGGTGAACTGGAAATGGCACACAAGTGGTCAGAAGTCATTGTGCCTTAAAAGGGCCATCATTTTCCTCCTGACCAAACTCCACACAGGGCGGCTCTGCACAGTGGGAGGAAATAAAAGCAGGCTGCAACCTGTGCAAGCTCTGGCAAGCATGTTCGTGCAAGTGGGATTGTGTGTGTGTCCGTGTATACGCCTCTGGTTGTATGTGTGCGCGTGTATATGTGTGTCTGTATATAAATGTGTGTGTGTATGTGCACATGGAAATGAATGTGTACGTGTGTGTATGTGTGCATGCATGTATGTGTTTGTGCCAGTATGTGTGAGGGGCTTTGCAACACACATCAGCCCGCTCTCCCCCTCTCAGTGCGTCTCCCCTATGTGATGTGGTCCTGGAGGATGGAGAAGCGAGTGGGTGGCAGAGAAGCAGCTGTTTGGGGTCTTGTTTTCTCTCCCTCCCCCACACATTTCTCTGCACACCTGGGTGAGAGTGCTCTCGCAAGCCAGTCCGTTCTCCTCCAGAGCTGCGAAAACCACCTGAGCCCTAAAGCCAGCCACGTTTCCCCACAGCAGAGAATGCAGCTGCTGCACAGCAGGACTGCAGGACTGAGGCACAGACCTCTGCACCGCCTTTTGTCATCACAAATTACAAGTGCATATGGATGCATCTGAACAGGAGACCATGAGCCAGCGTCATTACTGGGTTCTCTTTTGGCTGGCGGATGGGAGACTCTGGACAGCAAGCAGCAGGATCAAATGCTCCCAGCCTGTTACTGTGTGTACTCTTTTCACACTGCAGCTCATCTTCAGCACCCCCAGTTTAATCTAACTAACCCTTCCAGTATCAAACAAAGTCTCTGTTTTACCATCAGGTATTCATTTTGCCTTTTCCACCTTACACTCATCTCCACACATTAGTTACCCCTGACAACCAGTGCTCATATTGCATATAACCATAAACACAGACTAGAATAACACTAACACTAGACACTAACTATAATAAAAATGCCTGTGCTCAGAGTTTTTTCTTAACATATACTGTTTTACACACTTAAAAAATATGTAGATGAGCTCATGTGTACCAAGGAACAGGGTTGGGAGAGACACTCATTACTTGCCTCTATAATCTGTAATATTGTCCTGAACTGAAAATCCATGTCTTGGAAGGAAGAGTCCTAGGCCTTAAAACATCACCTTGTTTTCTTGCATTATGCCACAAACAGTACAATGTATTCAATGTAGTGGTTAAAATATATTTTTAGACACCATTATGGGCATTCCATTGGATAAATATGTTAACTCAATTGGTTATTTCTTGGGAAGTTAAATTTAACTCTGATGTATTTATAAGGGTCATCACTTGAGTGTAAACTTTTGCTAATCAAATGTTAGAGAACTTGAATCTTGTCTATGGTACAAAGATACCCTACCTGTACTTTTTATTGACTGACCCATGGACAGGGGCTACAAGTACTTAAGGGCCTTCTTTTTTGTTTAGTTTTGTCTTTTCTGTATATTGTTAGTGTCTTGCTGTCAGTTGTAAATAGTGTAATCATCAAACTTTGCATGGGATTCCAGGATCTTCACTTGTAAATAAACAAAAGGTGCTTTTTCGGAGAATCTCGAGACCCTCTCATTACCCTGATGAACCTCTCCACCAGGGGTAACCCTCTAACAAACATATTTTGTTATATTATTCAAATCCAGTCACATAATTACATTATTTTGGATGATTTGCTGCACCTGACTTTCATGTAATGTCCAGCGGTATTGATAGATAATGCATGGAACATATGGTATATATGTCATTAGACTGTGTCTAGTGTAATAGATTTACTGTGTATTTATTATGCAAACCTGTTAAATCTCAATCATATGGAATGACACACACATCACCTTGTTAACATTAGAATTTCAGTGAAAAGTAACAGAACGTACAGCATAAATATTATACGCACATGTTGCTCTGGCAACTAGTGCCAAAAAAGTATTCAAATTTGAAAATTATTTTTTCATTAATTATGTACAACTGCACTCTACTGGATACTGCACTAAATTTTTGATTTGATTTTTTGATAAATTTGATTCTTGAATCAAATCAAGTGACGAGTGGATTTCTTGATTTTTTTCAAGCAGTGTTTTTAGTGTGTTCAGTGTGGGAATGATTGTGTCCAAATGTTTTTGATCACTATATGCAGTTAATTCTTATTCAGTATTTCTTAAAAGCAATTATTGTCAGTACTTGGGCCCCCTGGCTGTTGTTTTTGTGTTTCTCTCTGTCTGTCAGTGTCGTCCATGCACTTTTGTTTACAGATGCTCACCTGCATTCCATCTCCTCATTAGCCCAGCCTTTATATACCCTGCTTGTCTGTCTCCTTGCCAGTTCGTCTTAGTTTTGTCTGTTTTGTACCTGCCTGATTGCATGTTGTGTTTGTTCCTGTGTTGACTTTGCCTGTCATCCAACTTCGTCCCCTTCAAATAAAGCCTCTTGGAACTTGAGTACACCTGGTCTGCGTGTGAGTCTGTGCCTGTGCCCTGACAATTATAAAAAAAAAAAAGGCATCAGTTTTGTATATCAAGGAACTAAAAGTCTAAAAATGGTTAACAAAATAAAGATAAGTATTTACAATAACTGAAACTAAAAGACAAGAACTAAAAACATCTCAACTACAAACAAAAATTCTGTCATCAGGACAATCTGTCAACATTGTAATCTTCAAATGCTCTGCAATGCCACTGTAAGTCCTGGTGAGCTGCAGATGATGTCACGTGCATGTTGAAAAACTTGCCTCACGGAGTTCATTGTTGCCTTGTTACAAAGCACTGTCACCCAAAGTGTCACCCATATTTACTTCTGATGGAGGTTCCTCAAACGAAGAGTTTACTCGATTTTCTCATGTGAACTGGAAAAGAACAGATCTGGGGGAGTCAGTTAGGCACATTGTTTGCACCGTCTCTCCCTGCTGAACAACCTGTTCAGAGGTCAATAAGACACGAGTCCTCCCCACCTACACTGTGCTGCAGCTCGCAAAACGGTTGCACTCACACTCTTCCCTACTCTACTGTCATGCACTGATCGTATGATAACTGCAAGTTGTACTTTCACAGTACATGTAAAGAAATTAGCAAATCAATATTTAGCATTATGATATAGGCTACAAAGGTAAACTGTAACACACGGTAGTTTCAACAACAATCACTTGGATGTTGAGTACATGACAAAGTATTTTTTGTTAATGAAATAAGTTTGTAAAGCTATTATTTAACTTATGGCAACTGGAAATACCTTTTGTATGAACCAAAGATTCTGTTTTAAAACATTTCTTCAAAAATTTCTACTCTTCTATATCATCTTCAGACATGCTCAACTTGACAGTGTTATTGTTAAACATTATTGTCAAAGTTTGTGTTTTTCATCCCGAGATGATGCAATTAACTGCAATGTTTTTCCATCTCTTCTTATATCATGTAATGTTTCTGGTGCTTTCATCGATGTAATTCTGACCTTGCCAGAGCCAAGATGACCACTTTTGAAATGAAATGCAATCAAATTCGAAGTGGCGCCCAATGAAAAAAAAGTAAAAGGTTGTGAATAGCAAAGCATTGCTGGCTGACTCGGAGGAGTGCTTGAACCCGCAATGCTTCTATAATTACAAGGGCAGTGATACGATATATATATAAGGTATTGAATTGGGTTATGGCTGTTTGAGGTTATAGAAAATCTCAAAACTAATCTCCTGAATTTCATGAAAGTATGTGTAACCAGACAACTCATTTTAAATGAGTAACCTATACAAAAAACATTAGCTCTGTTTTAGTACTCTGAATACTCTCCATTACATGTATTCCATAACTCCCAAATACTTCCCAGGAAAATGACTAAGTACCCCTAGGGGTGCACATTTCCTGAAAAAGAACAACTGCACAAGTATATGCTGGACAGGAATGATGTCAAATGGAAGAATCTCCTCACTTTCTTCATGAAACAATCAGCAACAGCGAATCAGCACAATATTACTGCCTGCCTCACACTGTGTGATGGAATCTGAAAACTCTATGCAATCCCCTATACAGTGCATGCACACACACAAATATGCCCAAATGCACATGCTCGCGTGCACACGCGCACACACACACACACACACACACACACACACACACACACACACACACATATGTTTGCACAGACCCCACCCCCACTTTGTTGCATCAGTCCACTTAGGTAACCATGAATGGGGGACACGCCATTGTCAATGAATCACTTTTCAGCCTAATCTCCATCCGCTCTGCATTGCCCAGGGAGATTAAAGGGAGGATTAAAGTACTGAAATAAAACAAATTTCATTTAGGGAGACAGGGGAAAAAAACAGTACGAGTAATGTCCCTCCACACACAGCGCCATGCCCAACAGGCTATTCAAGCGGCTTTTTTATTCCAGCATGCATATATTCGCTTTCCTCCTGTGTTTGCTGCTCACTGCTGTCAATGACACAGTTAACTGCTGCTGATGAAGATGCGATTACCTCCTCTGGGACTGGTGCCCCTGCATGACTGTACATATCAATACGTGTAATGCAAGATTTGCTACAGGTGGGGCCTACTTGCACTACATGGGAGAGGGGGATTCAGCAGATCTTGTCCCTGTCTATTACATTGCCTCTCCCATTTCCACTTATTTACTCTCACAAAGCTATAAAGCTAGAGTGCAACAGGCACAGCTTTGGCTCCTTAAGATGGAGAAGACTGCTATCGCAATCAAATCTAATACCCCACTTTTTCAAGTTTGCCACCTCCTTACATGCTGCCAGCCTGCAACGATGACACGCTTACTTTACTTAGAGAGGCCCTGAAGGAATCCCTCCCTGCCTTTGTGCAGACTTTAACTGAATCAGTAAAGTTCCAGCTGAAAGAGCTCAGTCAATTTTGAATCAGATGTCCTCCACTAAAATCAAGGAACAAAATGAAGTCATTATGTGCTATAAATAGTGAGGATTAGGATCTGAGAGACAGTGGAGGTTGCACATGAATGGCTCAGTTAATGAGAGGAGTGCGAATGGAGCTCACAGGACCATGATGTTTATGGTCTTCAACCTGAATGTCAAGGTCAGTTTGTTCCACAGGCTTTAACCATGCTGATGAACCCAGACCTCATACACACCGAAAGCACAGATATAAAATCATCCACTGAATGTGCAACCTCTCCATTTACGACAAACCATAAATGAATTTCCCAAAACAAGTCAATTAGAATGTGCACATCACAACAGCCCAAAGAAACTGAGGGGACAGTAGTCTCCAGCAGCAGCTAGTCAAAATGCAGTGGCTTGATATCCACAAAGCCCTTCATTTCAGGAAGCATACATCTGTCTTGGCCACACTTTAGCATCTCTACCACCAAACACAAGCCTTGAACTTGTGGCAGAGGTGAAGGGGAGAGATTTCCACTTAAATGTCTGCTTTCTCTGTGCTGGACAAGGGTCACTATTCACAGACTTCAAAAGCAGTGGCGGGAGCTCCAGAATGAAGCAGAATCAAAAGGAAGTAATTAAGGAAACTTGTTAGCAGTGAATCTGTTTCATTCCGATTAGGCCTCTAATCTGCTGCGAGGTCTCTGTGGTCCACTCTAAGAGCGAGGAAGACGAGAGAGAGAAAGAGGGAGCCCACAGCAGAACAAAGCTCCGCGTCTGCTGGGGAAAACACACTTCCTTTTATCTGGATGATATTAGAGCATGAAATAGCCTTTTAAATTTGTTAACTCTTCCCTCTGTAGTTATGCTGCCGTGGCAGAGTCGGGCAGAGATAGATCCACTTAGCGTAGGAGAACTGAGAGACATGTTATTAAAAGGATTTCTTTTTACGCTTCCTCGGAGCACACGTGCTCCAGAAAAATTAAGTTGCCTCGTTCCCCCCCCTCCCCTTTCGCTCACTGTACATCAGCTGGGGTGGGGGGGGGGGGGCAAATCCACAGAACCTTTCCTTCTGAGGCTGAGCCAGGCTCTTAGCTGCACCAAGGAAAAACAAACACAGCGTGGCAGTCACTTTAGATAAAGAGGGAGGCTGCATTAATCTTTCAGGGCTGGATCTGTGCCCCGCCACAGGCCCTTCTAAAGGAAACAGATCTATATTTGATGAAGAGATTGTTTTGGGCTCAGACAATAATGATGAGATGAAGGTGAGGATCAAAAAGAAGCAGAGTGCAGCGCTCTTACCCTACCGATATGCCGCCACGAGGAATGAATCCCCACCTCAGAGTCGATGAAGGCAAATGCTTTGTGTAGAGCGAAGGACGTGTGCACCACGCAGTGCCAGTGTCACCTCTTTACAGTCATTGTGCTGCATGCATGTAACCTTATACAATGTGCGAAGTCAAGGTGCCCTGCAGTTCTATGTATTATCATGAGGGGGTGGGGGGACTAGCATGACAAGTTTAGTCTATGGCAGCATACAAATGCTCTTCCTGACAGCTTGATGGCTGGGTCCCTCAGAGGCTGTGTATACTCCTGCCTGGGACGAGTGTGTGATGAAGGACATGGATCTTAGCTCAGTCACCGCTACGCTCCTATGCCAAGGGCACCACTGAGCGAGGCCTGGTGGAGGGGCTCTCTGTCAAGCTCATACTGACAACACATTACCATACTGCAGGCCTATACTGTATGAGAAGAAAGGTGTACAGATAAGATGGGCGGCAGTGTAGCATAATGGTTAAGGAGCAGGAATCATGACCAAAAGGTAGCGGTTTGATTCCCTGCTGTTGTAGACTTGGGCAAGGTACTTAACCCACAATTGCCTCAGTAAATATCCAGCTATATAAATGGATAACATTGTTAAAAAAAGTGTAACCTATGTAAGTCGCTCTGGATAAGAGCATTTGCTAAATGCCAATAATGTAATGTAATAAGATAATGCAGCCCAAAAATCGAGAACACCCATTGGCCACCCAATAAAAATGAATAAACAACAGTGCACTATTCCAGTAATGCTATGCTGTATATGTCTGATACTACATAAGTAGTTTGATCGTATTGGTGACCCTAGGGCCTATATTCATTTCATTATACTATGTTGTTGTCATTTAGCAGATGTTCTTATCCAGAGTGACTTGCACAGTGCATCTTATAAAGTGGTATGAACAGGTATTCAGTGAACATCTGCCATTAAATTTGATGAACAAATGAATGCACAAGTTCTTATATGTTCTAGGTTTAGAAAATACAGTATGTGTTTATATGAATTCTGGTGATCACTGAGGCCTGCACTCTTTTGCCTATGTCACCTGGCCTGTCACTAACTCTGCTCACCTCAGCATAAGGCCAGGCAGAGTAATGTCAAACCACAGGCTGTGGTTTCTCCGAGCTGTTATTCTCCCCCAGCGCTTTCACACATACCCTCAGAATCTTCCCCCCCTTCACTCCTGCATCTCTATTCACATCACAGAGGGGGCACACTCAAAGAACAAGCCTCCATAATTGGGACAAAAGAGCTAATTGCAATTAATGTGCACAGAATTATCTTAAGCCCCCTGGTGTCGGGCTATTAATTACAGACGTGATTAGGAGGCTGAGTGGCTGTCAGGAGCCTTCCGTCGGTGTGGCATAACTGTTTGTGACGGCGCGAGACGAGCCGGGTGGCAGCGCAGGCACACCTCGCCGGGAGAGACACGCGCGAGAACGGAAGGGGGGCGGCCGGCTCGGAGCGAGGCACTCGCCACACTAGAGGACAGAGATGAAATGTCTTCAGTCAGCTGAGGGTGGTCGCAAGTCCTCGCAGAAAGCAGCAGCCTTGGGACGGGACGCAGCGCTGATGAAGTGTCTCTTCGTTAAACAGGAAGAACTTAGCAGTGCGCAGAGCTGCATGCAGACAGCCGCATGAGATTGATGTCAAAACCTTGCAGGAGCCATTGGGCATCCAACCGGGGAAAAGCAGAGCTGTAACATAATTTGAGCTGCTTCCTCGTGTGTCTCTGCATGGATGTATAAACACACTGCATTTACACATTAGAAATGTGAAATACACAATTCGGACACATTAGTGTAAAGTGTAGACATCGCATTTAAAAATTTATCCATAGGTAATATGTTTCATGAAGGATTATGGTCAAGTGCTCAAAGCAATTGATCAACACTGCTTATTCCTATCCAAATCCCATATGAAACCAATTAGTAAACAGTCTGTACTCTCATCTGTTAGCAACGAAAGGCGCATGACATTACTGGAGGGAGGAAGTCTTGCCGCTCTGTGTGCGTATGAATGAACAACACAACCCACAAACCTGCTACAATATTGTCAATAAGGAGAGGATTAGGGAGCCTATGAAACAGAGAGCTCATAAGAGTGCAACCAGTCACTAAAGTCACTAAAGAGCCTTACACTATTCACTACTTTCATCTCCTTCCTGCCTGAACTCAAAACTCTAGGTAACAACATGGAATGGTTCACTGCTAATACTTCAGTTATAATAAATGTGCTTTATAACACATAAAAATATATACCTGTATGACTACATCTTATATGTATTAAAAAACCGCATTTAAGAAACAAATGTCAAAGTATCAGAAAGAAAGCTACCCTGGTGAGGGCGCACATGGTCACCAAATGCTAACCTGCGTCACTTGAAAGCTTAGAACGGGGTCAAGCCTCCATCAGACACCAGTGACCCAAACAGAGGCAACAGATGTTGAGAGCAGCTAGTTGGCATGGGGATTTTCCTGGTCTTTGCGGATCAGTGATGGTGTAGGAGGTGTCCTCTGGGACTGGACTGACACTGAACACTGGGGTCACTCCCAAACATGCCCACTGTGCAAGAGGAGTAGCTCTCTCTGAATTATGAGGAAAGCCTGGGTGATCATGTATAATACCATACAAAAACAAAATATTTTAGAATATCTTAAGGAATACATTGTTCAGCCACAAACATATTGCAAATACAAATAAAATAATATTGTAATATACCAAAACAGAGACAATTTACATGTATGTATTGACTGGGCTAAAAATGTATTCTCAAATATATTGTTAATACATATCTTTTGTACAAAATCTATTGCACACCTCAGGCTCTCAAAGATTCCATAATCATGATTGTCAGGGCTCCGCCCCCTTAGCCGCGGTGTTCTCGTTTGTTTCCCCTGTGTTTCAGCCCCGCCCCGCTGCCTGTCTGCTCACCTGCACCCCATCACCTCGTCACCCCTGCCCTATATCTCCTCTGCGTGTCCCTGTCTGTTTGCTTGTTCGTTGCAGTGAGTTTTTCCTGTCTCGTCCCCGCTCTAGCTAACCTGACGTTTGATCGCTGTTCTTGGATTCCTGCCTGTTTCTCGACTTCGTCCTTCGCCTGCCGTTTTGGTTCCGTCTGCCTGTTCCTGATCACCTGGTTACCGACTCTGCCTGCCCCGACTCCTGATCCTGGATCTGCCCCCGGACTGCCTTCCCGTGTCTCTGAACCCTGCCTGCCCCTGTACTACGAACTGCCTGACGATTTTCATTAAACGCTTGGTTCCGCTTACCCGGTGGTCCGCGCTTGTGTCCCGATCCCCGTTCCTGACAATGATGTTTTGCTTTATTCCAGGGTGAAGACTTTAAGCAACAACACAAAAAGTTTTAATATTTTAATATTTGGTATGGTAACAGAAAGGGCCTCATAAGTAGGGAGAAAACATATAACTTGACTCAAATTTGTTTTTAGTTTTGCTTGCTTACACTCTCCTCCGATGTCTATTAATATCTGAAAGTAGTTCATATGTATGCATTTGGGTTTCAGGGAGTTATTATGTTGCTCAACAATTTGCTAGAGGGCATATCTTCATATGAGCTTCTGCTTAGGATGCTTCATCTGCAGTTTAATCTCTGTTGTAATATTTGTTACCTCACATAATCCCAATTTTTTTGCATTATACAGACACATAATATAAAGCAGAGAGCAATACTAACCAGCTGCCAAAGCTCCAGTACAAAGTACACCAACTCTAATACATTGAAACCAATAACAATAATGATAGCTTTTATGCAATTTTGCATCTGAATAACCTGCTAGGTCTGACATTGGACTTTCTATCCCAGCCCCTCTCACCATGGTAGCAGGACTTTTAAGCCTTGACCTTGGTTAACGGTTGACAATGGTATCAGAGTCAGGTGGTACTGTTCAATGAAGACATTGGGGAATTCAAATCGTGTCAATGACAAGCAAGAAGAAAAGCAGGGCCTTGGCAGGGTTCAGTTAGGGTCAGGATCTGGTTAGTGAATGTTGGGGAGAGGAAAGAAACAGTACAATACCATGACAGTCAGCATAGCTTCCCTCTTTCCTATCCGCTCAGGGGAGAGAGCCAGAGGAGATGCCAAGCAGAACCATACTGATTTAATTAACAGAGGACCCAGAGCACGTGTCATCGGGCCACCTGCAGGCCCTTTCCTGCTACAGTTCAGCTCACCAAAATGCTGCAGCTCTAATTAGGGTGCCTCTCCTCTGGTGTTGCTGAATAAATTAGACATATAAACATAAAATGAGCAAAAAAAGTCAGAATCACTCATGAGCTGAACTTCCACAGCCAACAGTTTTGACCTTCATGACTGATAGAGCGTTAATGGAAGGGATGGCGACTGGCACTCAACCTCCCCCTGCACAAGGGCCATAGTGTTTCTCCTGAGGCGTCGCAAAAATGCTCAGAGATAAACATTTGTGTAAAATTACCACATTACTGAGAAGATACTAATACCATTTTAAAGCTCTGTTGGATTATGTTTTGAAAACTTTTTTTAACATAGGTAATTTTTACCTCTTGCCAGAGACATATGGTTTGGAAAAATCCAAGAACCTGCTATTTCAGTGATGTCACTGGGGAAAAAAAAAACATTTGTTTTGTGGTATCAGCACAGATGTTCTTTTCAGATGAATATGTTTCCTAGTTTGAGTAGCAAGGGTTGCCAACTCTAGCCTGAAGCTATTCAGGGGGAGAGATTTTTTTTCTTATTATTTTGTGTGTGTGTATGCATGCGGCCGTGTATACCTGCAAAAGAAAAAATATTGCAAAAAATCAGGTATACTATTAAAAATGTAGTACTAAGGTAACATTACTGCAAATATTGATCTATACATTTACTACTGTCAGTATCAATTTAGAGACTGTATTTCTACTTCATCTTTTTGAGTGTTACTTTACTGTTAAATTCTTCATAATTTAAAAGCAATGTTTTAAAACATGGGCTCCTCATGAAATGAAGCTTAGTTGCCCTGGCTTTCTTCCCTGTAAATCAGCACCTCTGTTGGCCGCTGGCTATTGTAAAGCTCTCCAGACTGTCATTACAGACTTATGAAAGACTGGACAGGGAAAACTGTAGTTCAGCTGTATCTGTAGCTCTGCTTTCACACACCATCACACTGTTTCTGTCCTTGCTCTTGGTGGCATTAAAGTGGAAACGTTCTCACAGCAAGCACTGGATCCCGGGATGGAAAGTGCAACAGACACCAGTCTAAACATTTGGCTGTCACTACTCTGGCATCCATCTCAAACCCTGCAACTGTCTCTGATCTATTTTCTCTCCTTTGAGCCTCTTTAGAAAGTCTCTCTTTTTTAAGTTGCCTGTGTGGTATTCTTGTCTGTTTATTCTCAGATTCCCTGAGCTTTCTGCACTCTGCACGATGCTCGTCTTCTCTATTTTGCCAGAAATCATCAACAACACAGAACGCATTCTGCGGTAATGTTTTGTGTTCAGATCACACAGACCTTGGTTACCCCTAACAAATTACTTCAGGACAGGCACCACAAAACAAATTAACTGATGATTAATGCCGTTGATGTTCAATGAGCGTTCACAACTCATTTATCAGGGGTGAACAGCGTCCATTTCAGGACAGGAACAACAAAGTAATGAACTGATATTAATAATAGGCATTGCAAGATAATTCAATGTTAACCTTAAAATGTGTATGATTTATTAATGTTTAATTAACTGGACCTTACTGTTAAATGTTACTAACTAAAACTCTTAGAGATGAAGCAGAGCATTCTGGCATTACATAGTAAATTATTAATTGCATTCTACTGTGTATGTATGACAAAGAGGATACTCATCACTCCTAATGTTCACTAGCTCTCTTCTGCTGATGGTTGTGAGATAAACAACTGAATCAACTTCCCGTTGTCAATCTCCTCTATGTGATAAAGAGTTTCATGTGTACAGCAAAATAACTGTATGTGTTTGCCACCCAGCTGGGCACAATTTTCAGTGTTATTATGACTAGCTTACTTGCTAGCAATGCAAGCCAGCTAACATTTGCTAAAATTATCTTAAATGTATAATTTAATGAATGAAATATAATGATATAACAATATATATATATATATATATAACAATAATATAGTTATTTTATAGTTCAATAACTGTAGTGTTGTATAATGTATGTAGTGGTAGCTAGAGAAGTTAGTAAACTGCGTAGTAGTTTATTATTAAAATCTAGTATAAAACTCTAGCAAGCAAGTATGCATATACCTATTAAGCTCACACGCTAGTTTATCATCAAAAATGCAGATTTAAAGCAGTGAGTGATACATGATGTGATATCATTTATTTTAATAACACTGGCTAGCTAGCCAGCTCAACATCCCAAGCCTTCTCTGAGCTCAAGTGTAAGGCCTACTTTTTGCCACATTTTGCATCAAATTACTGCTACAAACTGAGCTACTTCTCACAAATCTAAATTATTTCGCTGATATCTTTCCCTACAACAGAGTGGTATGTGCCCTAACAACCAGTTCACACAGCACAGCACATGGCATCAAAGCATTGGATTGTTGGTAGTGGCTCATCAGTGGGCGGGCATCCTGCCCCAGGGGATGAGTTTGTACTTCATGCCACAGAAATCAGAATAAGTTCAGACACCACTTTCCTGATTGAAGAGTCTCTCTTCAATCAGGCCCAAAACCATCTCCATGAGACACAACGTGAGGGATAAGACATGCACCTGAGTAAAACTGATCCCCCAATTCTGAGTGCTGCTTACTGGTGACTGATTGCACAGTAATTTTTGAAGAAGCCCTTGAAGGCAACACTGTGGACATGATTCAGGTTTCCAGACAGGAAACTTGGACAGGAAAGCTGAGAAAATTAAAGTGTCACTGATGGAACTTGTTGCCCCTTTGCACACGAATCTGCTTTGAAACTGCTGTCCATAACAAATCTGTGGTAAATTCTATAGAATCAAATTCACCCACTGAAACTGTCTGAAGGTAAAAAGACAAAAGTAAAAAAAATAAAAAAAATAAATAAATAAAATAAAAAAACTTGTTCAGAACAACACACCACAGACTGTAATTAGAATGTGGTATTTTGTAGTCTGGAAGCTGAATCTAAGTTTGTTCCATGTTTAATCATACACAGAGGAACTATCTACTGCGTATTAAGTAACTGAAATCTCTTGACCTAGATCACAATCACCCTGTTTAAAAATATTTGATACTCCAGGTACACCTTACATCCCGCAAATCAAACACTAATAGGAGCACTGACAATGCATTAGCTTGTGGTCTTCAAGACAATTAAATTATAACTCTGGAGGACTTTATCTCCGTACTCACCTGTAGTCAGGTGCCCAACCTTAGTAACTTAAACATGCTCAAATAAGGGCCACAGGGGCAGACCAGAATGCAACATAGAACATTGTTGAACACACAGCTATAGCTGAAGCCTGGATCAACAATTTCCCTCTAGAAATCTTGCCATAATTCCTCATGTCAGTATTATTTCACATCTACATTCAATCCTGCCCTTTCATTTGTGGCAGTCATTGCTGAGCCATTCTTGTTTATGTCACTGTATATTCTGTTTGACACACCGAGAAGGACATTGAATTTCAAATGCAGAGCCATCATTTCCTCAAACCTGGATGGCACTTTTTCTTGTTCAGAAAACATATAGCTCCACCTAGTGGTTTGCGAATATCACCTGCTTGCTTTACGTTCTTTTCACAGAGTGTAGACTACGTTAAGAATTCTGTAGGGAGATGTGACACTGTATTGGACTTTTTAATCTGTTGCAAATCCTTATGACTTTAGCTGAAGACTGTTGTAACAATAATAGGTATATACATTTGAGGAGAACAATCTTCATTTAATGAATTCATGCAAAATAGCAAAACTTAAAATATATCAATGATTTTCACTGGAAATACAGGAAATACAGTTATTCATTTTAAAATGTAGGAGAGATCCAGAAAATCTGGGAGATTTCAGGTAAAATGCACAGTGCGACTGATGGCAAAGAAAATATAAGCAGACACAATTATTTTTCATGAAGCTGGAGACTGCTGATCTTACACAACTGTGACATCTAGTGGCACTAAGTGCATGACATGTACATCCATAAATATGTCCATGGGAAAATAAGCCTTCAAGGCATAGACTACATGTTTAGCTGCTGGATGGACCACAGTACAGCTGTGGCACAACATTCAGTAGGGGGGAAAAGTGAATATTAAATGAATATTAAAAAGTCATCTTAAAACTCTGTACCTCAACCAAAGTTTGACTGGCAATAAATACATTTAATCTGTCGTCTCTGTATGGTGTCTGTAAACATTTCTTCGGAGCAGCGGGCCCAACAGAATTATGCCAATTAATATGCTTTGCATGCATGGTTGCCATTGTGGAGAAGACATGGGAAAAAAGACCTTAGGCATAAACAAAGCTGCCAGTCTAATTTTACCCAGGTCACTGTGCAATGGGGCTTCATGTGCTGTCGCAGCACACTGCCTAAAGTGTGACAGTTAGGCCCTCTCCAATTTCACAAGCTAATTATTGTATTGGATTCCTCCTTTGTGAGAAACTCAGGTAAAAAAATGCATCACTTCTCAATGTGGTGACTACATATTTCTAGTGAGTCAATGCAGAAACACCTCACCAGAAACATAAAAATGACCTACCCTGCTCTCATTTTGGTCAGATATAGGTCTGAAGTAAGCATACAGACAGTTCATTTGTGTTATTGACATTGTTACATTTATTTCCTTTGCAGACACACGTATCCTGGCTCACCGACAGCAACGTTTTTTTACTTTGCATATTATGTGAACTATTTATACAGCTGAATACTTACTGGAAGAATTGAGCTAAAAATGTAACAACATACGCTGGCTAAAGGGTATAGCATTTAAGTCCCATTTGGGATTTTAACTCCCTGGGAAAGAATCCACAGCTAAAATCACCACACCACCCTGCAGCACTCACACAGGCTGCACTTCTGTAGGACTCACACACTTATGGATTAGACATTTTCACTCATTAGTTAGACAAGTTCATGCAAAATACATCCCTGGGCCTGAAATTTGTTATCTAATGAATTATTTGCTTGCAGTTTTACAGTTTTCAGACAATGTGAGAAAGTACAATATTGTGAGATAAAAGCCAACTAAGAAATTAAAATGAGCCACACAAATAAAAATGTGACTAAAAATCATGCCTCCCCAACAGCTAAAACTAATGATAATAATGACTGTGTACTCTGTAAAAATGACAAAAAGCATTTCACCACTGAGAACCCAGTACCATGTATGGAACAGCGTCAGGAGGAACACAGCTGCCCCTTAATTAAAGCAGAAGCTTGCTGATTAACTTGATCCAAGATCACTTCCGCTAAAGAGATTGGGGAAATTCCTGTAGCAGTATTTGGAATACTGGAACTCCTCCACGCGAAAACAGACATCTTTCCACTTCTTGATTGTCATCCTGCCACCCGGTGTCTCCAGGACGAAGTTCTTGATAGCTATGTTTGGCAGAGGAACATCCTTATAGATCATCTCCATGCCCCATTCCTGTGCACACAGACACAGGACGAAGTCCAGAGTCATGCACAGTCCCAGCCAAGCTAGCACCTCCACTCACACTTGAGGTAGGCTGAAGCACAACATATTTTGTAAGGAGGGGTAGCAGATTGATTTTCACGTCAGCACTGCCTTTTGGGGTAAAAGACATGCTGTCATGCAGAAGAGGTTATCAATCACAGCTCAGCGTTATGACAGCAAATCCAAAGATCCAATCCAAACAACACCATATGTGGAAGTTGCTTACCTAGCAGCAGCCATAGACAGCATGTGCAAAAAAAAAAGATGGTCGGCTATATTCAGGGCAGATTAACGGCAGGGAAAAACCGTATGCAACAGAAATCAGAGATGAGATGAAATCCAGCCAGGACACAGGAATTATTGTCAGACCAAAGCATGAGACAAAAAAAGCAAGGATGAAGAATACTGATGGGAAAAGCAATGTGCAACAAAGGGGCCCCGAAGAGCAAATGGGCAAGAACAAGCAAAAAATAGACCATTAGGAAGCAAGCATATTGCCCGTTCAACTGCAACTAGCTGCATGCTATGGAAGCACATAGTGGCATCCAGGTGTGCATATGGATGCAAAAGATTCACAGAACTACACTCATAAACAAATAGAGGACAAGCAGAGCTCGTATTTGAGCTGAGGAGAAGCACCAAAGAGTCACACCTACGGACCAGCACAATTAGCAAAGGGATGAAGCCTCATGCCAGGGTGGTGCAGCCCAGGATGTGTTACTATCATCCAACATGGAATATCAACTGACGGCTGTGCTCAGCTTTCCAAAATGACCTTGCCCGATGAAGACTTGAACATGCTTAAGCTGGTGTGCAGCCTCCAAGCTCACCTGACCACACTTTGCGCAGCTAACCTTCCGCCCAGGCCTCCAGTCCTCGAAAGTCCTCGGCAGGACAATCTGTCCACCCAGACGATAATGGCTCCTGAAGAACCACCCCCCAACCCCCACCACAAACATACACACATACGTGCATACACAAATACAAACACACACAAACACAGACCAACAACACAGGAACATGTAAAAATACTTCTTAGTGTAATTTTGGAAAAATGCAGTTCTTCCACATTGAGTAATCCCCACAGCTTTGAATAAAGGCTCCTGTTTTCAGTACAAGGCCCTTCTAACGACATAGAAAGATGTCATTAGAAAGATGAGGTGAAGAGAAAATGGAGATCAGTTGTAGATGACAGAAAGTTCAAGGCTGTGTGCTCACTTGAAGTCGGGGTTGACATTGACATAGTGTGCACCGTCAATGGTCTGGATTTCGTGGCCGTTGGCGACGGGAGCATTGCAGAGCCGGCAGCAGAGGCGCACGCCGGCGGCCTGGTAAAGGCCCCTTTTCCCCTCAGCTTTTAGCTCCGCTAGCCGCCGCGCAATCAAGGCTTCCCTCTGCAGCTCCCCCACCTGAGGCAGGGACACACGCAGAGTGAGAGAGAGACATACACAGACAGACACAGAGATACAGCTACACTACAGCTACACAGCTACACTACACACTGAGATACATATACACTGGGGCACAGACACATTGAGATACAGACTCAGTGGGGCACAGACACACTGGGATACGGACATACTTGGGCACAGACACACTGAGATACAGATACATTGGGGCACAGACACATTGAGAGATACAGACACACTGAGAGACAAATAGGCAGGCACACTGTGAGGCAGACACACCAAGCAGAAACCAACAACCAGCAAACACAAACAGGCACTTGTTCAGACACCGCAAAACAGAAGGGCATTAAAAAAAACAGAGAATGGGATGGTAAAACACAGGGAGTGAAACACGCACAGACAGAATCAGACCAGCAGGACAGAGTCTGTTCACACACTCACCCGCTTCCGAAACTCCTGAGGTGCCATACGCTGCACCTCGGCGATGGCTTTCCCTGTCAGCTCCTCCAGGTACTCATTGGTGCGCTCCCTGTTTACCTCCCGCCCCCCTGCCTGCGCCACAACGGAGTAGACGCTGTCCCCAGCACGGGCACGTCCACTGGCCTGCTGCATGGCAATCTCATTGGTCAGCAGCCCATAGCGTACCACCAGGTTACACTCTGGGATGTCCAGGCCCTCCTCGGCGATGCTGGTGGAGACCAGCAGGTTTAGCACTCCACTGCGGAACAGACTGATGGTCTGCTTCTGTTCGTTCTAGACAGCAGGGCCAGAAAGACACAGGGTCTGTGTTAATACTCAGCTGATGCAAAGCTCAGCTGGGTCCCATGAATTAGCAAGACCACTAATACTGAGGAGCTCAGTGTATATGTGTGCCAGCTACAGAGGGTCACATTGCTTTAGCATAGGAGCTCTGCCACTTGCCAGTACAATAGACCAATGCCTTTTGCCCTTTAAATTTATGGTGTTATGGTATGGTTGTGTCAAAGGGTCATCTTGGTTTGGGCGGCATTGGTGACACAGGTGCTATAGGACTGGAAGGTGGTGCTTATTTGTCAGACGGGATTGCTGCAGCAGTTTAGGGGGTGAGAGTGTTTCATCGTGTATGTGGGTCTGCTACAAACATGATATGACTAGTGATGATAAGAGCTTAACTGTGTAATGAGCTGGCTATTTCTCTTGTCGAAGATTGTGATGAATGTTCATGGATCCAGAAAAATGACATAGCTTACAAAATGTGATCAGGGTATGAAAAGGTCACATGACTAAATACCTGGCTCATACAGTTGGCCAGATTACCTGACCCAGTCAATATAGCAGCCCTGATGCCAGCAGCCTGCAGTCTTCCATTGGCACAAACCCAGTCATGGAGGCACTGGGTCCCTTTCCGTGTTTTAGAGAAGAGAATGCCCCTGGAACCCCTCTTTTCCCCAAACTGCTCCAGTAAGGTGTGCTCAAGTTTGCTCAGCTTGGGGTTCTCAAACTGGGCCTGACTTGCAAGGGTCTGCAGTTTGTTTTTATGCTCTGCAATAACAAAAAGGAGGCAGAGGATGGAGGGAACCAGGTGGATACCATAAAAAGGAGTTACAACTGGAGTTTCAAACTGGAGTCACAAATCTGTCATAATTTCAATCTACAATTTTTATCTATGATAATCTATAATACGAGTAGTAAAGAATGTTGCATGATTTATATCTATAATTTCAATCTACAACAATAGTGGTACAATATACTGACATAAATCCCATCTACAAACCTCATGACATGTGTCATGGATCTAGGGTATTTTTTAGGTCCTCTGTGCACAACTCGCAGTACTCTGAAAATATCAGATTAGTCAACAAAACCAAATTATGTCAACAGACGAGGATGTTGATGAGGGACATAAGAGCTACCTACCGCGGAAGAGCCTGAACAGGAAGACATCTGTGGCGTCCAGCCCAGTGCGACTCTCCCTCTTGCTGCAGTAGAACTCATCTAGCACGCTGAATGCATCCACCATGCGCACAGTGTCGTTGATCAGCAGAGCGTCATTGTACCTCCGCAGGTGCAGTGCACACTGGGCCACCCGCCTGTTCTTCTGCACTGCCCCTGGAGTAACACACCATTGCCCGTATCAGCAACACATGGCCACAACGCCCACCCCCCCCCCCCCCCCCATGAGATCACACCACTTCCAGAGGCCATTTAAGGTTACCACACCACACCATTGCTACTTTAATGACAACATATACCACATCACACATAACATGACAAACAAATGACCCTCTATTTTGACATCACGTCATTCGCCTCTAGCTGATGGGCATGTAATGTGAGAATGTGCCATTATTCAGTCCAATGTGATCAATGCCTCAACCACGTATAACTCTTCAGTTAAAGAGAGAAACACTGCTCTGTCAACAGACCTTTGTTTCCTGCACTTTTTAACTTTTACTCATTCAAAGACACTTTGGTGACATCCGGGTGCTTCTGTGGCCCTCACCCTACACCAAATGTTCTTTATCGCACTGTGACAAATTTCCCATTGAAGAGCACCTCAGATTGCACCTTTGAGTGCTGTCCTTCTCACCTGTCTTCTCCAGCAGCACCACCTCTGCCTCATAGTCCTGTGTGCCAAAGTCCCTGCTGATCCCTTCCACCTCCATGAAATCATGAATGATATGCATCATCTTCTTCAAATGGTCCCCAAAAGGGTCCTGTGGTTATTCAAATGTTACTATGTGACAAACAGAGACAAAATGGGACAGGCAGCATACCTAAGGCCTCTGAAGGAATTTAGTCATCTTTATTCAAGTTTTAATTCAAGCATAACTACCCAGCCTTCGAAAGGCAATTTGGGCAAAAATTGTGAGACTATCCTCAAAGAGGTTTATTTTCTATGTCTGACTTTTTAAAAATGCTACACCTCATTTTTTAAGTCCACTGCTCAGATCAAACAGGCCTACTGACATACAACATCTCTAAAGTATTAAACCCGACAAACTATGGTTTGAGTGCAAGAGGACAAGTGCATGAAAACTGACAATGATGTAAAATTAAAAAGGAATTACATATGCTACAAAAATGCCACCATATGCACACAACAGTGTTTCACAGCATTCTCTCTGGTAGTATTTTCCAGTTTTCTGTGGATCTGATGCATATTTTCATACATTGTATGGATTGAAGTTTTTCTCCTCAGGACACATACACTATGATCCATGCTGCTGAGTAAAATCCTGACCCAATCATTACCAGTCACTAGGTACACACCAGCCAGAAGGTACAATTATGCAAGTGCATTCAAGATGGCAGAGTTCAGGTGTTACAAAGACCTTGGCTAGACAACATTTGAAGGAGCCAAAGCCAAAAACCTAACTCTCCTTCATGGATCTTCCCTTCTTCCAAAGTAAATACCTCACCTTCTGCCTCCTCGCCACAATGTCATACCGCTTCATGGGTTTGGGGACGTTTTTCTGCAGCTCTCCAACATGCTCCTTCGAAGACATGATGGCTGTAGCATCCAGGTTTGCACAAATCTGCCATGCACATATTTGTCCTCAGTGAGAATCACTGGGGTGCCTACAGGAGTTCTTTTGCATTGAAGACATTCTAGAACTGACTTCCTCCAGGCTGTGTAATCTACAAGGCATCGCACCATGATGGTGTTTTAAGTGGGCCATTGTATGGGAGCCATCATACAAGATTTTGTAATTATGGCATTGCAATAGATGTAAATTTGCACATGTCACTGGAGTGAACTTCACAGACAGCCCCCGAATCTGAGTAATCATATATGCAAGCTGAAATGGATGACAGAGCAGTTCAAAGACAACCTATGGAGCACTGCCATCCGTGGGAGATCAGGGTTTTAATGCAGCAGCAACAGGATGCTTAGCAAGGATAGTTTAGGGATGAAAGCTGGACTCTGAGAATGTC
This sequence comes from Megalops cyprinoides, assembly GCF_013368585.1. Lineage (NCBI taxonomy): Eukaryota > Metazoa > Chordata > Actinopteri > Elopiformes > Megalopidae > Megalops > Megalops cyprinoides. The sequence goes on from NC_050583.1 coordinate 39,729,174, forward strand.
TTCTGCATAGACAGCATTTATACATGTATCAGAAGTATATTTAATTGCACTTATATCTAATCCACAGATGTTATGGATCTAGTCCATAATTAATCTAATATCCATATCTAAATCAATATATAATATTGAAGAGAGCATCTGTGAGTACTCCTTTATTATTTACCTGTAATTAATGTTGTCTGGACCTCTGTGTGCAATATACAATGTGTATAGTATGTAATGTAGATGAGTGGCCTATTTCAAGGTAAACTATGTTTACTTACTGGACACCCTTAGCAAGCATACCCTTAGAAAAAAAATAACTTAATACTTTAATACCCAAAGCCACCCAGATTAAGGCTGGGGGGATGGTTGGGGACATACCTGTAACACATGCTCTGTGGCCTTTTCGAGGGTGCGCATGCCCCCTGTCCCAAGCGAGGCTGTGAGGCCCAGCACCTGGGGCAGCCCCCTCTCACCCTCCAGCTTGGACTCCACATAGCGCTCCATGATCTTGTTGTAGACACTTTCTTTGTGGGTGTGGTGGCACTCATCAATGATCAGCAGGGAGAAATCTAACATAAAATAGGGTTTCTTATAGACCAGGTTGTAAATGTTAAAAGCCCACGGCCAGCCAATCACAGATTTATTGGGTGGTGCTGTTTACCTGTGAGTTTCACGTGCTTGTCCTCCTCAGTGCTCTGCAGAGCATTCTCTAGGATTTGGGCTGTACAGATGACCACATCATTGTCACATACCACTTTGGAAAAGAAGTCCTTGTGGACAGAGTCACCACTGATGTTCAGCACATTGTACTGCCTCCCCAGGCAGGGATTGAACTCCTTAGAGTAGTGCTGATCCACCAGGTGGACCTAGGCAACATGAGACATTAAACTAGCACATCAAAGCCATCCAGAGAATAAACATGAACTGCAATGAGAGGGGGTAAGGCATGCTCACTAAAAGAAGTGATACAAGCACTTGGATATCTCCTGATCAGCTAATACTTAATAATGTGGAGCGTTTTGTGACCACAGTAATAGGTAAAGAAGATCATAATGATGAGATCCAATCAGGAGCCACAGGGACAGGACCAACACTATAATGTAACACTCAGGAAAGCAGCCTTAAGATTAAGTTGCTATTACTAACTGTTTCACATGTCAATTTTCAAACATCGGAAATACAGCTATCTAGAACTATCAAGAAATAAGAACATCAATGTGGAAACATTTCGAGACCCCCCTGACATTTTAGCAGGCTAAGTGTGTGGCAGAGAGTCACACCATATGCATTGTGCTGCCATTGTTAGTACCTTGTTAACCAGTACAGCCACCTTGGCCCTTGGCTTGGTCTCCAGGTGTCTTTTGGCCACATAGACAGCAGCGCGGGTCTTTCCTCCTCCCGTTGGAAGCCAGATGATGATGTTCTTGCCCTCCAGAGCTGGCTGCACTACCTCCTCCTGGTACTTACGCAGGCTTAGCTCTGCCATCCTACTATGGGGAATATGCACCACATCTCTCCAACCTACCCATGTATATTTGCAGCTTTTTTCCCCACAGGTCTACCACTTTTCGACGAATTAAAAACTTTCTGGGATGGTACAGGATATGCAGCATCGCTCCTGCTGGCTCCTCATCCCTGATACTGAAGAGCCCATATTCAGTGGCATTTTTATAATCATTGTGGATTATGATATAAAAATCTTCCAAAATCATCATGCAATAATTTGATAGTGATTCATAAATAAGTGTCTTCAGCTCTCCAGAAGCAAAGTATGTCTTTTTTAATGCAAGATAATTTTGGTTGACTTTTGTGGATTTCAGAGGGGTACTGTTAGACCACTGTTATGAGCTGGTCCACAACACTATCAGATTACTAAAGACCTGATGCATTATTGAACCACATGAAGCATGTACAGTACTAAAAGATTGTGGCTGTCAATGAACAGCAATGAACATCTGAATATTTACAATTAAGCTAACCTTTAAGAAAATGAAATAGGCCCCAGAAGCACTAATGATTATTGAAGTGTGAATCTGTTGACTAAATCCAGTGAAAAAAAAAAGTCCTGTGTTAGCCTTTACATAGCAGAATGTAATCTCACTTTCCATTCTCACTTTGTCTAGGGTAAATGAAAAACAGTACATTGAGAAATCAAACTCACCTTGCCGTGCTCCGAAGTTTTCATGAACAATAAAGTTAATGATTGCTTTGCAAACAGCTGAGAACTGGAGCAGTGACAGCTGCGTCTCTTTAAAGTACCTGCCCATTTTACATAAAACGAAACAGAAAGAACAATGTTCACTGGCAGCGGGCCCCAATAAGGGGGGTTCCGAATGCCAACCTTGATGCTGAAGTGACGACAGAACTCCAGGAAAAACAGGAAAGGAGACAAGCTTCATTCATAGGACAATAAATCGTAGATTTAAAATACTTATTGAAAATAACAATATAAAAATGTACTGGTTTGCAAGATATTACTGGTACTTACTGAACAAGAGTATTACTAACTTCTCATGTCCCTGAAACAAGCTACATATTGGTTTTACACCTCTGCAGCACAGTTAACTGTCACTGTGAACTGAAGTGAACCCCCTTGAAAGGGACTCCATTCTTTAATACGGAGCCATGAAACTCGGAAATGGAAGTGCTAGTCACTTTGTCTAAGTCTGTTTATGTCTGTTTAGGTCTACATTATAAATCCTCCCATACTTAAGACTTGTCAATAATTTAGTCAGACCATGTAAAAAATCCTGAAAATGCTTGATACATAATACATGTATCATTTCTACCACAGCATCTACTTCTGTTTCTAAAACAAAAAAACATGTATCTTAAAAAATGCACATTTTCAGGGCTTGTTTACAGATTTTAAAACATCCTCTAGCTGGTAGGCAGTATGTAAGATTAGTCAGAGTCAGAGGTTAGTAGAGATCCTTAATGTGGTCCTGCGAAATCACTGAGCAAATTCAAACAAGAATCTGAACACTGTTGTACAGTCCCAAGACACTCCACACACCCAATTTTTATTTGGACCAACAGTAAAAGGGTTCTCTCTCAAGATCAGTGCAAACACACACAAAAAATTAAAATAACACAAAAAACATGTTTTTTTCTGAATTCCCTGTTTAGCTTAGACAGTGGCCCTTGCATTGCTCACGAGTCAATGGGTTACACAGGTCACTCATGTGAAAAGAAAGTTCAGCTGACAGTGACCAGCCCTGGCTATCAACTTTGATATTACTGCAGCTTCTAAAGCTTCTTCAAGTACACAATTGCAGGAGAAATAGCCACAAACAAAGGAAAAATGGACACAAAATTCCACAAAGGCATACAAATGACACTGTAAAACACCTGAGCAGAAAACCCTACAAGGAAAAACATGAATATTAATTTTCTATTTCCAAAAATGTCAAGAACCAGTGGATGGCTGTGTGAGATGCTGATTGTGGTAGTTTAAATTCAATACCACTATAACCATTTATGACACATGCTGATACCTACCTTGTTCATTGATATGAATATGCTGCATATTTCCTTATGGTTTGTTACTGACAGGAAACACAGCTAAGCAACGGTTTGTGCATCTGCGCCTGTCGCGACAATGTCCACTGGAAGAGGGGAGCAGCCGAAGCTCCTGCACAGCTGAAAATAATGGTGGTAGTTTGAACTTTCTATCAAAGGCCACCCATTTAACGAAAAGAAAGTGCTCTTTGTCCCCTCTGAAGTTCAGACTTTTTTTGTCTCACACAGGAATACTGCTTTTATAATCAACACAAACTTGCAATAACACAATTATCATATCACATCATTGTACGATCGATTGGTCTCTGCACAAGTAAACAGAAAGTCCATTCAGTTGGACCCAGAACCCACAATACACTTTCTATTTTATTAAACTGCACAAACACTGCAATTCCAAAGCACAATTTCACAAATAAGCAGAGAGAAAAGTGGTAGTAGAACAAAACAGAGCAACAGAGCAAAGGAACAACAAATGTCTTGAAATTCCATGAAGCTCTTATCTCTATGTTTCACTCTCTTGTCTGCTTCTTGCAAATATTTAAAATGCTGGCATTGTACTTCTGAGGAAAATATTTCTGAACAAAGCCGTTGTACACTGTGCTTTTCTTGGTGGTGCTGCTTACTATACATCCACAGAGCAAGTAATCAGTGCAATAAAATAATCAAATGTGAAAGATGCCGACTGGCACCTCTGCGTTACAATACAAGATGCCTCATGTGATTATATCCTGTCCTTCAACTGTGATGTAAAGCAGAGATTAATGCTCCTGAGTGACAAAATGTCCCAGTGAGTCCAAACCTCAATAACCATTGTGTGAAACAGCACATTAAGATAGGATTGTGCAGATACACAGTGACATTGGACATTGGGAATGTGCTACCTCACTGCCAATGTTACATTCACATCAAAAATATTAAGAAAAAAATGTTTACAGTATCAGTTTATTATCTACATTATGCAGTAATTTTCATTACTCTTAGAGCCTCTGTGATGGTGTTTGAGAAACAGTAGTTTTTGCCGGTCCTCTGTGGCACTGTTTGCAAAGTAAAGTGCTACATCAATCCATTCTATTATTATTACAATAGAAAGAGAAAATATTTTACAGTGATGTAATGTGTCAGACCTCTCGACTTGCGCTTTCTGTAGGTCCTGCATTTTCTGCCAGCTGCAAGGAAAACTATAAACCATAAACCGACACCAAATGCTTAGGCAGTGCCTCTTGCCTTTTAATTGCCATTTGGAGTTAAGTGCGCTGTTGACATGTGGTGTCATGGTAATTGTCCATGATCAAAGTGAAAAATTCCACTCCAGTGATGGCAGTCTGAACTTTGTGCTTTATTATATAGTTTTGAAATGGCAGTTTTGCCAAAATATTTCCTACCTGGCAGCTCTTATTGTCAATCAAGAATTTCCACTCTCAATGCCATTCCTGAAAACATCACTGCATGAAGAACTCCACGTGCCATGAAAATTAGTTGTGTTGCCGTTGTATGCAGACACGTGCTGCTTGCAAAGACGACGGTAATGTAGCTTAGATCTTTAGGTTCCCTTTTCCATTTTGTGAGAAACAAAAAAAGTAATGAATTGGAGCAATGTCATTTCATTTGCAGGTGTCACGTTTTAACAAACTAAGTAAATTTGGAAATTATTAAGAATAATTATTGAATAACATTTATTTAATTTGACTGGTGAATAAATGTTTGCTATTGATTATCATTTCTTTTTATTTTTTACAGATTAGGAAAATTTGGAAAGTGTTAACATCACACATTGGTTTGTTGCCAGGATGATGTGACAATGGTAAATTCTTGATTTCACCCAACACTACATTATGATGAGAACTACTTGAATGCTCTGATCCTTCATTCTCATTACAAGAATATCAGCTAACCCCTTACCAGATAATGCACAGCTGATCTTATGTAAACCGTCTATTCAAAGACACAGTATCACAGATGCTAAATTGAGCAATATTTCAATTAACACCTCTTTCCATTGAATCGATACGTATCCTAGTTTACAGAACCCTGTTATTGAATGTCTTGAGACCCCAATTCCAAAGTATGTAGACCACATTTGTCATCACTGATGTGAGGATTAACTGTCAAGGCAACACCCAAAACAACAGGTGCGAGTCAGCAAGGTCCTTCACTGTGTCAATGTAGGTTAAACAACAGAACTTGACACCAACATGAAGCATTGTTCACAAATACTGAAGATAAAAAAGGATACACAAAAGGGAAAGGGAAAAAGAACAAAAGCTTATAACACTCATGATGAAGAAAAAAATAGTGTCTATGAAGATACAAATGCCCAACAATCACAAAAGGCTACAGAATCTTCACATTTTTGTCTTGCCTGTCCTCCAACAAAAGCTACATCTATGCCACTTCATTGGCATTCTGTAAACCAAATGACCTGCACTGAGGAGGTTTGTCTTACTGATGGGAAAGCGAATCATTTCACAGTAGTCTGGTGCCTCTGCTTTCTACACCGGCTCCATGAAGGCACAGGCATCTGGGTGTGTCTGAAAAAATTGCTGATGAGTCATTTTTACCACAGTACAATTCTCAAAGTATAACCTTTGTGTTGTAGCCTCACCCAGCAAGCATTGTCATGACATTCTTACCTTAGTCTGGGCCAGTAGGTTCTTCAGCATGTTGTAAAACAGGTTTGGGTCTTTTAACTCTTTGCCACAAAACAAGAATAAACATTAACAAGGGAAAATGATTAAATAAGAAACAGCACCTAGTCAGTTCAAACCCCATGCCGGGCCTTCGACGACTGTTCTGAGGGGCTACCAATTCTGGGGAGTAGAAGCCAACTTTTCACACTCTCTCCTTCAAGCCCATTACCATCTTACTTTATCCATATGACTCCATTGTTCTACCATGCTCTAACATAAATGCTACCATTGACCACTCGGAGCCATTCATGTGAAGAACTACCCACCACATCTCTTTCCCACTAGGATTCCTTCTAGTCTCTCCTAGAGGAAGAGAAGCTGACTACCTGTGAGAACCATGACAGGCAGATATGAAGAGCTGATCCACAATCACAGCAAGTGCTCAGCATATGACATAAGAGCAGTGGCTTAGGGATGCCAGGTATGCTCTCCATGCCTCACGCCATCCTTGAAGCAGGTCAGGCTCAGGTGCACCTTCCTAATCTGGCTCTGCTTCCTTTTGATCAGCTTCTTTATGATATGAAAACACTAGTGAGATAGTTTTGGGTTAGGACCTGGGCAAGCTTGATTGGGACATGGCTGCGCTCCTGGACACTGAATACAGAACTAAGCTGTGCGCCACTGCCAGAAAGACACGGGAATTGTTCAATCATGTTCATTTGGTGAGACACATTACAGCATTCCATTTAAGCATTCAAAATGTTCAAATACAGTGAGTTAGACATTTAGAGAGCCACCTCTTTATGCCTCTTGATGATGTATGACAGTTCCGTGCAGGGGATTCTGGGACTGAGCTGACACTCCATGAGGGTCACCCCTTTGTGGTCCTCGATGTAACCCATATAGCAGCTCTTTGGCACTTTGACATCTTTGGAAAAACCCTGTCAAAATTAAGGCCATAGTGAAATGACCACAAAGGTCTTTGAGAATTTAAGACAACACATATCTTCTACTTTCTATTTCTTGTGAGGTTTGTGTCGGTACCTGCTTCTTGAAGTAGCCGACAGCTTATTCATCGGCATAGGTAAGGAAGTATGCTATATTTGATGTGATACTCCTTTAAGTTATTCATCAGATGGGTGAAAGGATTGACAAAAAACACTATGACAAAGTCCCTCAGACAGAGACAGAGAGAAGCTGTATTCAGTATTCTTGCTGCTTGACTGGGCTTGCTTTTGCTCCCTCTGCTCTCTGTTGTATCATTAAACCTTTTACTGCAGTGATGGGTATACAATGCACCTTGACCTGCTCATTGGATGTGACTGCACGGAAGATAATCTCTGTAAAGCCCTGGGTAGAGAACAGAAAATCAGACACACTGTAATGCTATCTGAGGATAAGCTCCCTCCCTTAAATACTTGCCAAAAGACATACTGTATGGTTATATTGTAGTTTAGAGGGTCTGGGGCGGTACACACCAGTCAAAAACCAGATTGGTGATGTACTCCTTAAGCACACAGGGCAGCTGGTGGGAGAAGTCGTTCTGCAGGCCCACCTTGTTGGACTTCTGGGAGAGCAAATTCCTGATGATGTGGAACTTGATGATGCCCCACCTCTCCTACAGTCTCATCTCAGACCACATTAGCTGACAACAGACTCATCTGGGAGAGAGGAGCTCCAATGCATCACTGCCATTGTGTGTGATGGACATACAACAAAGGCAGGCTAGAACAGACTGGAATATGACCTGTGTGCTTCAATCAGATTAAAAGATGTAATAAAATCATACACTTTCCAAAGAAATGTGAGTTCTCAGAAGACACAAACCACTTACTGGACTGGTTTTAATTTCATCCAGTCTCACCAGCAGAGTGCTGACCCAGCATGGTGGCAGGGTCAGGGATGGTCATCATGACCTCATTCACCATCTCCACGGTGATGGCACCCATCAACCGGATCCTTGTTGCTTCTTCCAGGGTAAGCACTTCTGGGAGCTTCTTCTTCTCTCCTGAGGGAGAGCGGAGATCAGCTGTTAGTTAGAACTTCTCATTTATGGCTTGAACTTCAGGTGTTCAGGAGTCAATGTCAAGCTACGTATTCTCTGCCCAATTCTATCCTAACCCCAGCAACAGACAAATGATATGACACTTGGGGTGGAATGTGGTTGATTGAGGACACTACTCCACACATGCAGACACCAACACATGCAGGTACAAACGGCAGTTGACCTGGAATGGCCTCTGTCACTATGGTGTCCAGATTCATGTAGCCAATGGAGGAGACGGAACTGATATTTTTGGAGAAGGAGGCTGTGCTGGACACAGTGGCTGGGCTAATCACAGCCAAGAACAATACGCCTTCATTAACATGAGTATTACACCTCCAAAACAAACTGTTTGTTACAGTGCTATTATCAGAATTCTGGCATTCATTCCTCCTCAGGTCTTAACCACTTAACTTAAGCCTAACTTAAGCCTTCCCTATGCACAAGGCAAGCCCAGTCCAGCAGTTCTCGCAGACAGTTCCCCGTTGGTGGAACGCGCTACCAAAGGCTATGAGAGCAGGAGCGTCCCTCTCTATCTTCAAGAATCTCTTGAAGACTCACCTCTTCCGAACTCACCTTCTCGCCTAACATACTAACATTTCTAACCCTCACCTTATTCTGTTGCATTATATCTTATAGCACTTATCGGTTCACCTTTCTGTCTGCATTGTCTTGCTTTATCCCTTACAGCTCCCTTAGCACTTTGCGCCTACTACAAGGCCTCCTTTCATACTGTAGCTTGAATGTATTCCTCGTATTGTAAGTCGCTTTGGATAAAAGCGTCTGCTAAATGAATAAATGTAAATGAATAAATGAATAAATGTAACTTGAACCTTTCAGTAGATGGGAATTTGATTCACAGATGTTGGTTGAAATTCATCTCTAAAACCTTGAGGACCCTGGATCGATCAATCAATCAGGACAATCAACCAGGACAGGAAATGGACTGATGCACAGCAACAACTGCCTTTATGCATCTGATACAGGCATGGATAGACATACTTGGTATATCAGGCTTTATTTGGGACATTTCAACTATACCATTGATTTTGTTCACATGGACACTGAAAGGAGTGGATTTTCTCAGATTATTTTCTCAGTGAACTCCTCCATGCTGAGTTTGCAATTAACAGGAGTAAATTGAGAAATTTTACTTTATCATTTTATTAGCTTAAACCAACCTTCAGCTAGATATTCTTACACAGAAGCCTTACTGGGCAGTCCCTGGGTGCAGTAATTGTACTGCTCAATAAATTATATGAAGAAAAAAAAAACTCCAGAGAATAATTAACAGTTCAATGAACTCTCAGTGAAGCTCAAAGGCACTGGTATTATTTATCACTTAACCTGGTCAAGAAGAAACAGCTGGTGAGGAATCTATGCACTTGACGTGAAATTACCTGTGGGGTTTCCTAGCTGTGCCCTTTCTGAGGTGGACACGGTGAAATCTGCCTCCCAGATGGATTTTTTAATGAGTTTTCCCCATATATTTCCTCCTCCAGAATGGACAGGACCCTGAAATTCAGAGCCCCTAATTCGCTACACACTCACACATACTTTAATGTTCACTATGGAGCAAGTCCTTTTCCTCATCTGCAGATCCAGCATGTATATCCAATAGGCACAGATACTCAGGGATGGATCATCTACTGGCAAAAATCTGAATGGATAGTGAGGTAACCTCCTCACAAAAAGATCAAACAACAAACCTCAAACCGATAATGGAATGAAAACAACCTTGTAAACAAAACAGTGACTCATACAGAGATAAAAACAATGATAATAATAAACTACAACAATCACCGTGTTTTATTCATAGCATCATCACTACTGCTGTTGATGTTTAGGCTGAGTGAACTAAAGCCATACAATATGCAACATGAATGCTTCTGTAACACTGCAGCAATGCTGTGCCAATCACAGACCAAAACCTATAATGTCAAAATGTTAGCCACTAGGTAAAAATGCTATCATGTTGCAGTGCCATGTACAAACACACTAGCTGAAGTGTCCAGTCATTTCTTCGTTCACCATTCTGTGAGGTGTGAGCCCTTACTTGAGGTGCCTTTCTCAGGGAACACCTTGTCTTTCTCAATGCAAAACCTCTCCAGCAGCTATGGTGAAGACGGACTTGAGCAGCCTGTGACCAAACACCTGCATAGTGTCATAGCGTGGCAAGCTGTCATTGCTCTGGAGGACATGGCAGCAGCAAGGCCACCTGTGGGCCAACAAGAGAACAGACACGCCCAGACATGAGCAGACCAGGAGTGAGGAATGAAAAGGTGAAATAATTAAAAAGACCAACCAGCGTGACACTTTCAAGAAGAAATTTTAAAACAGGCAGGAGATAACTACTTGTAATAATTTCACACTGAAGAAAAAATCCATATACAGTATATACATTCCTTCCTATGGCAGGAGTGAAAAGGACATACTTTTGAAACACTGATTTAGATTATCATCAAGATTAAGGTCAACCTACCACCAAGACATACATGCAATACTGATAGCATGTTCAGACCACCACTATCACCTACTGATGGTGGTGGTCTGAAGACCAAATTAAGATATAACAACTGAGTGAAATATGTTAACACGCACCTTTATGAAACAGGTCAGCCTATTTGGGAATGCAAACTGTAGCCTAAAACCAGCTGGGTATTTCATTTCAAATGGCTCCAGTTTCTGCAGTGTTCTGATTTCTACCTCCTCTAATCTCCCCCAAATAAACCCTAAATTATCTATTTAATTTCATGTTCATAATTCTTCATAATTTCATTCAACTACCATCTTCTCCTCGTATCTGATCACAGATTAAGATCAGTGGTGATTATTGTGATAATGTCATGCTACAGTCTGAGGGCATTTCATATGGAGATCACTATGAATTTAAAAATGGACACATTAGGAGCAATGACAAAGAGGCTGGTTGGTTCTAAGTAGATAGTCTGCCCCTAAGGACATATCCAGAGTCAGCTGACCCAATGTCTACCAGTTTACACACGTTACTCAGTAAGCACTTGCGGACGGTATCCCTCAAAACACCACGTCAGGGTACCCAGAGCATGGCAACAGCTGTGGCAAGGTTCACTCAAACTGGCTTCTTGCCACTGAAGGACAATGTGAGTGCCAGTGTGGTTGTGAGGGATTGTAATAAATAAATCAAGGCTGTCAAAGCAAGAAAGATCCATGGCAGTAAAATCACTGGTATTTTCCCCAGATACATTTTTCAAAACTGCACCAAAAAATTGCTATTAACCTAAAGTGAATCATTATGCCAATATCCATTGTCCAAAGTGTAGCATAGCCAGGACCTTGACATTCTAATGGGCTTTTTCAGAAATGTATTAATCTGAACAGTATAATACAATAGTCATCCATTGTGAATTGCAAAAAGTAGAAAATGTCTCATTTACCGTAATTCACAGTAATACCTGCTTGTCCCTTTTCAAAGACCAATAATTTGAAAATGGTGGAAATGAGATACTTGCTCCAGCTTCATCTTACCACCAAGAAAATATCATATTTGCAGTAAAATTGTAGCATTTAGCCGGCAGCTGGTGCAGAATTAAAAGTGTAGACAGAGAAAGGTTTGGGCTTGAATCAAAAACGTTCAGAAATGCATTTGGGGGAAAAAGCTGTGCAATAAGATACAATAACAAAGGCTACACTTCACAGAGAATTAGTAGCGGTGTGCAGTTGTGGATGTGACCACTCATTTTATTTATTTAGCAAGCTGGTTAATATTTTCAAAACATGCACATCCCACTGAATGCATTATATAGAACTGCATGGAAGTTGCGATGAACAGCAATGGCACTGACGGTGAGATAAACACTGCCTTTATGCACAAAGGAGAAGTCATCAAGGCTGTGCATAATTTGTAATTCGCGTCAATAGCTGCTATGTGACATGGCTAATAAGTGAGCTTGCTGTCTAATTCATTAACGTAGAGGAATTAGTTGTGCCTACAACAGCCTTTACGACAGTAAAGGTGGATCGCTAGCAAGCCAGCTCTTAGAAAAATGGGTCGGTAGCATTTAGTTAGCACATAAGGTCCCCTGTTGGAAACATGGTTGGCGTTAAGGATGATTTTCATCCCATTTTCAAGGACGTACTTTAGTTAAGTAGCTAGCTAGCTACCTTGCAAGCTGAAAAGACACGAGTTTCTCAAGCGTTTTCGCCCTTGGGAAGCCATGAACTTGCACTTTCTTCTGACTGGCACGTTGTTGCCGACTGAGACCCGCCCTGGCCACATGACTATTGGCTGAACCAGGCATTGAATTGCACCAAGTTGTCCCACTGGACTGAGTCTGTTGAGGCCAAGGTTGTAAAAAGGCCCACGTAGATGGGTCCGTCATACCAGCAACCGCCTGCATACCCAAATTTCTGTGCGCAATAAAGTTTATAGGATCTCATAGGACCTTCTCTTTGCTAAAATAAAGAACTCGCATGCGTCAAACAGCATTTCGGGTATTGTAGTGTTCTAGTCTCCACGTTTTCTGAATCGCTGGCAATCAAATATCCTAAAGCCAATAAACATTAATTTAACGACACTGGTGATTCTGGTATTTTATATAAATGGTTTTTGTTATTTTAATCACTACACAAAACAAACTGCGTCCAAAATACAACGTAGAAACACATAAACGACTATACACATTACGATCTGTAGAGGTCAGCATAACACTGTTTAGTATCAGTTTTTCTGGGGAAAAGAAAAAATGAAATTATGCGCTTCTCATTTGTGATGTGCGCCATGAGAACAACCACTTAAACTCGTATAACGGGAATGCCAAATTGTCATTAGTCAAGCAGTCATCCAGATATTGTAGCCATGACAGGACCACTCAGATGCCCTTGTAGGACTAGACCAGGACTGGGGAACAAGGATTATTAGCTTGATCTGTCAAGTGGCCTGTCACAGGACCGCAGCAGACTGACAGGGGAGTGGAAGAAATAATGATGCAGGAATCTGAGGAATTCAGAGAGCCCTGGTGTAGTCATCCTACTCACTGCGGTTTGCTTTGGTGCAGGCCAATAATTTGCCAATCGCTGTTTTAACCTCTTCACAAGCTTGTAAACATAGAACACAAATAGCAAGGAAATCTACTTCTGAAATTTTCCACCAGTAAGCTTGATCTGTCTTTGTTACCAATCTCCAGAAGACAAAACTTTGAACTTGTGGAAATTGTAACCCAGCACTTGCACAGGTTAATTACCATATATGCCCCAAGACTCTGATATATTAATGCATATGAATACACCCAGATATAAATTATGTATTCATTGTTGACACTATCTTTAGACTTTTTTCCCGGAAGCCTGTTAGACAAACTGGCATGTTGTTTAAAAGAGCAATGCATGTGAGGGCAATTAAGCAGACAACATTTAACTTGATACCTCCCTCCATATTTATTGGTAAAATTACAACGTTTTTCCTTCTCCCCTGTTCCATTCTACCCCCCTCCCCCACTAAATACCATAGAACAATATCCCCTCAAATGGGTCAAAGACTGCCCCACAAGAGCCTCTGTCCATCCACCCCTACATCAGATGCTGCTCCACAATTCAGACAGCATGTTTTGTTGTGCTAGTCATTAATGGCATTAGTGACGACAACAGCACTGGTCAAAATAATCCCCTAATGGAGAAAAAAAAAAGTTAAAAAAGAATAAAAAAAAAAAAATTCTGGAAAAAAAGAGCAGAAAGACAGAACTAGTACACTCAATACCAGAGATCTTCAAAACAAAAATTATTGAGTTACAAAATTATATATCGAGACAAAATATATATTATATTTGGAAGGTACTGTACTGACGATAAGTACTGATTGGTTACATGTCTGAAGAGAAACATACAATACAAATACAGCAAAATTATTTTTCAATACTCATATTTGCAATTTTGGTCAGAAACAAAAATCTTACTTGATCTTTTTTATTCTTTTTTGTCAACATTGTATCATACAGATTCAAAAACAAAGTTAAAAAATGACTCACTGGTGTAATGATGACTGTAAATGCACTAGGCATACAGTTGAATTTCCAGTACATTACGTGATTTCAACCACTGAATGTTTACCCTATCAAATCACATCCTACTTTGCTTGTGCCTGAACAGCAGTAGTAATAATAACAACAATAATATTAATCTAGAAGATAGCTGAATCTGGAAGGAATAGACCTCCTCCTTTCCTCTCCCTGCATCTTCCAAAGGGATAAAAGGGGTGGATGGGGCACAGAGATGATCAGGAGAGAAAATAAAATTACAGTTGCTACATGCACCCATCACCTGAGGAAAGCCGGCAAGAGCGGGAGGTATGATACAACTTTTCCTTTAGAAAGTGACTTAAGACATACTGGAATTAGTATTTTGTGTAGAACCAAACAGGAGAAGAGAGCGAGTTTGTGAGATTGGGAGGGAAGCTTGCAGAAATCCCTCCAGCTTATGATTTTAAAAATTGCTCAAAACAGAACAGGAAAAAAAAGAGCGAGCAGTTGGCTCTGTTAAGTGCGATTGGTAAGAATGGATATTGTGGTCTTTTCAATCCTTCGGGGTTGGTTTTGTCTTGGTGGTGTCGGTTGTCGGTCGGTCTGTTGTTGGCTGGCTCGGTGCGTTAGTTTCCGCCGCTGCAGCACTGGCCACTCCGGCTCTGGGGGGTGGTGTCCTGCAGATCCACACCTCCCCTGGCCCGGCCCCCGGCTCCCGCCCCACTCTGTGGCTCGTTCTTCGGCAGCTTCTTGGCTACAGAAAAAGTGACACTTTCATTCATATCTGCAGATTCACCCACATTACAATATATTAATGGTAAATTATGTGTACTTTTTAAATAAAAAGACTTATACCTATGGCCATAAAGATTTCATTGACGTTCATGGCAGTCTTAGCCGAAGTTTCCATAAAAAGCAAACTGTTGTCATCTGCGTATGCTTGTGCTTCCTGAGAAGAGAGAAATGATGGTGGGAGTCAATCCAGCTCACACTTGTAAATGCTAATGTATTAAGCTTGTAAAAGAATCATTCTGAACACACAGCTTAATTAAAAGGACAATTACACTCACACATGCTCAAGCCCACAAAGTTTTCTGGTTAATGAATTTGGTTTCTAAACCCACAAGCTGTCTGCACTTTGATCAACACACGTCTGATCATGTGGTTTACTATACTAATGCCAGCCATTACAATCTTCCTGCAACAAACTGTTCCTAACTTTACACGAGTCATAAAAACACTATTATACGCAGAAGTATTTTAGTTTGAAAATATTAATAAATGACAAAAAAATGACATTGATGTCAAAACAAAAAAAACCTTCAAGTACTTCAACTGTTTGTTTCATGTGAGAGTTTAATTTGGAGTCACCTGAAAGTCGACTGCTCTCTTGTTGGCTAGGTCAGCTTTATTCCCTGCCAGGGCGATCACAATGTTGGGGCTTGCTTGTCGCTGGAGCTCCTTCACCCAGTTCTTTGCACGTGTGAAAGTATCCTAAGAAAACAACCCCCGCCCAACACAAACAGTGTTGTCAGTAATAACAAGGGCAACTGTTTTTATTATTTCTTATGAAACAAGAAGATTCCCAGAACACATATCACATCCTAAAATTACCTTATGTGGAACAAATACTGTTGGAATGAGCTGTATCTTTACAGTGAAAATGCTTTTTGCTGCTTAACGGAACTGAATGGCCTAAAAAAAAGAAACACTGTCATTCAAGTGAGTGGAAACACAACAACTTTTTGCTCTCACATGACAGCTTAATGAGGCATGAGGGGCCTGGATCAAGCTTTGCAGGTTCTGTGCAGACTGGACCTCTATGGTCCCACACTGGTGGGGATGTGATGAGGAGGGGGAAAAAAAAATCCAGAAAAAGACACAAGAGGCTGGGGGGTTGCCAGAGGCACCCTGTGGTGGCCAGGGGCAAGGTACGGTCAGCTGCAAAAGGCTACAAACCTTTGAAAAGCTGACACACTCACAATTTCACACCAAAAACACATTTGGTGAGTACACTCACTCTGGAACAAAGAATAGTGTACACTATAATGGTGAGTTTAATGATACATTCCTGATAATGAATATAAGCTCAAAAATGGAAAAAGGGGAGCTATCAAATCATTTTTCTCCATTCTGTATTGCCCTGTAATGGGCCTGCTGTGTGTGGAAGTATAGAAGTTCACAAAACACTAAAGAAGTTCACTGTCAAATTATTTTCAGAAAATTCTTTGCGCTTAAAGTGTATTTTGAGGTGTTATTTGTGTCTGCTCACCTTGACCAAAGGAAACTGTATATGCTGGACAATGCTTGCTTCCATGCAAGCTATCTAAACTGGCAGGTGAAAAAGTAATGGTGGAGTTTCATGAAACATTTCCATTTTTCCATGTTAACACCATCTTTCCCTTGTTCCTTCAGACTAAGGTGAATCCTGTGCAAGATAGGTGACTGGACTGTTCAAAGAATCTAGCCAAAGTCCATGCAAAATGATCCTTCTGTGAGGTACCATCTTTGTCAACAGGTATGGTTGGAGGTACAGTCAAGAGATAACATACTGTGTTAGTGATGTCGTAGACCACGATTGCCGCTTGGGCCCCTCTGTAGTACATAGGCGCCAGGCTGTGATATCGCTCCTGGCCAGCTGTGTCCCAGATCTCAAACTTTACTGTTGTGTCATCCAAACAGACTGTCTGTGTGAGGAAGGCAGCTGGAAATATGAAAAAAAGAAAGCAAGTAAGAAATGAATAGAACACACAGCATCAGCAAGTCTCAAAAAGGTGTCTGCCCCTTCATTGTCGGAAGGAAGTAACTCCACACTGAAGTGAATCTTGCGCTCCATATTACGGTCGACAGAAATGGTTTGTGGTTCTATCTATCCTGTTTTATGTACTGCTTAGTGAATGTTTTCTAGTACTACACACCAGAAGAGTAAAGAGTCGCACCAACAGGACCAAGCTTTTGGTTGCAGTTCCCCTCTGTCCCTGTTACCAAGGTACTCAGAGTGGAAAAAGTCTCCATCAAAAGGTCATTTCAGTTCCCATCAGGGGAACACCCACACAAACTGAGAAATATGTACAGTCAATGCACCAACAGTCCAGCACAGTGCTTTCGTACAAGGAAGCTGTTCATAAAAGCAGGACATTAAACAGAACAGTCAGTGAAGGCTCTGTTATGTGAACACTTACAGAGAACTTCAAAAGTTACTCATTCCGCACCAGACTGCGCATATGATTCATGACACTATTAGTATTAAAGCTGATTCAGAACTTTAACTGATCTCACTGAAGTAATAACATCTTGGGGAAGACAACTGTTGTTAACAATTAAGCAGCTGGTTTAAAAAGTTGAGTATCTCTAGGATAGAGCACAAGACTACACCTGAAAATTACACTGCAATTTACCAACATTAAAGTGGCAGTAATTTTAATGACTGCATGACCTGTCTTAAGACCAAACTTGTGTAGAGAGAATATTCAAGCAGAAACCCCAGTTCCAGTCTGACCTGGCATGCTTTTAGTTTGCTCTGAATTTTGACCATAGGGGACAATCTCAGAGAAAACAGTTATGCATGCATATATGCGTCACCGTGTAGTCAAGGGAACACGGCTAAAAGCAAAGAGAATACATGGAGTGTCATGCATATACGAGAGGGTCCCTTCCATACACGCATATTTTGAGTTTGAGTCAAAAGATAATTTTGAACATTTATTTGGTATTCCAATTATGATTCCAGTTCTCAACTGCACTGAGTACTGCCTTCATGCTCACATGGACTTCACTGCCCTTAAATGGGACAATTCTGTGACCTTCATGTTAACAAAGACTGAAAAGAAATAACGGTGCAGAAGGATTGATTCTTTGGGGGGAAAGGTCTCATTACAGGCAATTCAGTCTCTGACCTAGAATGCCTCACATCTCCCAGCTGTTATCTGTGTGTGTGTGTGTGTGTGTGTGTGTGTGTGTGTGTGTGTGTGTGTGTGTGTGTGTGTGTGTGTGTGTGTGCGCGCGTGCGTCTGCGTGTGTGTGTGTGTGGTGGTGTGTGTGTGTGTGTGTGTGTGTGTGTGTGGCGGGGGGGGGGGGGGCATGGTAAGGGTGACTGAAAACTAGGCATCCTTGCTGCGCAGAGGTAGAGCAGCTTGTCAGGATGGATATGTACAATAAATGATGGATGCATTGCTTCTTCAGTCCATCTGCGATTCAAGCAGACGGCAGAGCACTGCAGTCCCCCTTTAGTCACACTTTCTAATCCTTACCATCCCCTGCTGCATTATTCATGGGGACAACAGAGCAATGCTGGCCTAATGTCATGCATTCCTCTTTGGCATTGCTTTCCTGAGATAACAAAATGAAATGGTACGTTATAATCAACTTGATTACTGTAATTCTTTCTTTGCTTCCCTCCTCCTTAATGTGTACACTTCCTTCCACTAAAGCAAAACTCAAAGGCAAAGCTGGACTTCTCTGGTTCTTGCTTCTATGACATTACTGCTGTAGCTCATTTCCTTCACTGGCTCCCTGCTGCTAATATTTATCTTTAATACCCTTGTTATTTCTGTTCTGTTCTCCATTCTGCTGATCTTTATCTTCAATCCATCCTGTTTACCAACACTCCCCCTGGTCCACTAAAATCACCATTAACTGGCAGACCCTCTCTTCCGTCTTTTTTCCCCATTTTCTAGACAGTGGCTGCTTTCGCTCTCTGGCGTGAAGGCCTATCTGAGGAATTCACATCAGTCCAGCTAAGGCTAAGTGCTTTCACACTGAACCTCAGCAGTAACTCTTTCATCACTCTTTTTTTTCGTAATTCAAGTTTTTATCGTTTACACATCCAAACAGGTACACTGCGGCATCTATGCGTCAGCCATTCATTATATAAACCAAAGAGACTAATAAATAAGACAAGAAAACAAAAGAAATAAAGTGAGGGAACATTATGCAACCTGAAAAAGACATCAATACCCATTAACATTTTTTTGCACTTTGTTATATAGTATATGGTGCCAGAAATGATCCCGTGTCTGCTTCATTTTATGCTTCTCATTAATTCTTCCCAGCATATTTTCATATGATGGAGTCCTGATCATTTCATCAATCCACTCTTTCAAGTCCAGAGTTCTAGGGAATTTCCAGTGAAGTAATATCATTCTGGCTGCTGTTATACTGCCCTCTACCATGACGGTAAATTCGTTGTTAGTTAAATTAGGTACCTCTGCCCTATCCCTCACCCCCCAAAAGACAGAGCCGGGGATGTGAGCACAGCATCAACGCTAGCCTTTTCCCAAGAAATTCAAGAACTTGAACTTTTGCCAAACTATTTTGATGCTATTGTATGTGTCCCCAAGTAGTTTTTTGAGGTATGTGGTAACTTAAAATACTCAATCAGTGGGTTATCCCTTAAATGGAATTTACTACTTATACAATGTCTCATTTGTAAGAATTTCCAGAAACTACCTCTTCCTCCGACATTATATTTCTCCATTAACTCTGAATACGACACAAACACCCCAACAAGTCACCAATAGTATTTACCCCTTTGGATTGCCACCTTTTTCAGTACACCATTCTTTTACCTATTCATATCTCAGGGTGATGCTACAGTGAGGCATATGGTTGTTTGAACTGTGACATTTTAAACATCTTCATTGAGTAGGACACTATAGGACTTGGATTCATCAGGTTCCCTTGCCCGCTGTGAAAGAATGTCGATGGGAGGATTTGGTAATGCCAGATCCTCCTCTGTGTTTAACCAGTTCAAGCCCGTATCCACATCACAACAATGATTATACAGTTTAAATAAAAAATAATAAAAAATAAATTATATAGTCTTACATCTGGTAGTCATAGGGCACCTTTGGGAAAACATCTTGCTCATTTTAATCCTCTTCCTGTCCCAAAGAAAATCTTTAACAATTTTGTCATACTGTTTATACACCACTTGGGGAATATTCACTGGGAGCATCATAGAGATGTAATTGAACTGTGGAGCCACAACCACTTTGATAACATTCACTCTACTCCAAAGGGTTAGTGTGATTAAGGTGAAGAATGTTTTCTGTGCTGCTTGTCAATAAGGAAGTAACAAAATGCTGATGTGAGTTGGGAAGGAAGTACTTTAACTGGTGACGCAATGCCTTTTGAGAGTCCACTAGCAGACCACAAGAGGCAACCTGTTCCAGTCATCTTGAAATAAAATGCAAGGGACATGGACGAGCCACATGCTAATTAGTTTTGCCTTCCTACGCTGGTTTTCTGTTGAATAGTGGACCGTTCACTTCTCAGTTCATGAATGTGAATGGGGTCGCCTTTTCTTCCTTTGGAATGATCTGCCCGCCCACATTAGAACTGTGTGGTCTCTTATTATCTTGCACTATGGAGACACAAGTTTCTGTGATTCAAATTACCTGATTCTAGTACTTTACTAATAACCCATTTTTTATAACTCTTCTTCCATTTATCAGTTGCTTTTCTATGATTTTTCTTTTTTTCTGGAATCCACCTGCACAAATGGAACTTGAACTAATAAATACGACTCATGGCAACAATATAAAATGTTCACACCAGTACAACACTCCTCCCCACAGGAGGAGTGTGAGAGTGTGTGAGAGTGTATGAGAGTGTGAGTGAGAGAGTGTGAGAGTGTGTGAGAGTGAGAGTGTGTGTGGGAGTGAGAGAGTGTGTGAGTGTGTGTGAGTGTGTGAGTGAGAGAGTGTATGAGAGTGTGAAAAAGTGTGAGAAAGTGTGAGAGTGTGTGTGTGTGTGTAAGTGTGAGTGTGAGTGTGAGTGTGAGAGTGTGTGAGTGTGAGTGAGAGTGTGAGAAAGTGTGACAGAGTGTGTGTATGTTGACAGGGGGAGGGAGGGTGGGAAAGCTAATCCTGTGATCCTAAGCTTTTTACTGGCTCAGCCCCTTCAGTGTGCGGCACATCAGTCACATGGCAGTGGGGAATGCAGCTCTCTCCCGGAGTTCAGGCCTCAGCACAGCACCATGACCCTTGCCCAGGCTGCTGATGCTGGGCTTAAGTGGTAGGGGAAAAAAATCTGCTGACTATTTTCCTTTAACAGGCTGGTATGGTATTCTGGTTTCCTCTTTTTTCCACAAATCCCCTCTTTTCTCTACCCTGTTTCATTATATTTTTCTCAAATTATAATTTAAATGAAGCTTCAACGGGCATTTTTATAAAACGAAGAAAGAGCACAACTGCATATTTCTCTCCATTTCCCCTGTCACCATCTCATATGACCACTGCTGAATCAGACAGGAAACTCCATTGTTGACCAGTTTCCTTCCTGCTCAAACATTTGAAGGCCTCCCCTTCTTCCACCTCACCTTCCTTCAAAAGGAAATACAAGACTCTAAGCACAGACAGATTTTAATCAGGACTCTTAAAGCCTCGCTGTCACTTCCGATTTCTCTGGGGTTTGATCTTTGACTCCATAATAAATGGAGACTACTGTCCCAGACTCACAGCAGCTAAGGAGGCAGTCAGGTGAGCTCTACGCAGCCCAGAACCAGCTTTTCTGCCCCGCCCCATCTCCTGATCTGGCTCTGAGGCAGGCAAGGCTGTTTACTGGCACATGTAGATGAAAATAACTACTTTGGTGCGTTTGAGTTCCATTTCAAGCCTGTGGTTTCAGACAGGGGAAATCACATATACTCTACCAATACGTACCACAGAGCAAACATGCTGCAACATAAAAATTGTTTAAAAACAGATTACACGAAGGTGAAAAACAGATGTCAGACGATGTGCAAGCGCTGCCTGCAGATGATAAGAGGCACAAACGCTCTGCAGCAGGTGACATCACAGTTTCACAGATAGCCATCTTACCCCTAAAACAAATGCACTGTAAAAAAACTTCAAAGTGTTTCGAGTATCTGGAGTTCACTGGCTCTTATAATGTATTCTACCCTATAGAATCAGGGCTGGATGTTTAATATGACCCATAGAGCAGGCAGAGAAGTTGACACCCAGGCTGCTTGAGAACTCCCCAGTGAACAGTGAAGCAGACGCGGCCATATTTGCACTCACTCACCTCCAATGGTGCTCTCTTGGTACTCGTGAAACTGGCCCTTGACGAAGCGCAGCACCAGGCTGGACTTGCCCACCGCCGACTCCCCCAGCAGGACCAGTTTGAACTGGCAGATCTTGTTGCCTGCGGCCGGCCCGTTGGATCGCGCCGGTCCTCCCCGACCCGCCATGGAGCTGAGCAGAGGCTACGCTGGGAGAGAGGGCTGGAAGTGTGGCGCACTGGGATGCGCAGGGATGGGGACGAAACTGAGGCCGGGACGTGCTTGGCTGGATGTGGCGGGGCAGGGTTGGGCCAGCTGGGACAGCGCACTCCTCCAAGGAACCTGGGAGCACAACACAAGAGCCATAAGCTATTGATACACAGAAAATATTGACAGAGCAGTCACTTAAAAGAACCAGATTAGTGTCCGTATGGCACAGCAACACCAGTAAATACATCCTGGAACAGAACTAGGGTCAGGGCAATAATGAACAAGGCGACTCCACTCAGTGTTACTCAAAATTGTTCCAGACATACTGTAATTCAAATATTTACTCCATGTGTAATGAGGAAGTCCATGTTCAGCTCAGTATCACAGGCTACGTGTGAGCCTGGGCAACAGAAAGAAAGCCTCTTCTAAACAGACTGGATAAATACTATTCTTCCATCCCCTTCTATACAAGCACCGTAAGAGACACTGGACCCACTGGTTTGCATCCTGTACTAGGCCAGCATCAATCATGCAGCACTTAATACTCAATCCTCCCCTATCCCGCTCTCTCTGCACTGCTCCACATCCATTATGTTACAGATATATATACAGATCCCTTTATAAACTGTACATGTTAATACTGAATGAGTAGCACATCAATGTCCTCTGAATTTTGATATAAATAAAGGTCAAGTTTGCATTTTACAAACTCGTTTGTTAGGGAAATTAGCATTTCTATCCATTCTTCTGGACTGCTTGCAGTCAGTTTCACAGCATGCTGACTCACAAATTTACACTTTTGTGAAGGAGGGGCAATGAGGCCATGTACAGCCAGGTGGATGAGGTGTACATTAGCTTATCATTTAATGATATTTATACACAGCGAGTCCTGAAATGCTGGTGGGAACTGCCATCACCAATCTGCTGCATTTACAAAACAGACTCAACATTCTGACCTTGAACATGGCTCTCCATCTGCAATACAGCAAACTGAGACGGAAAGTGAGACAGACCCATGGAAGTTTAACTTCAGCTAGGCGATATAAAATCTACACTGGTACACCACAATATGAAGACACAGGAGAGAGGCGAGATTGTATGGCACTATTTTAAGAGCATCGAAAAAACTACACAAACTGGACCACACAGGATAAAGGAAAAGCTGTGCACCAGCTACGAAATGTGTTGTTCAGTTGTTTGCATTTAAAAACAGTGAAAACAAGCTTTGAAAAAATATTATCATTGTAGATCATTTTAGCAACATTTCATTTATAATCACTCTGGCTCATGATTTGACCTTCCATATTTATGGTATTGCCAATTGCGCCGCTGTGATGTGAGGTTTACTCTTTGGTCTTAATATAGTTGGGCACACAATTACAGAAAGTAAACCTTCACTTGAACTTTTAAATATTGCAATATGAACTTTTATTACCTGTAACTGCTAACACCATGACATGACTGGGTTCAAATCACCTACCCCCTTGCTGTATCATTCAAGACCCTCAACTAGATGCAAATGAGAAACCATAGCACATTGGAACAACTCAATCTACCTCTCTCCTCGACAGGGTCAAAGCCAAACATGCTCAAGAGGAACTGAGAGGTAACTGTTGAATGTCATTCAATATTACTCTGTTACAGCAAGAAATAGGGTCCCTTCCCTCAGCAGACCTGGTTTTCATGTTTGTCCTGTTATTGCTGCAGTCCCCTTTCAGAACCTAAACCTCTCTGCCTAAAC
This sequence comes from Megalops cyprinoides, assembly GCF_013368585.1. Lineage (NCBI taxonomy): Eukaryota > Metazoa > Chordata > Actinopteri > Elopiformes > Megalopidae > Megalops > Megalops cyprinoides. Next base: position 39,753,301 of record NC_050583.1, read on the forward strand.
CAAACAGTGTCGGTTAAAGGAAGAGCTTATTCAGCATCACTGCACAGGAACAGAGACCAAAAGTATTCTCCTTGAAACAACTCAAAGAAAAACAGAGAGAACTTCCTGAAACCTGCCCATACTCAGGGCTTTCAGCAGCAGTGCTCACTTGTAGGTTTGTTATGACTGCAATGAGCACCTTTGGACTTTGGCCTACAGCTGCACTAGCTTTGCATTGTTTTGCCAGTATGAGATGAAACCGTTTGCTGATCAAATTTCTGGAAGCCTGTGACATGAAAGTGACAGGGCTGATTTTCTGCAGACACAACAAGCAAAGTAAAAAGTCAAGCACACTGTTTGTGTCACCTGCTAAGGAACTACTGAATGAAATGTTGGAAAAAATACAAGTAGCTCTTCTTGTGTTTTTGCAACTAGGCAGTGACTTCAACTGCAACTGATAAAAGGACAGTCCCTATTTGATGGATTCTGATTGGGCCAGGAGTAAAAGTGAGCTGAAAGCAAGGCCAGGGAAGGAAACAATAAGGAAAACCTGGAAAATAGCGCCGCCACTGGCAGCTTGCCCCTGAGCAGGACTTCATCTTCACCATATGATGCTTGATCGTGTCCAGGATGTGAAATGGTGTGTTGTGGAGCAACTGCATCAGTGATGGCACGATTTGAGACATTATTCCTACACAGTTCCACAAGAAAGGGTTTTGCTACTGAGCATCAGAACAGACTAGACGGCTTCTAGACAGGGCCGGCAGTGTAGCATAGTGGTTAAGGAGCAGGACTTGTGACCAAAAGGTTGCTGGTTCGATTCCCCACTGGGGCACTACTGGTGTACCCTTGGGCAAGGTACTTAACCCACAATTGCCTCGGTAAAATATCCAGCTGTATAAATGGATAACATTGTGAGTCGCTCTGGATAAGAGCATCTACTAACTGCCAATAATGTAATGTAGACACTAAGATGCATTCAGAATAAGCACTGCTGTGTCATGTCATTAAGTGAACGTCTGTATGGAGCACAACCTCATCAGTTTTCAGGATTTTTTTATTGCAGATCTGTGACACTTATCAGTTGTGGTTCTGCAAACTGAATTAATGAAGGAACATACTTCCCTTTGCCACACAGTGTACACAGGCAGCAGCTTTGACACAAGTCTGATTCAAAGGGTCAAAACTGCAAAATCACAGCCTATCCAAAACAAACAGGAAATAAATCAAGGCAATCAGGCCATTTTTGCAGGATGCAGGCTGCAACAGGAAATGCTACAAAGAAAAAATACCAGCATAACTGGAATGCAGATGTGCCAGTCAAACCCTTTGTTTATTTGCCAAAATCATACATAGATCTGCTGGCTATTCTGAAGAGATCAAAACAGAGGTCACTTCACCAGACAGTTAAGTAATCTTAAGAGGTATCATACGAATACAGATGTCACTTCATATGTTTAGAAGTAGATTTACCATGTCCCATCCAAACCTTGTTTCAAAAAATGACCTGTGATAATAATATTTTGGGATGACTGGCAAAGGATCCTAAAACAAGCACAGAATCAACATCATGAACACACAACCAGCTGGCAATTATCCAGATTGCACTCAGTTTTCTTTTTATAGTCACTTCAGTCTTCTGACATTAGAATGATTTGAGTCTTGAGCTTCAAAAAAAAAATTTTAATAAGGAAAGGGGAATGTAATTTTTTCCAGTTGGATATCTTTAGTGCCACATGATGCAACAGCCCACACAAATATCCATGGGTTCGACCTTCAAAATATTGATAGTCTTACCCATAACATTAAAATACCGATAATACAAAAAGGCTCACTGCCCTAGTCTTACCCCAGGGCAGCAATGATGTTTTATGATTGTAAATGTTCACCCACAATATCCCCCTGTTCCCCATGCCTCTGCAAATCTACTACACCACGAGAAAATCCAATCAAGAGCCCTTACAGCCTCTCCCACCCAGATCCAAACTAGACTGGATGAAAACGGCAGGCTCTGCTCATTGGAAAGTAAGCCACGAGTCTAAGTGCATTTTGCCAGGCTATGCTTTAACTTTTAATGGCATCTTGTCTCAGGAGGCTTTTGCAGGCAAAGTGGGTCAGTAAAGCAGCAGCTAGAGACAGTATGAAATATTCATGGCAGTCTCCTCTGTGACTGTGCAGTGACTGACACTTGCAAAGGGCAGAGAACCACTGCAATTCCATTCTCTCCCATCCTGGCAACAAAAGGGCTTGAGGGCAAGACGACACAATATCATTTGGGTAAACAAGGGTGTCACTTGTGTCTAAAAATTACAGTTGGGCAAGCTAGACTTTAAAGCACACAATGTGGAACTCATATGCAGAATCAACAATTCACAGGTCTGACCAAATCCAAATCCTTTAACTGAAGCACAATACTTTGAACAGTTGTACATACATATATCACAACAGAGTAAATTCACAGACCTGGACCCCACAACCACTACCATTTCCATTTAATGCCTCTGCTCACCCTCCTGAAGGTATCCCCCTCAGGAAAAGAGATCAAACTGGCTGAAGACCACTTCTATGGTCTTCTGGTTTCATATGCTTCAAACTTGATTCTGCATTTTCCCCTTTTTATGTTGAAATACAGTGCAGCAATACCATCTACACTGTGGCAGAGTATTGCCATCTCCAGCAGTCATGTGATTGCACTTGTTTTAGATTAGATTTAGAGAGCTTAGAATGTTTATTTTGAAACTAAAAATTACATGCTACATCTTGTGTTCATACCATTCTGAAAATATCTGTGCCTTCTGAATGACTCAAAAGAATTCCCATGGCCCATGACCCATAAACCAACATCTACATGCAGGAAAAATTATGTGGACTTTTTTTGGACAGGTTGTCTTTCAGACGTAAAAGAACACCATTGTTATTTCCTAATTATCAGTCATTCTGGTTCAAAGAGCGTGCTGTGGCCTGCATGCTTCAGTAAACACAGGAGCCGTTTCAGAAAGCCTGCAGGTCATGACAAGCACACTGTTCCAAGCGCCAACAAACAGGAGCAGAGCAATGTTGAGGGTGGTACAGTTAAAACTATGAAGCATACCTGACTGGTGATTAGCTCAAGGTTGCGTTATGAGAAGGTAAAAGGAAAGCATATTTTAATCAGGCGAAGGGGGCAGCTTGAAATGTCAGTTTCAGGCACAAGTCATATCCTTCCAGCTCAAGACTCAGACAGACAGTTGAAAATACAAGAAAGTAAGGACAGCCAAACAAATCAATAGAGATCCTTAACATATTTGTTTTTTACGAGAGCATAATCAAGAGTTGTTTAAACTGATGACAACCAAACTGATGACAACCAAACTTGTCCATAATGAACCTGTTGATAAACCTGTTGCATAAATCAAAACCAAGGCTAGCCTACATTTTCTAGCCTGACTGACAGGAATATTAGTTTCAATGCAAAACAGTGGTCAAATGGTAATCCAAGGAAGAACAAAAAGTCAACACTACAAAACATTTGTTCGCTTTAGAAAGAAGTACTCAAGTGCTGACACAGAGAAAAATACAAAGAGAACATTTGAGAGAAAGAGAGAAAAAACTAGTAATATGGTAGGACAATTGAAGCTTGACAACCATACTGAGCAAATGCTTATTTCATCCAGAATGATCTTCTGCCAGCATTTCCTCACCAAGTCCATACCTGATGTAAAGGGTCCATTGTTGCGGTAGGCTGGCTAGGGTCATGGTGTTGCCTTAAGCCACACTTTTTCCCATACAATGTAATATGCCAAATTTCATGTCACTTATCTCAACCAACTCTTTGGCTCATTATCAACATTTTTCTGATGAAAAAAAGTGTTAAACAGTAAACATTTCTGCCATTTTTAGTTAACAGTCCTAGTCATGACATCAACATGCTTCCATAGAAATCCATATTGATAATAAGCTGGTTATACTATAGGCCTACATAAGCCATACCTAAGGGCCTGTTTTTATCAGTATATAAAACCTATGCATCTAGCAACACCCAGCCTCACGCTTCTCTGACTATCGTGTGAAACACAGTGTCAAAAATGACTTTAAATAGGCCAAGACAGCCAGCCATGTTCATTTTGTGAATTCTTCCTAGACAATGTTCAAATGAGTCAGAGAACAGATGTGACACAATGCCATGATCTGCAATCCATGACAAATGAATTGTGATTTTCACTGCAAGTTTCCAAGTGGAGAAACACTGATAAGGGGATGTGGAACACATTGAAGGGAGCTTTGTGATGCCATAAAGGCATTTACTGAGCTCTTCATTACTTGTACATACAGTACAGGTAGCCTCTATTAACATTGATGCAAACACATGCTAAAATGGCTAAAAATAAAGAACAAAGCACACATGGTTTGTCAGTGTCCAATTTTGTACGTGCAGCACACATACATTTTCTGACTCCAGTCTACCTGCCTGGATACATACAGTCCTCCTATCCTGCACAGATAAGAACAGGCTGCTGACTGCACTGCTGCACAGGGAGCCAGTGTCACGGGTTGAACAGTTACATTTAAATCGTGCTGAACTGCCAGTGGGCTGGGCCTTCCAACCACAGACCTGAACTCCACACACACAGTCTGCACCAAGGCTGAAACCAGGAAATGTCGCATTTATTACACTAATAGAGAGGGCTGTTTCTCAGCCCACCAGGGTGTCAGGAACAACTCAACAGGGTAGTGAGTCACCACCAAACACCAGGTCTTCCTTAATCACACACTGCACACCTTACAGTACAGTCACAATGGTTTGTTATGCCAGAAGGAAAAAGTGAAACGAAACCAAATATACTAATAGGTTTACTTGCGTTGTTATTTTAAAACAGACAAAAAAAGCTCTGAGGGTGCACGATGGGTTTGTGCTCTGACAATTCAATCTGTATGTTTCCCCTTAGCAGGCTTCCAGTGTTTTTAAACGCATTTACAAGATCTGATCTCTGGAATTTGGTGGATAAGATACAACATATCAGAAGACAAATTACTGAATAGGATGGTGTGACACAGTGGAGACAGTCTTTACAGACTTTCCAAAATGTCATTATTACACCAGAAATCGTCTTCTCCAGCGACATTTACAACTCCAGTACAAAAAGCACAGATCTCGGCAAGGCAACCCGATGTGCATGATCTTAAATCTCTTCAAACCACAAGGTTCAAATTCCATTTGAGTTTACAGGCAACACAATTACACAGACCTTGTGTTGATATGAAAGGTCAGACATGAAAGAGTAGCAGTACAACATCAACAGGTAAAGTGGCCACAGTAAGACAAGTAATGGTGAACAAGCTCAGTCAATCTATGTGACTTGCATTTTTTAAACAAAATGTTTACACAGACATGGTAATGCAGTAATCCATGTGAGGTACATGAGCTATGCAATTCATGCAAAGTGCCATCTGGGATTTGAGTTTGTTATGTGTAAGTCAGCAGTCAACATTCTTACAGCTTGCATGTTCTCCCCGTGTTTGCGTGGGTTTCTGCCGGGTGCTCCAGTTTCCTCCCACCATCAAAAAGACATGCATGTATAGGGTTAATACTGCTGTCAGTGCCCTTGACCAAGGCACTGACAAAAGAACTGGAGTTGGTCCCCGGGTGCTGCACTGCGGCTGCCCACTGCTTCGGATGGGTCAAATACAGAAGACGAATTTTCCCACGGGGATCAATAAAGTGTACCATTTTACCATTTATACAAAATTGCTACTGACCTGAGCTTTGTAAATCTGCAAAGACAAACAGTATAACAAAAACAAACCTTTTGGAAATCCAAATCTGATCCACTGAAAATCCAAGTGAGCATTTCAGAAATTATCCAAGATATCAATCACAATTTTCTGAAAGTCCTCATTAGCTGGTCTGCTACCAGGATGGACACATGACTAAAACCTTCAATGGAAAGCATAGAAAATCTTTGCCAAGTTCTCGATAAATGAACTCATCAGCTGAACACAAAGAGGAAGCATCTCCCCATGCTGAAATCCTAACTGCCAGACTAATTGGACCATGGTGGTTTCACTGTGTAATGTGCTCAGCCAGTATATTCTAACCATGCTTTAAAGAAACTGATCATTTCTATAACATTCTGTGTCTTAATATTGTGATTCTAATGTGCAAAGAAAATGGACATGATGGATAAATATATTTTCCACCCATGTACACACATTCATTTTTAATTCAACCAAGACAATCTGTAAAATGTGAATTATTATTTACTATTAAAAATAGCTAAAAGATAAATACGTGCAAAGACGGGTAAGTTACCAACTCTGGCATTCTAGGCTATATCATTGTAATGTGCTCTGCTGATTTAGTCAAATGATCTTAGATTAATTCAACTCCATTGTATTTGACAAAATGTGCCAGAGAGGTACAAAATGAGTTAATGAGAGATCCTGCAACGGTTTCATAATTTAGTGAATCATAACAGAGGATGGGAAACGTTCTGAACTCATGTGATCCAAGGTTATTCATTAAAATCTCACTGGGTATGACTGGAAAGGTTACTGTTGTATGGATAAGCCAGGGAGCCTGCCCGAGCAGCATTGCTCTTAAAAACAAGAACTCTCCTCTATGGGGTAGTTCAGTAAATAAATGTTACATGTACATAACAGCGTGCAAAACCGCAGCTTATGGGGCAACGCATTTATTTCGACAAGGAGAAAAAACGAGAGGCCTTTCAAATTCCTTACATTTCGGTTAGTCAGCTACACTGACGTTAACATAGCCAGCTAGTATCTGTAGTAAATCCCAAAAAGGGCCGAACTCTATGTGCTGTATAGGTATGGGATATGCTCTCCCAACCCGTGACTTGGCGGACTACATACCTGCCGACCCAGTTTATCCAGCAAGCAAACTAGGGTTAATTAGAAATGAGAATAAAGATCACTGCGGCATGACTGACCAACGCCTGCCATGGTCAAGATCGTAGTCCACTTGTTCTCGATTTGTTTCATTCGATTTACAATCCACTCAACTCAAGTAAAGTCCGTCCAGACCACCTGATAAGGCCTTAACTTGATAGCAATCTGTAATTTTAGCTGTACGGCTTCCTAATTGCCCAGATAGCTAGACTACACAAATATGTCTCAGACCAGTGCCGTATACCATTTATAACACTTATCTAGTTAGCTGACAGGAACAGTGTCCACCTTCCACAGTAAATGAGCGATTCCAATGCAATGCAGCGGAATTCAGCTGTCTACTTACCTATTCGGCTACTGATCTAACGTTAACATTTTTTAAACTGACAGGTTAAATTACAGTATTTAGATCTGCCAAACAACGTTATTTGGCTAGGGCTATCTAGCTAAGCTTAGCTAGTTAGGACGTTCTCCACGTAAACATTGCTAGAACACAATAGTCAGTTTGCTGACTGGCAAGGCGACATTAATTACCATGTTTTCAGAAATGACTGATAAAATATTTCTGAAAAGGTGTGTGCGACCAGAAGGGTAAAGAAAGCATCGCACATATGTCATAAGATAGCTAGCTTCTTAGTCAACGCTCCACAGTCCTGCTGCTAGCTAGCTATCTGGTTAGAGCAATGATCACAGAACACTTGTTTGTTGGATAGCCAGCTAAGTAACGTTAGCTGTGAAACACCCAACGTTGTTCTCAGAGATTATTTCTTACCGTAATACGCAGTAAATAAGTGAAAAGTTCCGGCCGTTCGTATGTGTGCAAACCCCCGGATTGCCACTATTGAAAGATTTTTTCGCTGTTTCACTTTCTCGGCTGTCGGTGATTCCTCATCACAGGCTACGGCCTTTGCTTCCGCCTTGTGGGATGAGCTTCCGGGAACCTCCTACTTCCTGACAGATAGTTGGAAAACCAATGAGTTGTGAGCTGAGCGATCTGTCATTGACATGATGTAATCGTTTTCGGAGACGACAGACATGTTGGTGATTACTTTGGGAAATGTAGTTAACAAAGTTGGTGGTTAACCCCATGGCTCTGGGTTGCCCTAAAAACAGGAACCGTTTGGACGAAGATTACGACGACCATAAGCGACAGCCTACGCTACTCTGTTGTAATGTTGAGACATTTGTGCCTGCACATGTAGGCTACGTCTTCCCCTACCCTCTGAAAAGTACAGAGTCACATGAATTTGTTTTATTTAAATAATATTACTGGTTATAAGCATATTGTGAGTTCTATCCTTGCAATCATATGCCTGATATTCTTTACTGTCATCTTGGAAATTTAGTGAGGTAAATACTGTTCCATCCCAGGAGGTTTCCAGTAGGGGCAGGAAGAGGTTCAGATCTTGCTGGTGCACAGGGGCCACTGACACTCATAGGTGCTACACACACACACACACACAAACAATCTGATTCAAGCTGTGTTTTGGATGTTATTAAATGATGGCCAGCTATTTGGCAAGGAAAAGTGTATAGAAATTTGCGGTGAGGCTAAGTAAAACTTTATGAAACTGGCAACGCATTCATAGTCACAACCTCCATTGAAACAGGAACGCTGTTGAATTATTTCATATTTAATACACAGAAGTGGTCTCATAAGGAGCTGCAATGCCGGGGTGTCTCACTGGGTGGTGCTATAAATCTTCAGATCAGAAATATCAAAAGACGGCCAAACTCAAAGAGCACGAAACGCATGGAGATGTTTAGTCCTGCAGAGGACAGTGTTACCCTATATCTGAAGGCTCTTCTTGTTACTGACATGCATTAGCAAATGCATATAGTTATTGTAATGTGCAGAGTCTGATAAATTTTTCTGTTTTTACATTGTTAAATTTACATTTTCTTTTGTAGTGGATATTTTAGATGACTTATAGTGGTAGCACTGAATTACGTTTGTATCTATCCCAACTTTAAGATCCCTGTAGATGCATAGAGTGGCAGAGGCAACTGACAGGATAAAACACATTGGACTTCTACTCAGAGAGCTCTAGGTTGCAGGGGCCTTTCCATCTCAATATCTACTCTCCCCAGAAAGAGTAAAACATGCAACATTTGCATTAGCTTTTCTACAACTTCCATAATCCAAGCCTTTAAATGTTCTACTGACTGTCTAAAGTCAAAGTTAGACTGAAGCAAATTGTCTCCAAGGAAAATGGGCCAGCACTGTGTGAGTGGTGAGGACCTGATTTTAATCTGCATGGGGGAAATGAAGAGGAATCCAGAAGGGTCACCTGGGAATGTGAGAATTGAGGATCTATGAACGAGGCAGGATCACATGATCACTTTTCCATTGTTCTCGTCAGTCTCTGCAGCCCATTGCGATGATCCTCAGACACCCTCAGAATGCACAGTGATGGGAAACACTGCAAAATTGCCCCTCGGAGCAATTCATTTACACTGTCCATCAGTCTCTCAGCAGATGAATGTTTCAATCAGTAGCAACATAACAGTGAAACTCCAAGATTGTCCAGGGCCGGCCGTGGCAGCTGAAATAGATGTGATGACAAGAGACCAGGTCCGGGTGTTATATAACAGTCATCCTACCGTACCTGCTTTGCAGTTCTGCTCCCAATCAGAACTCCCAGTCTTCAGGAGGAGCTGTTTAAGGCAGAATCATTTGTCTTTGTCCCCCTCCCCCCTCCCCCCTCCTTACACACATACACTTTCCCTTTCCTGGAGCTCTCTGGGAATGGATGATCAGTGCCACCTCCTCCATGTTCTTGCTGTCTCCTGAGGGAACACCTGCGACAGACACCATTGCGCTCTGTAATGTACCTGCCTCTGAAGGCACAGACTCATTCTGCTGAATGTGGCCATTTTCAAATACTGTATCTAGGCAACCCAGTTTATCATTGTGTGACTGTGCTGTTACGCTAACTTTTTGGCAGCAGAAATTTTTGCCTGTTAACTTGTCCTTTATTGAAAGACAGGGCATGGAGCCAAGCTGGACGTATTTGCCACACACAGAGAATAATGCTCTATGATGTATGTTATTCTCTGGTCCCCTGACACAGGCACATTAGTCCCAGTCCTCCTTATAGACATCAACTGTGTATGCTACTTAACAGTAAAGTCATTTGACTGAGCTGTTTATTGAATGCTGATTATATCTATTCCCAGTCATTGCCTGTAAATCCTGTTAAATTGACGTGTAGCTTGAATAGTATGCCTTTTCATTAAAAAATAAAATATGAAATAAACAGAATATTAAATGTGTAATTTCAATTTGTCAAAGAGGTAGACATGAACAAAAATAAGTACACATTTCTTCTGCAGGAGACTAATACACAGCTCCAAGAAATGTTAAATCCAGATCAGTAGTCAATTAAATACTCAGTTCAGCTTAGTAACTCAAAGTCAGTTGGAGAGAAAACCAGCTCACAAGGGAGATGCCCCAGGGACAGGACTTGGAAACACTGCCTTCAGTGTTCAATGTTACAAATATGTGGTGTAGGCTGGGAGGTGGGTTGAAGAATCAAACAAGTGATGCTTCAAATCAAGCTGTGTGTGAAGAATGACACCCAGAGCCATGATCAAGTGTAGTCTGAGCCTTATGGCCCTGGTTTGACACAGGGAGCCTACATTAGTAGAACAAATTGGTTTCGTTCTGCTGGGAATATAGGTGGGTAGGTCGGCAAGGGTCCCCTTGTTGCTCAGCTCTTGACACACTGGGACTTTCTTGGGAGCCTTTGAGTTATACAGTGCCTGGAGGAAGTGCCTATCATCTAATGAGGCTTGTTTTCTGGTGCACTGTGGGACTTGTAGTGTGGTAAATATGGTCATGGTCATGGTAGATGTGCATATATATCGGACATTACAGCCCCGCACTCCTGCATGAGTACAGAGGCTGTTGTTGTGGGGGTGAAAAGCTTAAATGCATATTGGTGACTATGAGACTTTGGTGGTATATAAATAGCATTTTTTGGTGCTGTTAAAGAGAACCACATAGCATTTAGTCATCCTTATCATCACAATCTGTCCCCTCCACCTTGTTGTGCCCCGTGCCTCCTCAGGAACGCAAAATCTTTCCTCTGCCCTTCTCTCTGGTTCCTGTTCCCAGAGATACAGTGAAAGGAGCTGTAAAAAAGTGATGGATTTTCCTGTTCCTTTCACGGCATCCCTGCCAGTCAGATGGAAGCGGGAGCCAGTGTCTCCTGCCAGCCACACATTGAGTGAGTTATAAATCCCTATCAATGTGACTTCACTGTTCACTCTTTATCAGTGACCTTCTGGCAGTCTCAGACAAGAGTTCTGGAAGTGGGCTGATTGTATGCAACGGGACTAAGCATGAATCTTACTTTCAGAGTGCCTTATTTTGAGTCAGTTTTGAATTGAAAACATTGAATTTTGCGGGTTCTCCATAGTGATCAAGTGCCATGTTGTCATGTCATTTCCAATACATTTAAAAACCTCACTGAAATCTGAGACAGAATATCCACCATGATTGGTGTTTAAAGGTACAGACCTGCTCTATTTCAGCACCACATGACCTGTGCTGCACTAAACATTGACATACCTGTCTGCCATCTCACCTACACAAACCTAATGCGTCCTTACTTAAGGAGAAAAGTGGGAAAGAGGAAGAACTTCCACCAAAGCAGCAGACAGCTGGAGCTTGTTAGTCTAAATTACAGGGAGCAGATGTTCATTTTTTTCTCTTGCTCTGCCTCTAAGCAATTAAATCTGACATTCTTGCCGACTTCCTTTTTTCAGATTACTAGGCGGACAGTATTTGCCCCGGATATAAAGATATTTCACAGAATTTGTGGGTTGTGATGGCATACTGTATGTATTATTCCTTAAACTGTAGAGTAGATTGGGGTGAGTGACCTATGTGAGGATGATATCATCTCCACCATGTTACTGTTATTTTCTTCCCCAGTCAATTCCTGCAGAGTGTCAACATGCCAGCAGGGCAGCAAGGGCAGGGCTCAACTCATACCCCCCCCCCCCCCCACATAGCTTTGGTTAATATTTTCAGAATCCTGCAGGGACATCACGTCCAACATATTTTAATTGTTACCTTCACCTAAAGATAGGGCTGCTCGATTATGGTAAAAATCATAATCACGATTACTTTGGTCAATAATGAGATCATGATTATTTAACACGATTGCTCATCGACTTTGGAAACATCATGCGTTTATTGAACTAAAAAAAAAAAAACTTGTCTTTTTAACCCTTTCGTGCGTATGGTCACACCGGTGCGATTAGAATACTAGATTGGAAAAATTCTATCTAATGGAAACAGTGATTTAACGTTAAAAAAAATACAGCAAATGCTAACTGAAAACTGTGAGAAGCTTAATAGTGCTAATGAAAACATAACGAACCATGTAACGTAACACACACGCTACATAGCATAAAAATAGGTTACGTGCGAAAGGGTTAACAGTGGATTTTCTTGAACTTTAAACATAATTCAACTGAAAAACAAATAAAAAATGTAAAAAATGAGATAAATGAATAAAGTAAATTATAAATTATAATATATAATAAATAATGTGGCACAATAATCGTTTTATCTCGATTATCTCGATAATCGTTGGAAGCCAAAATCGTAATTGAAAATAAAATTCCATTAATCGCCCTGCCCTACCTAAAGACACATTATAAAGCATTTTCATTAATTAGCCACTAATCTCAGGTGATCTCAGGTGGTGGATAGTGGATGGTGAAAATGTAAAGGCATTGGATGACAAAAACAACATACGGTACATAACTACACCTCTTACCCCCGCTTCGCACTCCCACAAAGGCTGCTTGCTCAGTCTGCCACTTAGACTGAGCCTCTTTGAAACCCTTTTCCAAAAACTAATGAGGAAAGTGACAGCTGCTCAAGGTGATGTGGGAACGTGATACATGGAAAGACATTGGATCCTAGAGGGGCTGGGGTGACAGGAACAGGCATGTGTGTATTGGTAATTGACTAATGCTGAGGGAGAGAATGATGTGCACCAGACATTCAGTGATCATGTGTTTCCCTGACCGAGTACCTTGACAGATACGTGGCAGACATACAGACCACCTCTGATCAGATTGTTTCCAGGGTGCATGAGGAAAATACAATCTGAACAGAATCATGCCCCACAAAATATACTTTCAAAGAAAGGATATAGATGGTTTTTGTCTCATTTGTTCTGGATGCCTGGAAAACAAATGAAGCAGTACAAATTTAATAACAAAGTAGATATTTTATTATTATTGTTATCATTATTATTGTTCATACAGCATGCTCAAAGTCTGAATAAAGGACAGCAAGGAACATTCAATGTTGTGGTTTTCATGCGAATTGAACCTGAACCAGGTCAGAGAATTAATTACACATATGATAGTTTTTCCCCTCTGCTTTATGCTGAGAAATCATTTCAAAGCAGAAAAAAACATTTGTTAGATATCCTGTTGGAGGCTATATCACACTGTGGTAGTTAAAAGAATGGGTGAGAATATTGGAAATCAGTCTAGGGTATTAAACAATAGCATTGTAGTTGAAATGGCTGTTTGCTCCCCTGTGCAACCAAAGAAATAATACAAGTGATACATGTTTCCATTATTAACCATTGCTCCCGTGCATTTATGCTGACCTCTAGAATTATCACTGAAATGCCAAAACATGAACAGAAAGTTCAAGTAACTAGACAGCATTGAAACAACACCCTGCAGTATTGTATTAGCAAATGGTTCTGTAGAGTGCACCATCTGATGGTTTATCAGGGATATTGTCTGTCCCAGCAGCATCTTGGGATATTGTCTGTCCCAGCAGCATCTTGGGATATTGTCTGTCCCAGCAGCATCTTGTACCTACCTTGGAGTATATGTTATCAAACGATAATTTCAGGTGCTATTGAAAATTTGCATCATGAGACCTGCAGGTGAAGGCCATTAGTGGATAAATAGTTGTAATCAGTAGAGCAGACTTGCTGGCAGTCTAAAGTTTTAGTGAGGGAGAAAAATAAATGAGCCTTGACACTTACATACAAGTGTCCTGCGGGCATTCTGTGGACGCCTCCATATCTCTAATGAAATCCATCTGGACCATGTTTGGAGGCTGTTGACTGTTGTGTAGAGACATTTGCTGGAATCAGATTTGTCTAGAGCATACCATAATGCATCTGCTATCTGAGGAACGTTTATGATGGTATTTAAAACAATACCTTACAGCATAACCTCCACAAAATGGCTTTATGGCTGCCTGGATTTTGCCACGGCTGAGTGTATGCATGTTTTTACCCCAAAACAATTCACAATGACCACATAATCTGACTGATTGTTCTCCCAGTACAATCATACTTGATAATCACTTCCAATTGTGTTAGAAAGTTTACAAGGCTGTAGCCCCTCGAACTGAAATTGGGAATCTTATAAACAACAGGGACAGAAATAGAACAGGTGGGTATTCATCAAATTAAGTCTGAGCTTTTTTTTAGAGCAGCAAAGAATATGCAAAGAAGCTTTTCAGACTATTTTAATAAAATAAATAATATCAACATAATTCTACAGATTATGAAATAAGTACAAAATTAAAAAATATATAAAAAATGAGGGGGCACCCTAAATCAAGAAGTGATATCTACCTTCAACTCAGAATAATGAGCAACATGGCCAGATGTGTGATTGCTATTGCTGCTTTGAAGGTCTGAAGAACCTGAATATATGTCCTTATATTTTCATAAACAACATCCAAAGAAGTCCTTTTTCAAAACCACTTAGCCAGTTGAAACCTGTTTCCATGGTCACCAAAATGTACAACAAACCCAAGGGGCTCAACCCTCTCCTTCCTCTCGTCTGTGCTGGTCCTGAACAAGGGTTATGGTGTTCTGGCCACAGATTGAAGTAACAGATTGCTTGCCCATTTTTCATGGGGCCTTTTATTTTCATTTTCTGTGTGGACTGTAAGAGAAACAATACCCGCACCTATAAAAATTGAGGGCAAGATGGACAGTTCTCTGTTGTAGTTTCTCATTCATTTGGGAGCTGTTTTGGAGTTCTACGAGACTGAGGGGTGATTTTAACAAGTCTGTGTGCAAGGTTTCATACAGGTTCCATTGTTTTGCCAGGATTATCTGTTTCATGAAGTTATAATCTATATATTGTGCAGTGAACAGCAACCTCAAGCTTGTGTAAACACTGTCTTTTTGAACAGCCATTATTCAAGGCCTTCAACACAGCTTATGTCTGTATTTACCAAAGTCTGCTAACTGTACAATGTGTGACTGCTGGGAGAAAACTTTAACACATGATAATTATTTTTCTCAGTTTGTGAGGAAAAAAGGAGGCATTGTTTTTAACTACAGAATTCTTTTTTCAAGGCAGAGCCTACTATGGAGAATAAACCTAACATCTCATACAGAGAGACCATCTTATTCTAGAAGCTAAAGAAGCTGCATTGTGTTAGAGGTGACAACCTCTGAAATCCAGTCAAAGCTGCAGTTGAACTGCCACTGAATCTAGGTATTAGAAAGCAAACTACCCAACAAGCGCACATCCTCTAAATCATTCATGCATGTATCATAGTCAGACGAATAAAGGAGAAACTTTACGTGCCATTAATTACTGTAGATATAGTGGCCACCTGTGCTGACGGCTCTCCTCGGGCTTGTGTCCGTCATGCTGGCATGCGAGCATGCAGTTTGCCTTAAACACCCAGCAGGTCATAAAATAACGCAATCCCAACAGATTTGATCATGTGTTCATTTGGAAATATTAGGGCGACAATCTAATCCATGAAATCCCCTTGAGAAGGGGCTCAGACGGGAATATGTTTTGGTAATTGTTTGTGAGTGGCGTCGTTTTGTGCGGGAGAAGCAGACTAAAGGAGACAAGAGATG
This sequence comes from Megalops cyprinoides, assembly GCF_013368585.1. Taxonomy (NCBI): domain Eukaryota; kingdom Metazoa; phylum Chordata; class Actinopteri; order Elopiformes; family Megalopidae; genus Megalops; species Megalops cyprinoides. Next base: position 39,769,056 of record NC_050583.1, read on the forward strand.
AAAAGGACAAGTGTAATTACAGTGTGGTGGGTCACAGCTACCCAATGCACTGTGAAAACTATGACGTAACACTACAAATGCCAGTGCTTTGTTAGTACATGGAAAGCACGCTTAGTGCACACCAAACATTACACTTGCAAACCAAGGAAAGGTGGGCACAATTTGAATCAAGTGACTTTAGGGCCACAGAGTGCACGTGCCAAAACTCTCTCCAATAGATTTGCATAGCACATGGATGTCTGATTTCAGGCATATACTGCTGTGTACGTTTAAACTCAGTTTCAGCCTGAAATTACAGTATTTGTGACAAAATAGCTGATGGGGAATGAAACTCACCAATACAAAACTTGTTGAAAAACCATCCTTGTGTTCCATCAATTCACATATTAAAAACATATTAAATATCTCTGTGTATTTTTATATTATATATGTAAAAAAACATTTTACAAGGCATACAGTTGAGCATTTCAATAGTTAGCTACATAGAAAAACCAAAGATTCCAGTGTCATTCAGAGAGTGCTGAGAACATGAAATGAATCTGCTCATGTTCACTGAGTGCTCTTGCCAGTGTTCTCCGTACAATCCAAGTCTTTCACAATGTAAACACATTTCAGCTGGATACCTTTTCCTTAGGAAAAAAGAATTGAGGAACTTCACCATGTGAGAAGGTAAGACAATATCAATAAGTGGCATTTTTACAATAAAGTTGTTTTACTGGTGAGAGTACTGAGGGTGGCAGAGAGTTTAAGTGCTTGAGCGAGGGTATCTAAACATTTGACATTTGCTTCCAATATAGGACTGCAGTACAACAAGCTCCTGTTGTCTCATAATTTATTCAGTTAAATAATGAAGTATCTTGCTCCACCGAAGACCTCCACTGTATTTGTTGAATAATTCACTGTGACCAAGCTAAATGGGTATCTTTTTGAGAAAGCTTTTCAAGTGCATTTCTTCCCCATTGAACCCCAAGATAATTAAAACACGAAATGCAGGAGGTTTGTTTCTAGTGGTTAGGATGCAAATGCCTCCCAACATTACTCACTATACAGACGTCGTCTTGGCTGATAATCAGATGGGAAGGAAATTAAACTTCACATGAGTATGTTCCATGAAGACACACAGAAACAAAGAATGGGGGTGCACAAATGATGTGCTTTTGCATAGAAGAGCTGCAGTTCGCACGGACAGGGACAACCCTGCTACCTGACTGACCTCCAAATGATGAAAAACCCCCAAAAAGGAAAATGCACATTTAAAAAAAGACCAAAAGACCACCTCAAACACTCATGTTGCTTTTTGGGGTTGTACACCAGGCTGCCCCATGCATCTGGGAGAGCTCTAGTTTGAACAGCAGGGTCTGTACCACTGCCACTACTCTGCCATGTCCAGACTCCAGAAGGGCTCTGTGTCGAGTGTCTGAATGCCAATACTGGACCTCCGTGACTCTGGCGTCTCACTGTCCCTCCTGTCCAGGGATCCCGACCCACCCAGCAGACACTCCAGACTAATGTGCTCTATCCCAGCCGAGTCACCCAAGGGGTGGCCGCTGTCGCAAGCATCCAGTCTGGATGGACCAGAATCCTGAGAAGTGACTGATGACTGTCTGAGGATGGGGGCGGGACCCGAGCGGGAGGAAGCAGGGAGATGGTGAATGTCCAGGAGGCTTCGGGTATCCAGGATGTGGAGGGAGCCAGTGCCAATGGCAGGCTCGCTCTGCCTGGGACCAGTAGAATGCAGAATAGGATTGGTGGACACATGGAGGTGGGCATAACCACTGGCAGTTGCCAGTGAGGAGTGGGCAGACGTAGGTGTACTGGACTGTGAGTGTGTATGTTCAGAGCTGATGGGGGTCTTGCACAGATTTGACTGGGACTGACTGAGGTTGGTGGAGGAACTGCTGGGGGTGGCAGCAGCAGTCCCTCCATACCCCACCTGAGGAGCTGGGCCAGTGGCAAACCCCTGGAAAGTTGGGCTGATGCTCAGCAAGGAGTGGCCAGTCCGGGGCTTCTGATGGGCCATGTATGGAGAGTTTGGGGTGCTCCCCGAGGCAGGGCCTGAGCTCTGCTTGGTTGCTGGGTCCGTGTGCAAGCAGGAGGATCTGGGGCTGGAGGGCTGGTGGAAATGTTCTGCTTCCCCCTGCTGGCCCATAACAGTTGCCCGGGCCAGGCTGGTGCTCCCATGGGCCCCAGTGTAGCCCCACGACCCTCCAGCAGTGTGACCAAGAGGCTCAAGGTTCAAAGGCTCATGGTGCAGGTGCAGGCCAGCCGCTACATTGTAGGCCATGCCACTGCTGGCAGCAGGTTTGGAGACCACATGCACGCCATAGGGATAGGTGGAGAGAGTGGAAGTGTAGTGCTGTACTGTCACATGGGCCTGCAAAAAGTGCATCATGTGGTGGAGCTCCTTGCTCAGCTGGGATACTTCCTGGTTCAAGTGGCTCATCTATAAAAGGAGAATAAATTAACACATCAGGAAACAACAACTACCTTGGCTCCTGACTCATTTTCCCTCTGTGATTCTAAAGTGTGCAGTGTAACTAAGCACACAGTCAGCATCGACTATGTCTCTTTAACTGTTCAAAACAGTCAACTGTCCATCAGGTCGTCATGATCATTTCAAAATTGTTTTAGTTTGACAGCAGATATCATGCAACAATGGCAGACTAAGCCAGAATTAGTTGACCAGAACAGGCAATTTAGTTTGCAAACTTTTCCAAAAGTGATACCAGCAGGTTTTCACCAGACATGTCAGTTGGTCATTACAGGATACATCTACCTGACAGTGGCAGCATTAAAGGGCCATTATTACTTTAAATGTTACAACAAGTAAGTTTATAACACTACACATTTGCTGCCCTAAGACTTTTTCCTGCTCTTACTTTGAGCAGTAATAGCATGCAGTGTCTTCGCCCCGGTACCCTGCACATTGTACATTACACCTGACACCCATCTCTGAAACTGTGTCAGGAGCAGCCTGTTTTTAGACACCCAAACCTCCAGAGAGAGTAACAGAGGAAGAAATAGACTCAGAGAGGGAGAGAGAAAATGGGGTGAGAGAAGGGGGGAGAAGCACAGGAGCTCTTTAAAGATCCCTGACTCAGCGCTCCTCCTGAGTTTCATCTGCATTGCAGGAGCATCTTGAATAGTACCCTTGTTCATTTCTCATCCCCTTCAAACACAGCTTCTTCTGGCTCATCTACATTTCCTATCAACTACCGGACTGTTTTCCCGAGAGACTCAAGATGCAAAAATGTACTGGAATTTATTAAGGGAACTGCCAGTCATCTGGGATTCTGAACATCCCCTTTTTTGGGTAACATTTTATCTTAAAAGAAAAATTGTTTTGCTTTTTTATGTGAGTGAGTAGTACATCTGCCTGTTAATAATGAACAAATGAACTACCTTTTTTGATAGCAAACAGGTAACACACTGCATACATTTAAACAAAGTACATATTTTTGTCACATTTGTATAACTTTGCCACATTTCTGGAGATGTTTAAGCTTTTGCAATGTTCTTACAATGTAATTCTCATGAACAGGTAGCTGCAGTTTACATGCCATCTTTCCTGTAATATGGACCAAAAATGAAAATCTTGTTTATATCCTTTATCACCACCTGTTTATCATCTATCATCTACCACAAAACTTAAGAAGTGTTTAAGGGCGATGTTCAACAGAAATGCTCCAACTCCCTACGTACCTCCTTGTTGAGCTGGCTGATACTCTGTCTCACCTCCTCCGTCTCTAGCAGAAGAGTGGCATTCACTTGGCTAGCATCTGTGGGGGTGGGGGACAGGAGGGCCTTTTGAGAAGTGCATCTGGAGGTCTTCCATTCATCAACACACCATCAATGTCCTCTCTCATCTTGCTAACTTGTCATTCGACACCTTACCCCACCATGTTTCGTGCATCATGGAAACAGCAGCAGTGTCTAACCTGGGACGTTAACTCAGAGTTTGTTGGCCAGACTATCTGCTCCATAATGCTGGCGAATGTCTTATGTAGTGCTGTATGTCAGCGTGGACGTGGCGTCTGAGTGCTGTAGTCACTGCAGACGGCAAGTTTACCAGCGGTTCGGTTACCTTCTGCCACGCCACCTGTGCTGCCCTTGGCCCCAGTCCGCTCTGTGTTGAAGTGAAATGTGCGCCCGTTGTCCTCGATCCCGTCAACCACCCTGCAGCATAAGGGAAACAGTATAGTCTTTCCAATTAGAGGGAGCAGGCAAGACGAGGAGCCACCACCAGACACACACTGGCACTGGCCCCACGGGGCTCAGATGCACAGAAACCGATAGCGTGTCACCATCCTGAACTTACAGTCAAGCCTCCATTTTCTGTCTGTCTCCTGTGCAGATGTTCATTAGGATGCATCTACTCCCCATCAATTTATGGGAAAAAGGCCATGTGTCTGTGTTGTGGTAAATTACTTATTGAGATTAACACAGTACACCCCAATCTTAGTTTAGGTCATGTCTTGCTAAGCCTTGTTTGCAAATCCACAACGCAGTTTAACTGACAGATGTTCTCTCGCAAGGGGTGCATGTAAGCAATTAATCTATACATAGAGATTGGTATTTTTCAGTTGTGAAAGGGCAAGCTGAATTTTATGGGAAGACACTCCTTATCTTGCAAGTAAAATGGGGAAAACTTTCTGTGAGTCTAAGGAAGGCTTAAGATATAGGACACTTAGCCAGAGAAAACAGATACTGATGAGGCAGAAGAGCATTGTGACTTACTCTCCATCAAAGTAAGAGACAACACTTCACGCTTTACTTATGTCTCCAGCCCAGCTCTAAACCCAGTTTAGAACCAGGTAGTTTTTTTTCCCCAGGCTGTTAAATTGGATATTTCTACCATAAGAAAACAAAAACAAATTGGTCCTTTACGGACCAATAAGAATCACCTTTTGTATGCCAATAGTTTCCACAATGCAGCTTTGAGGAAGGGCCAGCCAGTACTGAAGAATTGTAAAGAATGTAATTGCACTAGGACTGTGTTTGAAAATTAGACCAAATAGCATTGTGTTTTTTGTAATAATAACTGGCTTGATGAAGGTCCTGTGAATGCCTGCTCACATGACAGACAAGAACCAGTGAATATATGCAAAACAAACTCCACTAAGTGGTAAAAGACATAAAATATTGGCCTGTCTTGATTTTTTTTTCACTTATCTTCTCTACCAGGCTGAATTTGAGAACTGATTGATTTGCGCAGATACAGCTGTTCAGACCTTTCAGCAGACTTGGTGGTGCAAGTGTTTGCTCCATGTTGTGATTGTGCACCATTGTCCACCATTTTTAGAATTAATTAGTTTTGGTGTGAAATAAGGTATGTACCATTACCTCCAATTGGGATGAAATACCTTTAAGGAAGACTCTTGTACAGACCATTTATTCACAGTATCCTGTATCTACTCATTCCTTCTGTAGTATTGATAAAGCGTTTCAGTTACATACTGTATGTCTTCAAACCTTAAACAAATACTCAATGCAAATGGATGTGTTACTTGAAATGAAATGAAATCCTAATGGGCTCAAATTATGATATTAATTCTTCCTTTTTTCTGTAGTTATACTACAAAACTTGAGAAAAAGGAAGAATTAATATCTTAACTAGACCTATTGGCATTAGATTTTATGCACCAGTGTATCCCCTCCAATAAATGTCTTTGTTTCCTATTATTATGGCACTCCTCTAATTGCAAATCTCACCATGACCATGCAATTTATGCAAGATAATTTCATGTCACTAGCCTGTACTGAAGGGCACAGGCTCAATTTTCTGTATGTCTTCTGTGTAACGTTACATACTGTATGTTATCCAGTCCTAATTGGCTAGACATCACAGTGTCCCACAGGGTAACTAGCAATTATTCAGCTTTATTTCAATAAAATTATTGTCCTCTCATATCATGCACTTGAAATTGATTCAATTGTCATTTTTTTGAATTATATTTTGAACAAGAATAATTGTGCAAGTATCTAAATAGTCTGGAGGTTTGTGCATATCTGTGGTTAACTGAGGGGCTTTTTCAGTTATATCCAATTACAATTTTAAAGGTGCAGGTGTTCTCATCTATATGAAATGAAGACTGGTTTGACTGTATTACATAATTAGTTCTGTGCTGTTTAGATAATAACACTGGGGCCAAAGAGAACAGATACTATGACAAATATCAGTCAACCTTTCCTTCCAAGTTAGACATTACCAACAATGGCTTCAGATGTTAACACAGTGCTAGACCTCAAGCTTCAATGAGTGCTGTTGAAATGTTCAAAAGCTCAGTTTAGCCCTGAGGCAAGAATAAGTTCAGCTGGGTATTGCTGACTTGTTAACCTCTCTCCTGCCATACCTGGGACTAAGGTCTGGCGGGCCGAAACAATTGAGGGAGGGGATGAGCAGCTTGGAAGGCTTGCGGCAGGCTCCCGTTTCAGTGATGGGGGTGGGAGGTGGAGCACGGGAGAGGGCAGGTGAACGCTGGGGTTCTTCCTTGGGCTGCTGCTGGGGGGAGGGGCTGCGGCCCCGGCAATTCCGGGCTGGGGATCGGCAGTGGCGCAAGGCGTTGAACTGCCTCAGCTCATCCCCCAGCAGGTTCCCCAGGGAGGTACGGCGCACCGGGCTACTCAGGCTGGGCAGCATCAGGTTCCTGCGGGACTTGGATGCTGGAGAGAGGTGGAAGTACTCCTCGGGTTCAGCCTCCGCCTCTACGATGGAGGGAAGCTTGTGCTCCGGTGCGGGTCCATGGTCTGAACGGTTCTGAGCAGAGTTGAAAAAACACATGACTATGGATGGATTCAAGTTTCAAAGCTGCATTCTAACATACTTGTTTTTCTAGAGATGAATGGAATGGCATACAGTTCTTCTAAAATATTCCAGTCTATGCCACAATGCAAAAGACCCAACAAGACTACCAACTGGAAGACTCATTACAATTATTAATTAATAATTCGTTTCTGCATGCATCTCAGCTTGCCTAAAAGACATTTCACAGTCGATGGTGGACCACTGCCTGAAATTGAACCTGGCAAAAACTGAGATGCTTTTCATCCCATCCACGTCCTCCCCGTTTCAAGAGCTCTCCCTCAGCCTAGACTCTACAAGCCTTACAACCAATAGCACTGTCAATAGTCTTGGTGTAATGCTTGATAGTCAACTGTCCTTCTCTTCTCAGGTGACAGCGGTGAGTCGGGCTTGTAGATTCTTCCTCTACAATATCCAAAGGCTCCTCCCCTATCTCACTACATATTCAGCTCCTACATCAGACCCTGGTCCTCTCACGCCTGGACTACTGTAACTCCCTGTTTGCTTGCTTTCCTGCATGTGCAATCAAACCTCTACAACTAATCCAAAATTCAGCTGCTGGACTTGTCTACAATCTCCCTAAACATAGTCAAGTTACTCCCCTCCTCATCTCACTTCGATGGCTTCCTGTTATCGTTTGCATCAAGTTCAAAACCTTGGTGCTGGCACACAGGACAGTGAATGGGACAGCCCCCTCACAGACCCCTCTTCAAACCCTATGTTCCCTCAAGATTTCTGTACTCTGCATCCACAGGGCAACTGACTGTCCTGACCCAACAGGGTCGCTCTTCTCAGTCACGATCCCTGTCAGTACTGGTCCCTCAGTGGTGGAATGAACTCCCCATGGGAGTTAGGACAGTGGAATCACTGGCTATCTTCCGACGCACACTGAAGACCCACCTCTCAGACCGCATCTCAGTTCCACCACTACCCCCACCCCCTAATACCTGCTACTTCTTGCATTCAATATTAATTTTATGTCCAGATGTATTACGTATTTCTGTTCTAGGACCTGGTGTCTCTCAACGCCAGGAAAATGCCTATAATGTAATGTATCATAGTATACTTGCCTTTTGTCAGAGTGCACAAGTTCATTTGTGGTAGGGCTTGAATAGTGTTATGCACACACTCACTGGTCTGGGAGTGTTGTTAGCCTGGTCTGAAACTATTGCTTGTTTAAATTGAATGGATACACTTATGTTCTATTGCGGTGGAAGTCGCTCTGGATAAGAGCGTCTGCTAAATGCATGTAATGTAATGTAATTATCAGGCTCTGTAAAATGACAAAAACAGTTAGGAAGATGAGTGTGTCAACATTCTTTGTTGCCTTTCAGCATAGACCTTACAGTTCCTGCTTTGTTATACCAAAACTTGCATTGACCTGTAGATGTCAAAGATAACACGTTGAAATGCATTTACTACAGGGTTTAACATTAAGTTTTTCCCTCACTTGTTGGTTAGGCAAATGGGTCAAAAATCTATCTGCCAAAACTAAATTTATACTTGCCCAGATATGAAATATTGACCAGCAAGAGTAAAGTCTTTCTACCATGCAAAGAAGCATGTTTCCCACAACTACTTTGCTCTGTCCCCCTGAACTCTGAACACAATCTAAAGGGAATTCAAAAACGAGGATGCCGATGGATTGCATATCTACATGGAGAGGGGCATTGTGATGTCAGAAAAATAACGGAAATAATGGAGAAATAATGCATGTTCAGAACCAATCTCCTGTTCTCCTCTTGATTAAATGTCTCTATTAGTTCAATAAATCCTGGTTAGATGTTCTCCTACTGGGTGGCACATTCTTTGGAAATGCCAGAGAGCACGACTGTGCTTCAGAGCACTGTCTACTACACAGACATCTCCCAATTACAGTAACGGGACTGTACGTGGCTGAGAGTTGAGTCACAGTACTTAACAGTGTTATTGCTGTGACAAGGAGAGTCTGTTTCAACAGTGGGGACAGGACAGGGAAATTACGGCATTAGAGCACCATGTTCCCAGAGCCTGCAAAAGTTGCTGGACATGTCTGAGTAAAGGGGGTCCAGGGCTCCATTAGCCTGACCAAACACCATCATCAATTGTGGTGATGTTGTTGGTAGCACATGCTGTGTAAGAATAATGTAAAGCTTCTAGGCAGGTACACAAAAGCAGACAGGAGCTGGATGGTAGCGGATGTCTTTGAAAATCAAAGCATGTTACTGAACTGGCTTCCTCTGCGTGTCAGCATTAGTCATTAATACAGAGGTGGGTCAGTTCTGCTTCCAAGGTAGGCATTAAGGGAATTATGCTCTGTGGAAACCATGTGGGGCATTATTCCATCACAAATGAGTTCCCACCTTAAGGGGAAGTCCAAGAGACAAAAGTAAGCATTACTCCTCAGAGAATTGATACACTAAACAGGCCTTGAGAAATGAGTCACCTTGGTGATTTGTTTCTCACTAGGAAAACTAATTTAAGGGCATTTAAATTCCATGCAGAAAAAAATATTCTCCAATGTTATATTAAAGTATATCCCTTATCCCAAGTGTTACCCTGCAAGACAGCATCCCACAAACTGGAGGTAAAGGAAGCTGGGAGCTTTATGTCTTTGGGAGTCATATACATGTCATAGGCAAGAGCAATGCTTTATAGGTGATAACAAAAGCAAAAAACAATCCAGATTCCCTTTACAACTTACATGAGAGAGCCTGGGAGATCTTGAGAACCTGGTAAGGCCCTGGAAGTACAAAACAGGAGGAAGGTTATTGGTTCATAAATTGGTTAAAAACCATACAAATGGCAGAATTGCCCATTTCGCCCCTTTACCTTCATTTGTAATACATAACTCAAAGTAGACAGGCTTTTCCGTTAGTCGCAGTTGGGTTCCAGTGAATAATAATAATGAAAAAAACTAGTAATAAGGGAAAAAAAACTCTATGATATGATATATTGTAAAGTTCCGGTAGCCTACATTTCAGAGTGCTGGCAATTTCAGTGGACACATCCCAACACAGATCAATACAAACACACTGGGAGGGCGCCTCGTCTTTTTTTCTGCAGACGTTGCTTGGTACCACCAGGGATTCTAAGCCAACAGGTGGTTCTAGTGTGTACTGGAAAAAACAAGGTATGAGAGTAAAGGACCCAAAGAAATGTGTTTTTTTTCTGGTTGGAGTCCTCGGTATACTGATGTCGAAGTGGGCCGATAATGATCTTGAGGTAAACGGAGAGATTAACTGAGGAACGAACATGACCGGATTTAACCTTTGTGACGTTACTTTTTAATGGGAACAGGAGTCCTTGTACTTGAACTCCCGCTGATAACCCACATTAAACCATCCTGTTGAAGTTTCAATTCCCTTTCGTAGCTTCAAACTAAAAGATTGGCGAGCTCAGAGACTACAACCAGTGTCCTCTTGAGAGGCACTTTCTTCATTTTTGGTTTTGCTGCGTTTGAAGAAAAGCGCAGTATTTTAGCGGGGCGGGAAAGAGGCAGAAAGAGGCCGTGTCTTTTCTGCAGCGTTTCTTCATTCTGTCATTGCTCCGTTGGACGCCTGGCCTCGCGCCAGACCACACTTGTAGCAGATGGTAACAGCGAAGCGCCCGGAACATTATTGCTGATAACCCAAAACTAAATACCAGATTACACGTTTTTTGAAGATTAGCATTTCTCAACACAAAGTAGACATTAATTTACATTAGTTGAAAGTCCTGCCCTTTCGCCGCTGTTTTGTCGCTTTTGCAATATTATCCCACTGCCAGAACTTTTTAATTCCTTATCATGTCGAGCCCCAGCATATTTTGTCTCTTTATCCTTTTGACTAATTACATGACCTTTTACGTTTTTCATGTTGCTATTGCCGAATACCCAAAATTTTGAATGAAAGGGCTATTTCATTTGAATATCTGAATGAATTTTTCATTATCTTAAAGCCTCAACTTTTAGGATGTAGAAAATCGAACGTGGTTCGTGTCAAAATAATACGCTTAATGTTATCATGCAGGTGTGTTGTATTTTACGAAATTGATAATATCAGCAAAAGTTTAAATATGGGTTAGTTAGCTTTCTGCAGTTACTAGTCAGCAAATAAAATTATTTGTATACCAGTATTGTTCTTCATCGAATAGAGGAACCACTCTAATAATCAATGCAAGCAGTAGCTACTAATAATCGATACTGCTAAATTAGCAATAATGCCGTCATTATCATCTTGTAGTGTTATTTTTTTAGGTGTGAATATAATTTTCTTAATTAAAATGAACTTGTGTGATGGATTGTGGGATACAAGATCATTAGCCAAGAAATACCAGTAGCCTATTGAATAAAACAATTAGTCGATTAATAATGCGATTAAATGTATGCAATTATAGAACGTGTTTTATGGCCATAACATTTGCCTTATAGCGTGCTGAATTATGAATGTGTCAACATCTTGTAATCAAGAAAGAGAACTGAAGGGCGAAGTGGCAACACATCACAGAAAAAGGAATACTTATAGTGTATAGCAAACAATGATCCAAAACGATTATAATTAGCTAGTTAAACGATTGCTTTCTACAAAAGTTTACACCATCTATTCATGATTTGTGAAGACCAGACAGCAGCTTTCTTTAAAGACGCTTTCTACTTACATACTGATGACAGACTGTGGTTCTAATTGGCTGTAAGAACTTGTATGTATTTTTGAAAGAGTAAAAAGGGCAGATTGCATTATTTTATTGTGTGTGTATACACATCTCTCTCTCTCTCTCTCTCTATGTGTGTGTGTGGTGTCTATTTTGTGGACATGACTCTTAAGCCCTTGGGTGTAACACAAGGAGATGCACAATGAGGGTCAGGCAGCAGGGCTATGGTAGGGCTAGGAGGGGAGTGACTGGTCTCATCATGGAGTACAGCATTCTGCCCTTCCACCCTGTGTCCCTTTGAGGGCCACTACTGGAGATTTACCCGCAGGTTCTCTGCCAAGTCATGCTGACCCCAGCATTCACCCACGCACAACCAGCACAACTCTATCGTTGCCTCCAGGGGGCATCAGCTTTTTGATTCTGCTCATGCTGCTGATGCCTCACAATTTTATTTCACACTGAGTGCCAGTATCAGTGTGATAGGATGTTGCTGTATGTAAGTGGGACTGCACATTCATTCTTGTTGTGAATGTGTTTGTTGCTGTAAGTGATCAGGTGTCTCCATTCTGATCCCAACTTGTTGCCCTATAAAGGTTTGTATGTGTGTATGAATATGTTCACATTCTTGTTGTGTGTGTGTGTGTGTGTGTGTGTGTGAGTGTATCTGTGTGTGTGTTAGTGCGTGTGCATTTGTGTGAGGTGTGCAGTTTACCATTTTGCATTTCTGTGTAAGTGTATATATTTATATGTACTGTATGTGCGTGTATACGTGTGTTGTGTGAGGATGTGTTTGTGTGTGCATACTGCATGTGTGTGTGCAAGTCTCACCTCTGCTTCACTGCCTTCTCTCAGATTGTAAGTGAGGTTGTGGTGGATGTCAGCAGTGAAGCGGCTGGCATACTCCGGGTACAGCTCCAGCACCTCGCGCAGTGCCCGCACGCTGATATACTGAAGGTCACAGTAAGTCAAAGCCTTCACATCCGCATTGGTCTTAATGACCTGCTCCTGGGCTGGCAGGTCTGACCCAATCAGGTCCCCTTTTCCTGGAACAAGGGCAGCAAGTCAGACAGAAAGAAATACCTCCCTATAAAGCTTATGGCACATCAGCACTTGGTGAATGCTTAACTGATTACCTTTGCAGATCACAAGGTCAGACTCTGCTGGCCTTCCTGTGTATTTCAGGATACACAACCCTTCCTTGACCTTTTTTTGTCCCTTATCTTAAATTCCTCTGCTTTTTCACATACTCTCCCAATGTCAAATTGTACTCAGGAGCAAAAGCCCATTTCATATTTTGTATACTTAGTATTTCAAGTGACTTCTGTCTTGAAATGCAGAGGGTGGCCAGTGGAGTCAAAAATCTGATGTATATGTCTGCATTCAGTTAAGGTGATCAAAAAGTGCTATTGCCATTGACCATTCTGTTCACATAGTGTTGTGTGCTTGTGGAAGACTTTACCCCATTCATTCAGGCTTTTTATGCAATGAGGTTCATCTTATTTAATGAACGTCTGTAAACTCATGATATGGAGTTAATATAGAGAACAGGAATATGGTGGTATTCTGGTCAGACATGAAAACAAATATTCCACAAAGTGTGTGTAAATGAATCGAAATAAATCTATATTTTGTTCCCACATGGTTCTGTCCAATGAAGGGCACCATATGACACAAGAAACAACATAGAACTGGAGGATGTGGACATATAGCAATACTTCTTGGAAGAAAGGAACCTTGACAAGTTTCATGCAATTTGTGTTGGGACTTCAAAACATGGTAAGCCATAATTAGATGACATTTTGCATATTGGAATGGAAGCAATTGGATAAAAATAATTAGGAAAAAAATGTCTCGCCCTGGAGTCTGCTGTTTTCTTGATTCAGAAATTCACTTTACATCTAATTTAATTGGCTCCATGCAGCCTGTAAAGCATCAAAGATAAAAGTTCAGGCAAGGTTTTGAAGTATACCGGCGCTCGACTCAGCCAACAGCAGTAATGATGCCTGAAGCGGTTATGAACACTACTGCTGTGCAGCCAAAAAGCCCAGCAATAATACCTTAATATAGCTTTCCACTGAATATGTTATAAACAATACATAAATAGGTTTTTAACTGCTTATATACTGTCTAGTGGTTTTACGCAGTTTATAATGAAAACATTTTAGTTTTAATAGAAATAATAGAGAGGGAATTAATCAGACTGACCCAGGATGGCCAGCACCATGCTGTCCTTCAGCACCTCCAGGGAGCCAGAGCAGACGAAGTAGTTAGCATGCAGCGCATCACCCTGGCGGATAAGGTACTCCCCAGGGGCACAGAAGGAGGTCTTGATGTGCAATGAGAGGGAACGTAGACACCCCCTGCTAGCACACTCAAAGATGGGCAGCTGCAGAATGTCCTTGTTGAGGTGCATGGCGATGTCAGCACGCAGCTCATCGGGGAAGTCATGCAGGAGCTGGAAAAAGGAAGATGAAGATCCAGCAATCCACTAACCCCCCATCAAACAAGCTGTCATAAGGACAGCAGTGTGCCGTGGTAATCAGGTCACTGCAAAAGCAACCAGGAGGTCACAGGATCAGATTTCAAGTAGAACGTAGCAGTTTGAAACCAGGAAGCATCTGTTTTAATATGTGGGAGAATATTTATACAACCATAAAGAACTTCAATGTGATTTTCTCAAGTTTACAGTCACAACTGACAAGAAGAATTAGCTACAGTGATTACCTGCTGAAATGTTCATGACTTCCTATCAGTGAATAATTTATGTTTGAACTGTTGGTTGGGGTGTAAATGGTGATATATCTGCCATGATGTACTTTTGAATCTGTGCTCCTTGAATCTCTGTCATAATCACCAACAATGTCCCACTTCATTTTCAGCTCAAAAAAGTGTTCAGTTCTGTTGCTGCAAATTCAGATTCAAGTCCAGAAATATCTGTGTGCATTATATAATGCATTTTTATAATGCATTTCTCATATCCCAACATGAATTCTAAGCATATTTGTGCTTAAATAGCTTTTAAGTGAGTATTATACATTTTAATGTATAATTTTAACAAATTAATAAGTAATTTATAAGTAGGCAAGAGAAAGAAATAAAATAATAATCAGTTAAAGTAATTTTAGCAGAAATGTTAGCTAGCTTTGGCAGTGTGGCAATGCTATTTCAAATTTGCTACTTTAACAGGCAACAGTAGTACTAATGTATGAAAATAAAAAAAAAAAAAATAGAATAGATTGAAACAAATCCTACCCCTTCCCACACTGGAGCTCAAGACATCAAGCTACAGTAACATTCACTCATCTCTGCAGTCATAGAGTGGGTGGCATTACTTTAGTGCCAAAAGTTGAGTAAACATAAAACAAGATGGTATTTAACATGTGTATTCATTCATAAGTTTGTGAAGTTGGCTCGTCTTACCCAGTTTTTGTATCCCGTTTGCGCTCAAAACTCTGTCTACTGTCATATTAGCTACTGACATATTTTATATTGGCTAGATGATATTTAGATAACTGATAACAAAAGTGACCATTCAACTAATATTTTGCATGGTAGCTCAACACCCAGGATTGTGAATTAACCAGCATTTGTTGGTCAGATTTCATAACAATCTGCTGTTGATTGTATTTCAATGGTACTTTAGCTAGCCAGCCATTGTCTCTTTCTGCCAGAAGTACAAAGTGAGCTATGCATCACATCACTGCCAAAGTTGTACTCCATATCCTGATATATCATCAAATCACGGGCTTAACAAAAAAGGGAGGATGTATGGGAACACCATAAATTATTGCCTTAATATTATAAAATAGGAAACATGTTTGGAGTGAAAATGCTGGGTTTATTCCTACTAGGGCTGTCAACGTTAACGCGTTAACGCTCGTTCGCGATTAATCGCGAAACTTTAACGCAAATTAGGCTACAACCTAGTTTGACCACAACTTCCTTTCGTAATTCCAGCGCGGATATTTATCTGGCTGAATTACTGAAAGGCGTGGCAAACGAAGATGTGCTGAACGGCAAATTTCGTTTTAACCCTTTCGCATGTAACTTATATTTGTTATGGTATGTAGCGCGTGTGTTACCTTATAGGGTTCGTTATGTTTTCATTTGTGTTATTAAGTTTCTTATATATTTCAGTTAGCATTTGCTATATTTTTAGAGTTAACGCGTTTATGTTTCGCGTTAAGGCGTTAACGTTGACAGCCCTAATTCCTACATTATTTTGGCCTGAAATACATGGATATTTTCAGTATATCAATGAAGTCTCTGGAAGAGGTGATACTGTTTTACAATGGAATTTGGTTTTGGTCATACCCAGCCCCCTTTCTATGATGGATGCTATTACTGCTTCAGTCATTTTTTCAGAAAAAAAAAGATCTTACTGTACCTCATTGGCATCGATGCCATTGTTGACAGACCAGGTGGTCTGGAAGTACTCTAGCATTCGTTGTTTGAGCTGCTGGGGCAGCCTGTGCACTCGGATGAAGTCCTTCAGGTCCTTCATGCGGGTGTGGTAGAGTGAGCGGCGTGAGTACATGCGTTGGATGATGGCCGTTACATTGCCAAAGACCACCGCATGCATCAGGGCTGAGGAGGACACATGGCACTCAGTCAGGTGCTCACCAAGCCTCACCCAGGATGTAGAACAGTGAGACCTTCCTGGACTGGTTATCTAAAAGCTACTGTACTGTGGAATGCAACATCATAGGAATTCATAGGAATTTCAGTCCAACAATAACTTTGCAGGAGCTCTGAAGAGGTCATACTAAAGTACAAGCCCTGACAGGCGTTTGTATGAAGCTCCTTTCTACGCACCAAGGCTTCCTCTAAGGCAGGTGTAGGTGAGCTGCCCCTTGGTGCCATGCCATGCTGGACTTACCCCCTATGAGCATGGTGCAGATGGAGAAGATTTTCTCAGCGTCTGTGTTGGCGCAGACATTGCCAAAGCCCACGCTGGTGAGGCTGCTGAGGGTGAAGTAGAGTGAGGCGATGTAGGCGCTGCGCACAGAGGGGCCGCCCATTGTGCTATTAGTGTAAGGGGTCTCCAGCCTCTTACCGAGCTCATGCAGCCAACCTGGAAAAGGAGAGAGGAGGCTTCATGAATTAATTGAGATTTTGTGCACTTTATCACTTGCCTGCCATCACTACAGAGTTTGAGCCACTTCAGACATGCTTCACAAGTGGACCAAAGAATAATAAGACACAGGAAGGAAACTTTGATCCCCTTCAACAGCTAATGCACTCCAGAGTAATCAAGATGACAGTGCTGGAGGCTTACATTCAAAAGCTCTTAAGATGAGAACTGCAGAAAAGGCTGAAGCTGCCACATCATGCTTGCTGTGTCCAGCAACTCTGGACAGCAAGAAGCTGCTCCTTGGTTCAGATCCTCAACACACAGAACAGGTGTCAACAAACAATTAATGTGAAAGGTGCTTTAGCAGGCCAGTTGCAAATGGCATTGGCAAAGCTGAAGCGACCCACCTGGGAATGGCCAGAATTAGGTTCTTTCAAAGGGGAATAAACAAGGCCCTGCTTTAATTACTCTCTGTGACATGAATCTCCCCCCAGGAGAGAACTGTAGAAATCTGATGAGTCCACTCCAGCCCCTCAAGCCCAGCACTAATTGCAAAGCAGTGACACTACCCAACAGGTCACTGCAATTAACAGTGATGGGAACGCAGACCGTGGAAGGTGAAGAGCAATCATGCCTGGCTACCTCACTCCGGGAGTTTCTTGGCAAAAGGTGAAAATTCTATTCATGTTTATAGCAACTAAAAATCTGGCAGCAGTTCAGTCCTGTTGTTGCCTTCCTGCTGGGCAGGTGCCACTGAACACAATGCCGTATCAATCATTCAGTCGCTGGAGGGTGAGGCAGTTTTCTAATCCCAGGGATAGGCAATCCTAGTTCACTGTGGCTCTGTCACTAAAACTTTGGAAAATGATTTAAGACAAATGGGAAGTCTGTACAGTGTTCACCATATTGTAAGCCTTGACCATATACACTGAAATAGACCACAAATGCTTTTGTGGACCCTGAGAACATGCATTGGCTTCTCCTTTCAATCTGATCATTGCTCATACCCACAGGCATAGCCTTGATAGAGAGGGAACTCCAGAAGTCACATAGCAAGAGGGTGCAGCCCCCATTTCACTCACCAATGTCCCAGGTGTCAGCGTCATTGCTCTCCATCTCCTTGCGGCCAATGACGTACCAGATGCAGGCCATCCAATGAGCCAACAGGGCGAACATGGACATGAGCAGAGTCAGAACCATGGCACTGTACTGAGAGTAGCGGTCCAGCTTCTGCAGCAGTCGTAGCAGCCTGAGCAGACGCACTGTCTTCAGCAGGTGGACCAGAGATGTCTGGGGCGGAAAACACACACAGACAGGAAGCCAGTGACCATACAAGCTCCATCAGAGCCCACAGGGCAGTGAGACGGATGAAGACCTCTGGGACCTATGAAATGAGTTGAAGGTAGCAGCCAGTGAAATGAAGTGCTCAATACTTCCGCTGAGTAAATTCACTTGTAAAGAATAAGGCTGACCTTCTCTTAAAAACAAAATAAGGTTGCTCAGAGAAAATTAGCCTAGAACGCAAAAATGCATAAAGGACTGGGGAAGATTTAGTTCCAGTATTCTGTGAAAACATGTGGATTCTAATTTTAAAAAGCTGATATGATATAGGCTTGCAGGAACTAAGATTGTCATTGTTCAAACACCAGAAACCTGCCATATTTCAAATAAATTGTGGAAGGTGATGTGCCTTATTCTTGGCAGTCAATTGCCCTGAACAAAAGAACTGTGCTGAACCCATCTCAGGGGTCTGAAATATTTCTTGTCTATGAGATAGACAACTGCCAAAAGCAGGTTGAGACAAAGTGAAATAAACAAGAATTACACTTGGCAGTGGGCAGTTTGAAGACCTACAACTTTTCCCACACATTTTAGATTTTTTGTGCTTGTGTTTGTATGTGTGTGGGTGTGGTGTTGTGTTGTATATGTGTGCAGATGCGTGTCATTTGGTGTTGTGCATCATGAAATTATGACAGACTGAATACCCACCACCGTGACATTGAATGCATAGAGGAGGTCAAAGGGCAGAGCAGCAATTAGGTCCACAAAGAACCAGGTGGCAGCGTAGTGGATACAGATGGAGCGGGCATCATACACCACCTGTCCAGACTGACTAACGTAGGTGGTGCGGAAGTTGAGGATGATATCTATGGAGGAAGATAACTTCAGTCAGGCAGCAATTTGAATGAACATAACAGATTACAATGTAATGGTAGGTTCAATTACAACATTGCTTAAGGTATCCAGCAGTTGCCTTCCACCATGATATGGTTTCAGTTTAAATAATTTTTCCATCATACACAGTATATTCTGAAGAATTGTGCTCTAAAGATGGCTTGAAATAAAGTAAAAAAATAGATCTTTCTGAGTCTTTGTGCAGATATAGAAAAAGGCAAAATACCAGAACCCTGTCTTCATTAGCGTACTGAGGTGCACTAGAAGGACTAAACCAATAGTACCGGTATGCTGGCGTTAAAGTGGTGGTTTCAAAACCTTAGTAGCTATAGTGTGACTGCATCTCAGTTGTATCTCATGTTTTACAGCATCCTTCATTTTTGGGGGCATCTGTTTTTTTCTCAGTGGTCTCTAGTATCCCACAATGCAGCCTTCTACTGTTGGAGGTTAAAGTGAACGCTTTCACTCTCTTAGAACACAACCACCAAAAAACTATTGCTGTCCTGTGATTTAATCTGTTTTATCCTTGGGGAGAGGACCACCACAAACCCACAGCAGTGTGGAAACTGTGAAAACAGGCCTCTCACCCAAGATGAAGAGCATCTCCACAGCGATGTCACTGACGATGGTGCTGCGAGCGGCAGAATCCAAGTCATCATAGGCAGTGAAGCACACATTGTAGGGCACTGTAACAGCCACGTAGAAGGTGGCCAGCAGGATCATCCAGTCCCACAGAGCCTTGGAGACACTATAGTGCAGCAGAATGAAGCGGGACTTCTGCACCGCTGCCACCTTATACTCTGGGAGTGATGGCCTCTCGAACACATTCTGGAAAAGCAAGTGTTCCATAAAATATTACCCAGTTGCGCTAATGTCACTTGTGAAAACACTGGAAAAACATGCAGTCTCCTTTTCTCTGTTAAAGCCTGTAGTGAAACTTCATTTGATTTAACACAAAACATATCAATATGAAATGACATATCCACTATCACTTATCACTATCACTTTTCTCTGCATTTAGAACCGGGAATTATACCTGGAAGTCCCCAAATTTAAATAATTTGCTTACTTATTGCTTGGAGTAATTTATAAATTGTCCATGTAATCATTCCTTCAGTGTTTAAGCAATCAGGTACTGTTGTGCTCTATGCAAAACGAGTAGAGATAGGTAAGGGAAAGCAAAGGAATAGGAGAAGGAGGAAGTAGCAGGGGTAGGCAAGAGTCAACATGTGGGAATGAGGCTGAGGAGGACTGTGATTGATAGAGCTTGTGACAATAGAGCAAGGTTTCTTTGAATAATGGTAAAATATTGGTAATGTGAGTTGCAAACTTGAACCCAGTGGTGCATCTTTTGCAATCTCCCAGAGAGCCCTTTTACAGCATGGCTCCATGCTTTTGAAAATGACATACAAGCTCTAGAGAAGAAATGGCAGACGCTAAAAGGAGAGAGCTTCTCACTCATTCATTCTAGAGTCTATTTTACAATTGTACATTTTGCTTGTAGCAGATGGCAAATACAACATAGCAGTGGAGACACTGAAACTGTTTGCACCAACAGTCACTGAAAGGCATACATCTTGCCAGTGGGATTAAAATTCCATTGAGTCTTCTGTTCACGATATGGCTGTGTTGAGGGAACCTCCACTTTCTGTAGGGTCAAAACCCACACAAAAAACTGCAGTCTTCCAGAGGTAAGATTACTCCTACATGATTTATGGCTGTGCTCCCTGCCAACTGTCCACACATTCAGGGTAATTTTTAATAAATATGTTTAAGCTTCAGTTGGCAAAAGCATTTTCTGGACAACAAGAAAGGGGAGAGAGTCAATCCTCCTGTCCCACGGAAAATCCCTGGGAAATACATTGATTCAATGTATGAAGTGAAAAATATAAATAAGTGAATGTAATATCACTGCAGACACAATGATTAATGGAACACTCTGTTGAGATTGTGGCTCATTTTAAGAACAATGCAAGAAATGCCATGTAAATATCTGCAATATTGGCAAATATCTGCAAGCAGTTGGCATGTAACATTGCAGGCTTTGGAACCTGGCCTTTATCCATGACAAAGCAGAAACGACCAGTGGAGAGTGGATAGCGGTCCTTTTGTCTCAAAACAATTCCCTTGACTTAAAGGGGCAAGAAAACTGGCATTGGCAGAGGCGACAGTGTAATGAAGTATTAAATTGAATTTCCCCTGTATACGTTCTGAAGCCGCCAAGTGCCATTTTCCCGGATAATCTCCTTAATGAGTCTCCAATGCTTGGAGAGCCTCTGCTCTGCAGGATAATTGGAAGGATGAGATTGGTGATTGCACGCGAGGGGCGAAGAAAAGTGCTGCACAGTGACAAATCCATCTGTGCCTCTTTCACTGTGGAAAACGGGAGATTGTCCCGCTGATTAATGCCGCATGTCTTCAATAGCCACGGATAATGTG
The DNA here is from genome assembly GCF_013368585.1 of Megalops cyprinoides. Lineage (NCBI taxonomy): Eukaryota > Metazoa > Chordata > Actinopteri > Elopiformes > Megalopidae > Megalops > Megalops cyprinoides. The sequence goes on from NC_050583.1 coordinate 39,790,157, forward strand.
TGGTTTTAATAAGTAGGGAGAGTGAAGAGAACATTGCATGATCAGTTCCTGAGTTGTGTAGGAGAGCACCATTTTCTGACTTTGTCACTACATTTCCAAAGTCCAGGGTATTTGCCTTATTTGTTTAAAGGCAGCCCAGGAGACAGGCCTTTAAATAACAACCGCCTCTGCCCCTTTAACAGCCTTTCAGAAAGATGCAGGAAAAGCAAAAGCTATCTTTTAATTTGGCTTACATCACAGGGGTCACATCACCCCCAGTCACCCCTCCTCCAGTCGCCCACAGGATCTCAATGATTAGAGGGACAACACCGCCACATGTCATTCAGGCCCAAGCAACTACATTTGATCTTTGCACTTCATTAAGCTTTGCCAGCAACGTGGCCAGCGGATCACATGGTGGGCAGTTCAAACGCTATCCAGTCCAGCTTTGGATTGGGAAAGAAAATTCTGAGCTCTAGTTAACCAGAAAGCACACTGTCTCTAAATGTAGACTTTCCAGCCCAAATCCCTCCAGACCTGCTTAAATGGAGATGGCAGGAGTCCAACCACTTTTGTTTCAACTCCTCTTGTTTCTTGTGTGTTTCTACTCATTCATTCTTCCTATGCATATATCAAACTCTACTTTCTGGATTTTCAAAAGAATTTGTCTTGACTAACATCTCAAAGGGACCTTCATGAAGGCTTACGGGTGACGATGCATTTCTTTCAAAGGTCCTTACAGAAGACCTTACAGTACATCTTAAAGAGTAACAGGCATTTGTTCAGTTATCACTCTTTCCCTCTAAGCACTTCAGTGAGGCAGATAAGGTTATGGGTAACAATATCAATAATAGACATTAAAACAAAATTAAGATAATCTTGCTCACTGCTGTGTTAACCATGTTCCTCTTATTATTATCCTACCATTTATTCACACATTCCCTTTCAAACCCCCATCGACATCTGCAGTTAGACTCTTACATCCACCTACATTCTACTGTTGATAAATGTGGACCTGTCTCTTCTATAACTTTTCAATACCAGAATGAATTACCCACCAACAGCAAAACTGTGAAGTTTCTCGGTTCCTTTGCTTGTCGCCTTGACACACCTCTTTAATCATTACCTCTTCATTTTCTGTACACTCTAATTTCCCCCTACCCACACCTCAGAGGATGCCTTAAATTTACCCTGCTCTTGTAACCCATCATATTGTCCTCTAATAACCCATTATTTTTTCAGGAAGATACAGTTCCTCAGCTTTACCCTTCCCTGTATTAAATTGCTTCCATGTGAATTGTACTTCCATTTTAAAATGTCTTATATGTTCTGTATTTGATCAAATGAATAAATAAATAAAATCACATGAATAAATAAATAAAATTCCATACACTGTTTAATATCACTGTTGTTGTTGCAATTATCTCAGCCATTGTAATTTGCCCTGAACAGTAGCATTTTCAGACTGACATAAATGACAATAATGATAATAATTATAATAATATCTTCAAATGAGTTGTTTCCCTTTGTGACAGAGGGCCTTTGAAGTAGTGGAGGCAAAGAGAGGCAGCACTTATTTGTGGTTGGCTTAATGTAACACATGAACGGTTTGAGCGGATGATCTGTCTGACACCAGAGGAACCAACCTCCACTGAACATCATATCACATCCTTGTCTTTTAGACAGCCCATACTAATGCACTCACACTTGCATAAAAACCAGGTCAAGACTAGAGTACTCATTTGAAATGGGTTACCGTAGATTACATAAAAAACAGGGGAGGGTGCACAGTAACGTGATTCTTGGCTCAGAGAGGCTGTGGAGAAAAGGGCCATGGTATGAAAAGCAAGCCATAAAAACTGATGGCCTGGTGTGTGATTTCATAACATTGTGTTCTCATCCCGGGCTTGAGGTAGCACAAAGAATATAGAAGTACATTTTCAAACAAGAAATAAACCTACATAAAATGAAACAAGTTTATATCACTCTGAGACAGAAGGTGCAAATTGCTGCAGTCCATTCCTACTACACAAGTCATACTAGAATGTCTGACATCATCCATTTATGTCAATGCAGGTGACAGGGTTACATTTGTGGATGGTTTGAATTTAAAGGACTCATGGGACCAGCTTTGAAATACAGAGGAGGTATACAGCAGTGTAGCATAGTGGTAAGGAGCAGAGCTTGTAGAAGAAAGGCTGCTGGTTCGATTTCCCCACTGGGGCACTGCTGCTGTACCCTTGGGCCAGGTATGTAACCCAGAATTGACTGGGAGTAAATATCCAGCTGTATAAATGGATAACGTAAAAACAAAAGAAAAAGCGTAACCTGTGTAAGTTGCTCTGTATAAGGGCATCCACTAAATGCCACTAATGTAATGTAATGGTAGAATATGACATGGTAAAGTTTTTTCTGTATTGACAGTTTTTGTAATTTGGTCATTATCCATCCAGAAATTTTATCCAACTGTTTGTCAACTACATACCTCTCTATGTGAAATAAAGTGCTTCCCAGGTCGACCACTTACCAAATCGAATACTGTCTTACATACCATACGTGTCATCTTCTCTCACTTTTCTCATTTAACAACCTACATCGTATTGATCCTGTCTGCTGTCATCAGACCACTTGCATGTACTTTGTATATGAGTGGGCTGCCATCCAACCTGTCACTCACTGGGATCTGTGAAGGGTCGACAGCTGACTGCAAGCCTGCATTGACTGTGTCCCTGCATCAATAAGCTGTCATCTCATTTACTCTCAAAACAATGCTACTACAGCAGACTGATGTCCTGTATCATAATACCAGCCTCAAGACACTTCATTCATCTTCAATCCTTGACAGTTTCAGCCCTTTTGTGTTCTTCACCAAGAGATGTGTTCATATCATAAGAGAGGTACACAACTGCATTGAGAAGATCCTGTGAGATCTGAGCAACAGGGACAAAGACAAACTCGTACTCTTTATGCTCACACGGGTTTATGCATGTAGTCAGCACCAAACCGTACAGGTACTAATCTGGCTTTCACTGCCTCTGGCTCATGGTGGCAATGTCTGAGCTGGAGGTTTAATGGACTCCAGCTGGGTGTGGGCAAACACTTCTCAGGATCCACCACAATTACTTTTAAAACCCCTTGCAATCATACAATTAGGTCTACACGTTTGCTGTACATTAAACTAAATCAATTATTCAGGACTATTAATCGCTATAGATTGACAAGCAGCAGTTAATCACTTTCTTGTGCTGTAAAATAAAAAAACCCCACCCCACCTCAAAAGTAGTTAATGCTGGCTTGTATTAATTTTACCATGCTTTAACTGGGAGGCCTTATGCTTTGAATTTTACACTAGTCAATTGCAGCTGTCCCAACTTGCAACTTGCCAACTACCTGGAAATTATTGGTGAGAGTTATTTTTTGTGCAGATCTGTCAGTTATATGCCCTGGGATGTGTCCTGTGAATTGTATTGGTAAGCAGTGTGTCTGAAAGGCTGAAATCGCCCTACATTACTGCTCTGACACTCGGCTTCTTTAACCCGACACTGTTGTCAGGCCTCTATCTTCAGGGACAGGTGCTCAGGGGCTGATCAAAGCACAGGACATTTCTGAATACAAGCAGACTGCCAACCTCAGCAAATAGAGATGTGCTGCTTCGTTCTATTCAGAGACGCGCTGATTCTAAGACAGCTTATTATTTGAACATTGTTTGCTGGTAGAGAATGACCAGCCATCAGTTCCTTCCCTTATGGCAGAGCAGATTGCAATTGTGCTCTTCTGCTTGCGCCGTTAGATCCAAAGGCACACCAAAGCTCATTTCATGAATGCAGTCCCTATGATGTGTTTATGAAGGCAGATTGCGCTAATCTGACCATTTAGTTGCATCCTTTGTCTTATTCACAGAATTCACACCTGCCATGCTCCAAAGGCAACTATCACATGGACTTGCTTGGAAATTAACTGGCCAAACACTCCTGCTAGATATATTTCCCTTGGTTTTTTTATCTTTTCACATTGCTTTCACTTACTAGTTGGGGACATTCACACTTGTGCACACAAATGCATGCACACATGCACACAGACATCCTTGAATGAGCAATGTCTTTTTGCATTTCATATTCTTTTAATCTCCCCCTGTTTTGCTTCAGTCTGTCTTACTCTCTGCCATCCAATGCCTCAAGGAAGAGAATTATACCGTTACAGGTCTGTCAGTTGGAACAGAGCTTATTTCTCACACACTCACACATATGTGCATGTGCCCATACCCGCACACACACACACACACACACACACACACACACACACACACGCACTCACGTATGAGTTGTGTGTTTGTACCATACTGCCTCCAAAGTTCTAAGCGCTCTTGTCAAATCTCTTTCAGCTGAAGCTGTGAGAGGTGGGGGAAGGGGGAATTCTGAGCCAGAATGTAGGTTGTAACAGTATTTCTTATAGAGGTCATATACTTTAAATAGACACATCTGCAATAAGAATAGTTATATGCTGGTTTGTTCTGAAAACCGCTGGAACTCATGCTTCCCTCGGTGACTGCAGGGAGAAGAGTGACTTTGAGTCGCTCTAAACATCTGATATCAGAGGGGATTAACCATATATTTCTGTTGGACAATTCCCCCTGCAGCCTGTCTTTGAGTAAAAGAGCAATCCATAGCATCAACACAGAGGTCCCCAAGACATTATCTATGCATGTGGGATTTTTGGCATGTGCAAGGCAGATACAAATCCATCAAGAACAAAATAGCTGGAAGTTTCCAGTGACTGGGCATAGTAAAATAAAGAATGATAATGGATTTTCACTATGACTGTGAAGGAGTTTAATAACTTCCCAGAACTCAGTCTGGGTCTGTTGAAGGCTTATTGAAAGAAATGATAAAGAATGGCAGTCATATGTATGTTTACTTGACATTAAACCATATATGAATAAACTGATAGCTGGGACTGCCTTGCATGGCTGCATGGCCCCCTGGGCACATGTGATGTACGTGAACCTTTTCCCAGTGCTTAAAAATGCATTTAATAAAGCAGGGTGCTTGGGCAGCAGTTGCTGTGGCCGCGGGTGCTGTGCTTCTGAATGTCAGCCCTGACTCCCAGCACAATCTTAGTAACAGATTGAGCCTTCAGAAGGAACTGTGAGGAGCAGCTGGCTCCTGCTCCCCCCACCATCCCCTCACACACACTCGGACAAACGCGTACAGACGCACACACACACACAGACACACACACAAACACACATACAGTACACGCACACACACACATACACATGCACATATATACACATGAGAACATACTCAGACACATGCATACATGTGCACACACGCACACACACATACAGCAGGCATACAGACATACACACAAACACTCAGATGCCTACATACATGTGCACAACCACCCAAAAAAGTGCACACACATATCTATATTCACATGTGCTCACCCAAACATGTGCACACACACACACACACACACACACACACACACACACACACACACACACACACACACCATCATATCACCATCAGCCAAGTATTCCTCTGCAAAATATATTTCACAGTTTATTGACTGCCATTTGGTCCCACTTGCTGTCTTTGTTCATTTCCTCCAGGTGCGCTGACATGTACCGTGACCAAACTGTTTTGCATTTGGCCAGAGGCACTATTTACCAAAACTACAGCAGATAAAATCGCATGCCAGTTCAAACTGATGAGATTTTATAAACTCATGAATTAACTGAATTCTAGAAGTCATGGACAAGTGAGCTACTAAAAATGCTGACCTTCGGGCATCAAGACAATGGATGATGAATTTATATGTTTTAATTACAGAGCGCCTCTCTAAGTGCTGCGAGCCAAAAAATGACAGAGTTGAAAGACATAGAGAGTGTCTTTCCTATGGTGTTGTTCTGTCTCAGAAATGCAGCGAAAGGAGAAGGTGTGACATTGCGGCTCCTTTGTGGTGCGTCTCCTCAGTGGCACCATCTGCTTGCAGGTGGGATCGGAAGTGCAACGCAGGATGAGGACAGACGCAGGGGAGGGGGAACTCAGGAAGGACCAGGTGGGCTGGCCTGAAATGTGCCTACTGTCCCACAGCCGGAGGGGTGGCCTGGTGAGACATCATCCCTGATCCAAGAACCGGGAGAGAGGTGGCCATATTTGGGCTTTTGGCTGAGCTGTATGTTGACTCGTGTATTTCTGTGGGATGTCCTGAGGCACAGAAAGCCAGGCTCCACTGTACCTGGTGTACAGTACAGTGGAGCTGTGCAGTAAAACTAAGTAAGACAGTTTTAACAAAACAGAGCTTAAAGAGGCTTTGTGATTCCTCCAGGGTGTACCTTGATTGCCCACCTATCTGAAATGAGCATGGTCATGTTATGGGACACTGGAGCATGACAGATCAGAGGACACAAGACACAGACTGCCCTGCAGGGGATCCAGAAGACAAACTAACCTTATGCACCTTACACTTCCAGCTGTTTTACAGCACATGTGAACACCAGGCAGGATGCTGTTTAGGGAGAATGTTAGTTAGCCACCTAAAAAAGGACACCATTTAATTTCCTTATTAAAGGAAAAGCAGAAAGGTGGTTACTAAGGTGGCTTTTTCATCCAGTTCACATGCTTGAGTGAAAAACTTCATTGTAATGGAACTGCTTTGCACAGGGTGACATAGATGTGACATTTCATTTTTGTGTGTGAATGTGGACACGTGCCTTTCATCATCCCACCTCTTGTTCAGTCTCTGTGTTTTTCAGTGATTTCTTTCAGGTTCATTTGTCCATTGAATAGCATGTGAAAACGTGTGCATGTGGTATTTTTTGTGCTTTTTTATGAGTTGATGCTTGGAAGCTTTGCAAAGGCATTCAGTCACATCGATGCATCATATTCATCACATAACTCATGTTACATGGGAAAGGAAACAGGCCAATAAAGGTCATCAGAAAAAAACTATGCCTTCTTTTGCTCAGACTGAGTGACTTCAATTATTACACCACAGCTTCCGTCCCAAAAAGAAAGAGATCGATTTCACACCAGCAAACACAGAGGGAGAACTGCACCACGGTTTGTTTACAATCAACCAGAGACCACCTTGTGCGCTATAACTTGAATCTGTGTTTTTTGTGAGTCAGTGTTTTGGTGTGCTCCGTGAGATTAACTTTTCACACCTGTAAAAAGGATCTGAGCATAACCAAACTCTTGTTCAGAATATCTCTTTCAATATGACCCAATATGACAGCCAACTAAATCAAGTCCACACTGGCTGAATAAACAGGCATTTAGTCACACTGAAGATAACTAACATGAAGGCATTAAAGATGCTGAAAAAATACTGGAGTGCATTATACTGCTAAGCTGCAGTCACTTTTTAAATGATCTGTCCCCGTTTAAATGTTTCTTGTATCTTAAATGCAAGTTAGTAGTTGCTCTCAGCAGAGGAAAGAGATAAAAGCTTGTGAGTCTGATTTTCATACTGAGGAAGAATTAGATGTTCCCATTCTAGACTTTTATTTTTCTGCTATTTGCTTTCCATGTTTGAATCAAACATGAGAACTGATAGCCAGCGAACACACACAAAGAAAACCTTGTTAATAGAAGTGCCCACCACCTGTGACCATGTCTCAGTTGTGTCTTGGCACTGCGAAGTTTATTAAGTACATAACATTTCCCAAAACACTTCAAATATTTCAGGTAAGTGCTATGAATGTGAAGCTAACTGACACATACATCCCGCATATGTGTGTTTTGAGTGGTGCGCATATCTGGACATGGAGGAAGATGATGCGTTGAAGCCTTGCTGTTGAATTAGAAAATTACTCCTGTGGTACTAGGACAGCCACTGTCCCCTGTCTGACCTGGGTCTGCCTTCTGCTGCTCTTGGCTGTGTTACACCACAATTCATACCCATAATTGATACATATGGTCACACTGTTGCAATGAGCTAATTGGAGAGTTGGAATACTTTACTTTCTATAACTCCAACCTCTGACTGAGAAACACTGCAGATTTCTGAGTAACAGATGACTAGTAGACATATGCTGTAAAGGGTGGGGAGGGCAGAAATACTTAATCCAATAAAAGGCCATAGAAATCAGAAGGAATGAAAACACAGTGAGACATTGGCTATCCTTAGTGCCAAAGCTAACACACAGGGTTGGGAGTCTGTCATTGATGACAGAGCGAGATGGAGGAATGGGATGATGGAGAACCTCCACCATGCGTTATTGTTAGCAGTGTCACCCAGGTGTGACAGTTACAGTGATGCCTTAAGAGGTGATGTAATCACATTCCACTGTGAACCTCCTGGCTGAATGCCTCTGCCCTTGTTCCATAGCAACGGCTTCAGGTCTCCAAGCAACAGGCAGCTTATTGCTGGCGCCTCTGCACAGCTACGTCCCTGCCAGCCGCAGATTTGGGCACACAATGCAGAGCTGAGTCTTAGTGGAAAACTGTAGTGCTGAAGTAAGCAAATGATGAGTCTGTTAGTCTAACTCTTAAAACAGTGTCCTCAGGGACAAGCCAATTTACTATGGGATTAGCCCAATTTCTGTGAGGCAAATACAGTTGCTTGGAAGAAAGAGAACAATTTACGCCCTTGTCTCATCATGTAATGTACAGTACGTGCAAATCTCTCAGCAGCTCCACTGGGGCCCATTCAAGGCACACATAGCGCGCACCAATAAGATACATTTAATCTCAGATTTAAAGAAAACGACCTACTCTGAGAAAGCTGTGCTAAATTTCGGGAAATTCAGAAACACTGCGTTGAATTTGTCTTTAACAATCAACCCATCAATCGCTCATCACACGTTTACACGAACACCCATTTGCAAAGTGCCTGAGGGACACTTAAACCTAATTACGCTCTATAATGGCAAGTAAATGAATTCTGAATTGAAATAAAGAGAAAGGAGTACACATGAAGAACTTGTGCAGATTGCTTCAAATTGCCTAAATCAACTAATCAACACAAACTGTGGAGAGACACTGATTGTGTCATGTCTCCCCCTCCTGATCCCTGGCGATCACAATGCTTGGCGTGTGGAGTGCCATAACCAGTGTGAATCAGGGGTCAGTGTGATCCCGGGTCAGTACTCACACTGCTTAGCTTGACTTCGCTCTTGCTCCTTTTGGAAAACTGGCTGGTCAGATGGTACAGGACGGTCCTCCCCCGCCTTCTTGCCTCCGTGAAGTGAGAACTGCTGGTCTTCCTGCTCCTTCTCTTGTCCTCTGCAACAGAGAGTGGTCACGGTCAGATAAAGGAGTGCCCTTTAACCTCTCTCTTACGCTGTGGTACTCTGTGCGGTCGCTTTTTCTCCAGCTATACCTTCTTTCCTGCCATTGTGGTGGCTCTTGCCGTGCGTGTCGGTGATGTCTTTGAACGAGAAGAGGAACAACACCATCTCACCCTTCTCATTCTTGATGGGTACGATGTCCAGCAAACACCAGAAGGAAGTCCCTGAAATGGACACAAACAAAAAATTTAAGTCCATTCAAAATGTTTTAACAAACAAATTCTCTAAATAATCATCTCCAGCACACTCCTCAGCACAACACCTGTGAAAGTATTTTGTGCACAATATGTAGAAAAACAAGTAATGTCCAATTGCTGTGTAACAATTTAAAAGGAATTCTACCCACACATTATCAAATGGATACATTGGTTCCTTACATTAAGAACAGTTGAGCCAATACTTAAATCCAGAACACAGGGGGATAGCTTTTCTCTGGCTCATTGCAACAGGAATGGGGACTTTGTTCTACCTTGGAGAGGAATCAGTCCCGTAAAATTCTGGTCACCTAACAACCTGCACATTATTATTGATTCTGAATAAAAATGTATATAATTTGACAATATCTGTTGCTGAGTACAAGTGCTGTCTGTTTTAGCCTTTTCTGTGTTTTGTTACAAAGCAATGACTGATTGAATTTCCCCATTCAATATCAGTTTTTATTGGAGTGCTTTTTGCCCTTGGTAGCTGCAGCAATTGAACTGTAGATGGAATCAGGAGACCTGCATTACAAATGCAAAATTTCATAACACAAAAAAAGGCTGTGGATGCACTGTAGTACTGTAAGGTATACTGACTTACTCTGGCTACAGTGGTTTGAATGATTTATTTTACATCTGCCCATAATGTTTGAGCAACAAAAATATGTTGGCTGTTAGGTCATCAGGGGTCTAGAGAAATTAGCTGGGCGAACTCCTAGGCAGGGTAAAACCTCCATACAACAATGAGCCAGAGAGGGCTCTCCAAGTGATACAAGCACCTCAGATGACCCTCTTTGGTTCTGAACCTAAAAGCTGAATTTGCCATATGAAAGTATGCCAACTGTTATAGTAAGAAAAAACATAACAATTGTTAATGTCTTGGGTGAATTCCCTTTTATATGCAGAAAATACAAATGTTGGTCCCCTCCCAATGATTTTAGTAATTGTCATGAGGCAGACGTTACATCATCGTAAGACTGCCACATTCTTGGCTAAGTGGTAGGTTTTTCTTGTTGATGGTGACTGGCTTATTAAGGCTCAGCTCAGAACATCTTGACAGGGAGGGAAGTTGCATATATACAGGCCTTGGCTTGAACTCCTGCCAGCTCATTAGGAGCTTCTCTTGGGTCTCCCAGTGGAACATGCAAATGTTGCCATGCTCTAGAGTCCCTGAGGTACTGAGTTTTCACAAGGTGACTGTCTGTGAGGGAGCAGCTCAAAGACAAAGGTCAGTGATGGTAAACTATTCTCAGGCTGTCTAAATCTTGCAGTTTCCCTTTCAAATTTGAAAGTCTCCCCTGAGTGCACATCATCTTGATTACCTTCTGGTGAAGTCACGGCCTCCAACTGTCTTTAACAAGCAATGTCATTACAGTGCACAGTGACCTCAATGACAGAGACAGTGGCCCCTGTCCAACCTCAGCCCAGCACAGCAGCAGCTACCCCCATCAGTGGTACAAAGCTCAATTCTTTATGAATATCAGTAGCTAGGCCCAGGACATTTTTCTTGCCGTAACTACCTGAGTCAACTCCAGATAGCATCCATACATATACCACAAACATATTTTAGTTGAGTAAGCTTCTAACCAAGTCATTTAAAAACAAAATGAACACAATGGCTAACAGACACACCCAGGGGTTACCCTATGAAACCAAGGGTGTAAAGGATGGCGGACACAAACACAATCAGAGCTCAAGTTCCCCACACTGGGCTCACCGTTTTTCTTGTAGAACTGCACCTCAGCCTGGTACTCTTCTCGCCCCTCCAGAGCTTTCTCCATCTGCAGGGCCACGTGCTCGCTGGTCTCCGCCCCATACAGGAAGCGACAGCTACAGTTCTTCTGCATGACTTCAGTACGCGCAAAGCCAGTAAGCTCACAGAAGCCATCCGAGCAGTACACAATAGGGTAGCCACGATGCCCCTGTGCATTGCCCAGCAGGAAGTTGCTGTCTGTGGAAGCCCAAAGGTGACAAATGGAGAAAAATCATTCATATCTTTTTGTTTTATAAAGTAATCCATGAAAATAGTCATATTCACATTTCTAAGGGTGTACAGCCATCCCCTTACAGGTCTTAACTTGGCCTTACCCCTGATTAAACTGCATATACATATGTATGAGGTGTGTGCTGCAGGTGGGATGAAAACTTCAAACAGTTCAGCTACCGATAATTGTGCAACACAGTTTTTTAAATACAGCAGCAGCACAATTTCCACTGAAAAACCAATATATGAATTGTATATACGGGTACACAAACAGTAGCTGGAGCAACAGCTTTTCCATATAATATACACTAGATTAGGATGTTTCTGCAGTATTCCTGCTTCTTTCCAACAAGCTGGTCAGCTTTGATTGGAACTAGCTGTTATGAGTTTGGCCTGATTTTTTTTTTCTCAAAAGTGATGTGTTTTTTTTTCCATATCAATTTTGTGAATAACATTGAGCAAAGAGGTAAACAAGGAACATAACTCAAAGTGCTATTTCCCGGCTGCTGTGGTTTTAGCGTGTGAACTGATAATAAAATGACTCTCAACAGGCTGGGTATTTCTGGACATGTCCCCGTAACCTCCTCACTTTCTCTCTCCCACTCTCTTACTCCAGATGCCAGACATTTGCAGGCTCTTTAGTTTAAATCACCATCCTGCAGCACCTCATTTATCCATTTGCGTTGAGACTTGCTCTGTTGAAGTTTGTCTCTCTCTGCCTCAAAGCACTGCATATCCTTCTGTGTTAGTGCCTGCATGATAGAATAAGAGGGACTTTGGTGTGAGTCTACACATTTGTCAAGCCGTGTGTGTGTGTGTGTGTGTGTGTGTGTGTGTGCGCGCGCATGCTGGACCTTTTGTGTACTAGTGGCAAGAGCACTGCTGAATTTGTTTTGTTCCTCTCACGCACTCCATAGACCATTTCAATCCCTTTTTCAATGAGAGATGTTCCTCTCTTCAGTGAAATACAATGGGGAAGCAGAGAATCTCATTTGGCTGCAAGCACACTGTTGAGGGATAATTGATGCTCATCCTTGTGTTTGGCTGTCCTGTGTCTCATGGTTGCAAACAATGTGAGCAGAAGGCTACATATTGAATTTGCCTTTAAAAAGTACTGCCAAATGTTATTAGTGCTCACCATTTTTGCTACCAAATTAATCTATGCACATCAAGCACCCCGTGTTAAGTAAATTTGTGTTTTGATGTTAATCCTATAACATGTCAAGAGAACTCAAATTAAATTAATGTATAGCTGAATAAAAACAATTGTTTCAAAGGTTTGTCCATACAGACAAGAAATGCAGTAGATTTGTGTGAGTAGTTCTGTCATCAGCATTTCAACAGAAATGTTTGTACCTGTATTTATTACATTTTGTAGTAATATCTAACAGATATGAATGATGTCTACACACACCTGTCTCAAATTATTTTATGCTTGAGCAGTCATTGCCAACAGATCTTTTGCTGTTATCCTCTTCAACCCTTATCAGACCTTCTTCTGTCAGTGAACACGCAGGTGGAATTCACAGAGCTATATGATAGAACACAGTGCATGGCCCAAGCCTGATGAGGTCTCTTGCTGAACACATTAGGGAGAATTCCAGAATCCACAAAGAGAGAGAAATCTTGCACCTTTTATTGCGAGAGAAGCCTGGTTATTCTCCTTTGCCTATTTTACAGCAAAGCTGTCAAACAAGGAGATGATGTGGGAAGGTCTGGGGGGGGGGGTTTGAAGTAACCTCCAAACATGAGGACAGGGGGCTGCTTACTCTGCAACTCGAGAAGTGACAAGCCAGCGCCTGCACAGTCAGGACCTCTCTCTGCAGGAGGCCTAGAAAACTCAGGAGCTCCTGCCAGAAGATGACCCAGAAACACAACACACGCCTCTGCGCATGCACATGTCTGAACGCGCCTGTTTAAAATTTCGTGTCCCACAAATACAAATGGCTCCTACCTGCACCCATCGCACTCCTCACATACACTCACGCATGCACGTGTCCTCTCCTCTGGCTCAGCAGCAGGGATGTGCTTAGTACCCTAAATTTAGCCCTCCTGCCGGCTCTAAAGGACATATCAGTTAGGCTCCTTGGTGATGCAAACAGCTGGCCTGCTGGTCCTGATCCACAGCCCTGTCCCCGTCTGACCCGCTCAGGCTCGCTCGCTCCTGCAGTGCGCTGCATCCTCCCATAGATCCACAAGGCAAGCCCTCCTAATGCGAGACTGTGCCTGTCACTCACAGCCAACCCATTAACCTGGCCTCCCCAGGCTCTACATGGACACCTCCATCCCTGATATGTGAAACTGAATGGTATCATTACCACAGCATTTCAATCTGCCACTTGTCCTCTTGCAGGAAAATGCCTTTGTGCTGGAGGAGGAGGAGACACCTATTTTCATACACCAACTGTGAAACCATCTATTTAATACATTACGATGCAGTAATGGTTTAAATTACATTTCAGCCTGTATCTGTGCATTGTTGTGCTGCCCTAAAGTTACAATATAATGATACAAAATGGACAACCCTACAGAATATAATGATAGCCTTGGATTATGTCGGATAAAAACACACAGCACAGACTTCATCATGACTTTTTTTGCGCTATATTGCCACTGCTGCAGGGTGTAACAGTGCACCGAGATGAAACAGGCAAAAGGATGCGATGAGGCTGTGGGCCACACGCCGTTCCAAATTAAACAGCCAACATGAGAGGCAGGAATTAGTGTTCAAGATGCTGAAAAAAACATCTGAGACTTATCTCTTTAACAACAGGAAAAAATGGCAGGGATACAGGGGTATTAAACTGAGCAGATGGATGCTGAAATCCCAGGAGTTCCCTCCTTAACCCTTGAATGGGCATGAAGCACACACAAAGGAAAATCACGGACTGTTATTGCAAAATCATCAACTGAATGCTTTAATTGGTCGTCTCCAACAGGAAGTAATCCTCTGGGGATTTGAGAGTGGTTTCAACCGATAGAAGAGAGTTTTGAGCGGCGACAAACAGCCTCTTAGGAACTCAGTTACATAAGAAAATGCACCCGCTGCATCTATTACCTTGACAACAGTCAGGGAGAGTCATCCTCCGCTCCTAGCAAGCTGTCTGCTTGACACTATGCACTGTGGGAGCGACTGGTCCACATCTGGGGGGTAGATTTCACCCAATGGAAAATCTCATGTATGACTGCTTTTGACGTTGGCAGCATTAAGATGGACTCAAAATTCTGATTTCCTTCTCGTAGCCTGGAGATTATCGGCCCAGGTTCTGGGATCATCCTGTTATTACTCAATCTTTCATTACTGATTTTGGATCAGTTTTCCAGCCTCATGAGTCCAAATAACCAAGTGTTCAGTTATTCATGATTAAGCAGTATCAAGTAAAAACTAGGTGTGCCCACCCCTTAATTTCAATTTGGGAGAGTAATGGGTGGAGCGATGATGTACTGTGTTTTGACTGGTTCATATCAGTCAAAGATTGACCGTCCAAAGACTGAATGTCCTGTCAACATACCCTATTTCACAATTAGTGAGGCTGCATTGCTAAATATATCACAAGTTATTTTGCATATCAAACTGTGGTGTTGAGCAATTTAATATGTAACAATACCTTGCTTTATTAAAAATTATAAAAAAAACACCAACAACAAAAACTAATGAATAAATAATAAACAACCATAAAAAGATGAGCATGATGCCTCATATACATATTGATCAAAACATTTTTTTCGTGGAGACATACAAAAACAACAAAGTATTCATTTTACTTGTCTGTGACAGACACCCATCAGAATCCCATATAATTTCAAAAACGCTGCCAATTTTCAGTATTGATTTGTTTTTGTTTACTGATACAGTATGTCAGTTCTGGTTTGGTTCTGGTATTCAGACAGCACATGTATTTGTGGACCTGGATATGTCTCCAAAGTTATCTTAGAAGTGCTGAAATTCAAACAAAAACAAATATTGATCAGAAGTTGAAGAGCATGACAGAGTACATTTTTGTCCAATACTATTGATCATTGAACCTTGGGAACTGAAAAGCAAATAAATGCCATGGCCTGATTGTTTGCAGCAGCTCCAGTGTCACATTAATGAGTGCTGATCAGAGAAGATGCTCCATCCTAACGGCCTGTGGAGCATTCTTCCGGTCTGTTTCATTCTGAAGGACTGCAAGGAAGAGAGAGAATTTCCTTAATGACAGTGAGATATTTACTGAGTGCAGTCCCTTTTTCTCTCAGAGCTATGAATAAATGGCCATTCTGCATGAGCAACTGTGTCAGCAGGGGTCAAGATCACACTCCTGCTGTTGACTCTCCATTACTTACTCTTGTATGCATGTGGGAATATTCAAATGCCTATTCCAAGCAGCAAATTAGGGAAAACATAATGCATTTTTTAAAGTATTTATGATAAAAAAAAAATAATAATCCATGGAGGCTATTGCCAAAGCTTTGTCAAGCAGCATGCTCTCTGAATGAACAATTCAAGCATTCAAGAGCAGCACCACTGCTGAGATCCCTTGCCATAAAAACTGGCAAACTGGCAAACTAAAACACCGACAAAATAAAAACACTACAGGTCTCCTGTGGTCTCCTTGGTAAACCTTAGCTGGCTTCTCTACTTTTCTTAGAAAACTTGGAAATTTCCTCTCTACCGCCACATGATTGGCACACCACCCATTGGTTGCAGGATGACGCGTGTAAATTCAATATATGTGTATTATTATGGTCATGTAAATGCTAATTAAGATGGTTATTATTGTTATATTGTTATTGTTTATTGTTTGTTATTTTATGTTATTGTTGTTATATTATTATTGTTTATTATACAGATAACTAAATAAATGTTTTTTTAAAAAATCACAGAAAAAAAGACAATGGCCAGTGCCTCTGTTCAGTCCTCCTTACACTGGAAACCTTGGTATCGGAATGGCATCCTGGGTAAATTCAGGTTTGATCCACAGCTAGTTCTGCTGCAGCTGTAGCTGGTCATATGAATGTGTGCTCAATAGACAGAAAGCTACAGAACACAACAAAACTTTTTTTCTGCTGAGTAGCCTGTTCTGTTACAATGCTCCAGGGTGCTTTGTGGCACGGAGATACAGGTCTCCATGAAGAATATTCTAGGAAGTCAGGGAACACAGAAGAATCAGTGACAGGTACTTCAGGCAACTAACTATACTGGTATACAGACTGTAATTGTCAATAAGCACTATTTTATTTTCTTGGTTATACTAACCTCACAGATACACGTTTGCCATTTAAATTTACCAGGAAAAGGCCCCACAATACATTGTATTTGTGTTTGTGTTAAACTAGCTATATTCTTCAGTATCTCATTCCCCTTAACTTGGTGACTGCATTTAGCAATTTCCCTAGTAGTGTCACCTTACCTAGTTCTGTGCCATGTAGCTTAAGACCATGTGGATTCCACAACCTCTGTGTATAAGTTACCTTCCCATTATCCCTCCTTGGAATGATCCCTTCAAAAGCAGCCTAGGTTTCTCAGATGAACACTGTGGTTCTCAGCTCTCGGCTGCAACCATGGCGTGTTTATCATGAAACACTACCGCCAGAGGGGGGCAGTTCTGACGAGCGACGGACAGTCCAGCTGCAATCATTCCTGATAAGCAATTTCCTTGCGCAGCTTTGTCCTTCTGTTTTGAATGTTACAGACTCTGCTCAAATAATTCCTACAAATTTCTTAGAATTAACAGTGTCGATCTGGACAAGTGTTGTCGTAAAAACACCATTGGTGCTCATCTTGTTTGGCCCCTGCTATCTGCTTTACCTTATTTATCCCTCGCTCCTTCGGTTCTTTCTACCCAAGGGTTTAGTATCTTGGCACATGCTCTTTACAGTAACCCCACATCTGTCGCCCAATTGGGTCACAAAGCAGGGAGGCTATAAATCACAGTTTAATAATATCTCAGTGCCTCCTATTCTGCTTACTCTCTGTCTGCTGTACTGCACTGTGCTAACAGACTGACCACCCTTCAGCAATCATTTCAAGTGCTCTGTACCAGGCAACTTCAATACAAAACTAGACTCCAGTAAAGAACACAAGTACATATGTGCACATGCTCAGACGCACACTCTCTCACACACACACACACACACACAAAACTAGGAATTGCTTCGAGAAACAATGTACACATGTCTCAGGGACCATAAATTATGTAACCAAATAATTAACACAAAAGCTGCAATTTAGTCCAGCAATGGGGAACAGAGGTTACAGAATTCCATGTTGTGTTATAATTGTACTGAAGTTTATCTGATTAATTATTCTGAACGTGTGCATCCTTGGGAATATGTCCCTTGTTCCTGGTTTGGGCAAAGTGGCTGCATCCACACTGACTGAACATCAGAGCTAGCCTTTGAAGAGCAGTCATCCGTCAGAAGTCTGACGGTGATCAGAGGGGGAGAAAAAAAAAACTAACATGCAAAATAACATTGAATGGCCATAAACACATGCATGAAAGCATGTGTGCTGCCCACCAGACTAGGTGTATGCATATTATTTTGCAATCCACACATCTTGGCTATAATCCTCTTATAGACCATGCCTAGACCTCTGCCTCTATGGCATATCTTTTAATTGCACATCTGCACTACACACAAGTAATCTGTTGAAGGCCGATGCTGTGCTAATACTGGATTGTTTTCCAGATGTCTATATATCAGAGATTCCTGCAGGCAACAGGAATGAATGCAGCATCCCAGTCTCAATACCCCTGGGAAAATTATGCAATGGGATTCTTTGATCTGAGGCAATTAAATCCAGAAGCACATGAAGGAGTGAAGCCATGAATTGTCTTCATGCGTGTCTGTTACACACAATTCGCATGGGTATTGCCCTCCTTTACATATTAAGAGAACGTCACCGTCAAGTTCATGGATATGTTTGCACACTAATTGCTCACCTCCCACATTGGCTCACTACACAAAATAAAATGATAAAGTCCATCACTTGGGTATGTTCTCTGTCCCCATGACAACCCAGAAACATATTTCATCTACTCTATAATTAGACAGCGAAAGCAAGAAAGCACATTTAATAATGCTCAGTCACACAAAATGCCATTGTGCATCCCCACCTATATATATATATATATATATATATATATATATATCATTCATATATATATATCATTCATATATATATATATATATATATATATATATATATATATATATATGTGTGTGTGTGTGTATAAGAGAATAACTGAGGGGGACAAAGCTCTGACTAAAAGGACCTCATTTTGGAACAGAGTCACCCTTCCCTCCTAAATATAGCTCACTTCAGTCAGGAGATCCATCCATTCTCTAATGAGCCCCGCTCCCATACTTAAACATGCTGGAGTCTTTTGTTCCATTTTAGCCTTTTTTTCAATGTGTCCTTGTGTTTCCCTTTTCTAAAGAGGGCTTTGCTGTAGTGTGAAAACGTTACCTTGTGAAAAACAAGGATACAAAGAAAAAGAGCAATAGGTGTGAATTAAACCCTATTTAACCCAAATCTTACACAATCCTCAGAACAAGCTACATGGCTGTAACTAGTAATTCATGCAATAGCTATTTCTAGTTACACAAATGACAACATATATGACAATTAATTTAATATTACAATCAGATTCACTTCTTTCAAATTGTCCAATTGATCCTGTAACACCTTTACAAGGGCCAATTGCTTTCTCTGAACAACTGTGAATACCTCATTTTAAAAGTGTACTATTTATCTAATAGATTTAAGGTATAGCTGATCTGTTTGAATAGCAGACATCATGCAGTGTAGGAGGAGCTTGAAAAAATATTTACAACTTTATTATGTTTTCCCTGGATATTCTTTGAATCTATGATTAGACTAGTTATATACCATATATGGACTATGTATGAGACTAATAACAGTGTAATAACACCTACACACATTCGCATTACCTGCCAAACATTGAGAACGTGTAAATGTAATTTTCAAAGCTGTAGCATATAACCTTTAAAATCCTGATGAATGTTTTGTACATCCAAATGCGTACATTCATTTATTTTATGATTTTAAACCCACTATTATGCCCTTGAAAAAAACAACTCTGCATAACAACTCAATATACATACTGAGACAATGAATGAAATGTGACTCCTGATGTGTGGTGTGTAGGAACTATCAAAGCATAGATGCACAGAGTGCTAAGGAGGGGAGAGACTATGTTCTCAAAGCCATGGCAGAGGTGTTCAGCTTCTTTTCATATCAGAGTTTCTTTTCATTTCCCAGTCTGGTGGGAGCGTTCTTAAGGAGAGGGTTACAACAGCCGCGAGTCATGCCGCCCACCGCCACCTGCTCACCCTTGAAATAACTCAAACTGCACCAGCCAGCCCTGTTGGCCAAAAAGAGAGCTAATGTCTGCTGACCGAAGCCCCAGCACATTGTACAGTATTTGTTGTCAGTCACCTGCATGAAGGGCAGACCACTTGCATTTGTAAATGGAGTCACCTACACAATGAGATTTACAATGCATTTTCATGTGTAGAAACATTCTCCACTTAAAATAAAAGGATGGATTAACCCTCCATACTGCTCCATGCTCATTTTCAGCCTCGGAGTGAAATGGTTGTGAGTTTTTACTCCAGACAAAAGAGGCTCTGAGCACTGGGGCTTCATTTGGAGATTATTGGATGGGTCAATTGTTTTATATTATCTGGCCCCAAGTTACAATTAAAATAAAAAATACATGTGACTCATCTGCTTTATTAATTATAAGTCTGATGTGGCACAAACAGTGACCTTTTTTAAGATTCTAGGAGGCAAGCATATTATTTGCTACATGACAGAATTTAAGACATTTTGAGAAACAAAATCTCTGCACAGCTTTCATTCTTTGCTGCATTCCAGAGTCTTACTTTCATCGGTGTGTCTGATCCATTGTGTTTTGCCCATGTTGATGTGCTGGTGTATGCCTCTTTGGTCCCAGGTGCAGTCTTCAAAACCATAAATTGCGGGTCACAGTGAAAACCAGCAGGGTAAACCATCCTCAGCTTGCTGTCCATTCCAGCTGTGGAGCTGAAAAGCAGTGTCAATCACTGCCATTCAGAGAGGCGGCAGGCGAAAATGAACCCGACTCTTATCTCAGCGTGCAGCTGTCAAACAATGCTGCTGCTGGGGAGGCCTGGCTGGGATAGTCCCTCTGATTTGCCGCAATTGCCCTTGTCCATTGGACCTCTCCATACCAGTCACTGGATCTTCCTTTCCCATGGCCCCAAGCTAGGACAGCTTGTGATTGGGGGGAATTGTTTATGTTGACACATGGCTGTTCTTAGAACTGGTGATGGTATTCAGTGGAACAGCTATGGTACTCTTTTTGAAAGAGGAATAAAACTGTGTTTTTTTTTAAAACTGAGTTTTCAACTGAACCAGCAGAGCTCATTTCAGTTAATTCAATTAACATTTCTTTTTTTGGTCCAACCCAGAGTTTTCAATTGGATTTGAATTTACCCTCTACAGTGAAGTAAGGCAGAGGGCAGAAGACATTGAGAAATCAACTAAAAGACAAAGTGCATGCTGTCATTTATACACCTTAGTCAAGTGTGATTCAGTCAAACTAAAAGCAGATGCCCACCAACGGTAGTCGCCATATCATAATTGCATCACGCTCAAGTGAATTGGAAGCTCAATCCTTTTGCCGCAGTCATGAAGTTTCAAGGCCTCCGGAAAATTGAGGCAGTATATAAATCAAATGGCAAGAAAGACAAGTAATGAAAGTAGCAAAGACAGTCACCATAAAATGACAGATTACAACTTTAAAATTCCATCTATATTGTGTTGCCATAGTGATGCATTACAATTACACTGCAAAACTACAATGTCAGACTGGGGTCATAACAGGATACTGTTACTCAGTTAAAAAATAAGAACTGTAAGAACAAACAAAAAGTGTCCTTGAAAATGAGCAGATGGTATTTTAAAGTTTTAAAATCTGTGAATGTAGCTTTGTGTGGCACATTTCATGATTTTCTGTTACAACAGATGAAAAGTACACAGGACAAATGATACATGAATATCTCAAACTCCCTCTCAGATCTAATGCTGAGCCCATAACTACAATGTGCTGTCACTGAATTAGCACAAGTCTTCTGAAATAGCAAAGCCTTTCCCTAAACCATGTCTTTATTCACATGCCATGCAGTAAAATCTTCCCCTTTACCCCATCTTGCCTCATTCATTATCATTCTTCATGTACTTTGCCGATAATAAACCCAGATTACGTGGTTAGGACAAAGGCTGTTGAAATTTGTTTTTTATTTTTATGCAGAATTACATTTTTCCCCATTGATTTTTAATAATTATAACCTTTCTTGGATGTCAGCCACATGCTGCCACATCTCTCTGCCACCAAGTGAAGAAGAGCAAGACAGTGCTCCATAATTATGGTCCTTTAGATGGTTTATCCTCCAGCACACTCTCTCTGAGTTTATTTGATGAATACCTTGATAGCCATTTGCTGTTATGCAACAGTCTAAAGTGACCAGGGCCTTACAGAACGGCTACTTATTAATCAGCTGAAATCCGCTACACTTACTGAAGTGTCCATTAACTAATCAATTTTAAAAACAAAACAGCGAACAAGGCCAGTTTCAAAGGATTTGGGGAAAAAAGAGCTGTTATGGGAGAACAGGTCTCAAGCACATGTCCACTGAGCACAGAACAGGTATGACAGAATATCATGTTGTTGATTAAACTGAAAATAATTCCCCCTCCCTTCCCCTTACTGCTAACCAGACTATCTGTTGGTGAATAATCAAAATAGCCTAAAGTCTAGCTTACACAAATACATTCAGCATTTATTTTGAACACTAATCATATAGAAATAGCCTTATTCACATACCCATATTCACTCTCCTAATGCCCCCATTCCATGCCCCCCCCCCCCCCATCCCCCCTTGGATCCCCAGTGGTTTTTCCCACAGTGTGATTACTTGCTTTCCCCCGGGCTGTGTCGGGCGGATACATGTTCCACTGTTAACTTGGTAGTTTGCCTTCTTTATCCTAACAGGTTACATGTTTGTTCTACACTGAGGGGCTTTTGAATCTGGGGACTAACTTCTAGATGTCTGAAGCATAATCCATTGTAACATTCACCAGGAGAGAGAGGCAGGATCTTGTGCTGTTGTGGTCATTATCCTCATTAAGACTCAGGATGAGTTGGGAGAGAGCACAGTCACATTAAATGCTGCCATTTGTTTTCTCAGGTTTAATGGGGACCAGAGGCTTATTCCTCTAAGACTAAGAGCACAGTCTGACCTCCATTGGGAGATGTGGCCCACATGTCACAAACCACCTGGTAATATATCAGAAATCATCCTATCTGAGTCCATTGATTCACATAATGGTAGTTTTCCGAGTATATGGATTTGTATATGAAATATTCAGTATATGCTGCTTGCATAGCCTAGAGCAAGACCGTGTCATTTTTTAATTCGTATTGTTCTTGAAACGCATGAATATGCACACACGCATGACTACAGCTCCACTCTATTTTTAGTTTCATAAACACTGCATTTAAGATGACTGGGTGTTGTGTTAGCATTTATTGATCATATTTCCAAAAATTGATGTCATTGGTCATTAACTAAAATGTTACCTTTTGTTACAAAATTTTGTATTCTGCCCTGTTTGGCTGCGCCAATAGCTGGAAAAGTGGCAGTCCTTGATGTTCCAGAAGGAAGAAATTGTGATAAAATATTTATTGTATTTTCCATAATTATATTTTATATATAATAACAATTAATTATTTAAGGTAAATATAATATGATAGATAATTTACAAGAATGAAGGAAAAACAAGCTGTTGAAAGGTAACAAACATATTCTATACTAAGTCTATATATGAAGAAGATGGAAAAGGAGATCCCTTTCAAGAAAGGTGTGGGTTTCAAAACATGACAGTCATCATTAACACAATCAAGAGCTACAAAGAGCTTGCTGGTCCGCTATCAGGAAGAAATCATTGACTTATTCCGACTTCAAGGGATAGTGTCATTTTCTGTAGTGGACTGTCATGCAACATTCTTCCCCTCTAATCCCCAGTGATCAGTAATCAGTGCATATTATCTGATGATCTACAATAGGTAGCCAGTGTAAAAATGTTTGTATTTACCGACTTAAGAACTGGAATGTTGGAAGAACGCTCATAATCTATTGATTGGAATGACACATAAGATGAGATGTCTTTTAATGAGAAAACACTTGTGACATTTATTCAGTGCGTACTATTTTCTTATTTTTTATTGTGTTATTATTGTAACACAAAAATCACAGTCTGATTCATTTAACCTTTTTCAGTATATCCAAACCACAATTGTGTCTTTCTCCCATACTTTTTAAAAGAAATGAAAAATTAAAAAAGGGACATGCTCTAACAGTATGAAAAAATGAAAAAAGGGACAGCTTATTGCTGTCTTTTCCCTAAAAGAAAAAAAATAGACAAATAAAGCCCAAGCTGTTAATTAAATTGAAGCTATCCACAGAGTGAAGCTATCCACAGACCATCAGTCTGATGTCAAACATTAACCTATCCCAGAGCAATGCACAAGAAGAATATAAACACAAACATTTCACATGTTCTCCTTTAATGCCTCCTGCAATCACGCTGCCATTGAAAACTTTCTCAGCAACACAAAATGTTATTGATATAACCATGGACAGGAACTTCCCTTTGAAAGTCCTTTGAAATTGTTTGGAAAATGATGTTCCACCACTGACATCATTAGCACTCAGCTAAAGTAACATAACAGGCCTAATCAGACTGATGTCTTGTCTGTGGATACATGCGGAGAAATGGCGACTAATCTCTGTCAACGCTTGAGCGCCACCGAGAGACATGGTCTCCCGGGCAACCAGAGAGGCTATTTTAAGCCATTGGTTCGCTCCAAGCCCAGTCAACCCATGCAATGTGCTACCTCTACCAGAAGTGCTGAGTGAAAGATCTGGTCAGTCAGTGGTCCAACTGATCCCTCCTTGCAGCTAATGCCTTTCAACCATTGCCCCTCCCTAACAGCTGATGTACTGGTAAAAGGCCCTTCGGTTACTTTCAATCATGAAATTACCCTCAGCCATTAGTGTTGTGAATGCTCCCATGCATGCATTGTGTAGCATTCAGTACTCTGCTGAATAATTTATATGCGCATACACAAACTGAACATGGAGACAAGGTAATCACCCAGCACTAAACCACTGTGCCAACAATAAACCTTAGTCTTTAAAATGCATTTAATTCAATAATGGAGGGAATGACCCATTACACCAATGATAATGCATCAGATGGGAAATAGAATAATGAATTTTGAGTGAGAGTTGACATTAAGAACAGAGCAGACCCCCAGGACAAATAATATCCCAGTCATTGGAGAAGGCTGTTGTATCATTCCTCTCTCATTCTCAAATGGAAGTAAATCTTTTTGAATATTGCCTGGGATAGGGCTCCCACAGCCCTTTTGAGTTTGAAAACAGCCTTTCTTGTTAATTGCCAACGATGACTAGGAGTCCACATTGGCAGAACTAATTGGCTTCTTTTCACAGGGGATAGGGGTGGGTAAGTTGGCCAGGGTCCCCTAGTCACTCCCTTCTCAGCACCCTAGGATTCGCTTGGGTGCCTATGAGCTACTCAGGAGGATGTGCATGTCCTCCTATGGCATTTAACTCCTGGTGTACTGTAGGACTTGTAGTGCAGAAAATAGTCAAAGCAAGTGTGCGTGTGTATCTGAGGACTGGATGCACCTCACCCTGCACTCCTGAGTTGGTTCACTAGTTGTCATTGCGGTGGGATAAGCCTAAATGTATAATTGGCAATGACTAAAAGTTGGAGGAAAAAAAGAGGAAAAATGGATTAAGCATTAACCCTGCATGGGTTAATGCTCAGCATTTGCATGATTTAATGATTGTGCTTTTGAAGCATACAGTTATCATGCCCAAGTGCAGCACTCTCATTCAGATCCACTTTAGGCTTTAATTGCCATTCATTTTTATGCTAACTTAAATACTGTGCCATGGGAGGACTGGAATCAAACTATGAACTTGTATTGAAGATCAATTGATGTGACTGACCAACAGATGAACTATAATACAGTTAATGGCTTGCCTGTTATACTAATCTGAATGTTCCCAACAGAAGACTCTTTCACAGCACAGATTTGACAGTAACAGCTGTCTTGACAAAAGGTATGTGACTAAAGCTAATACTGTGGTCTTATAGCCTGTGAAACGATCAATATTACAACATCTTGGCTTCTGTTTGTCTAATTTGGAAAAATAAAAATGTCTCCCCCAGAATTTTCTGTTTGCGATAAACAAAGAATATGGAGATTATGAGCACAAAGTCTCATTTGCAATTAAATATCTCAATGTAATATAAGAATGATAGCTAGTCTCATTCAAAACAATTTGAGGCCTGCATGAGAATGTGAAGACAATGGAGATGTCACCAGAATGCAGTGCCTCTCTGCTTATTCCCAAATTTTTCAATGTCACCTTCTAACTAGGAAGAGCCGGAAGGGAGACAGAAAATCAAGGGCAGTGCTGTGATACATGCAAGGACAGGCAGCAGGACAAGGTTTGTGTTGGGAGTAATGAATTAATCTAATTAGATAACACATCTAGCATGATTTCAATGTTTATCCTTCATGCAATAGAACTGCTATAAACTGTTACCTGTTACCATCTGTTATGAGAAGGGTACTACATGCCAAACTTGCAATACACACTACAGGCAATCATATATTTTAAATACCAAACACAGACATTTACTTGTCAGCTGATGTTTATTACTGTGGACTATTATATCCCTTTAATAATGTTTTTAGGATCAAATGCAAATGGAATATACAAAATTAGGTTTTAGGAACTGGGGATGGTTTTAAAAAATACCATCTGTACTTGGAACTGGTAAACATTTGAATGTTTCAAGGGGACTCTGGGGCATAGAGAGAAAATGGAGCTACGTACAGTTGGGAAAAAACTCTGGGGACTGAAGCCACTGGCTGGTGGAGACTTGTGTTATTTCAACACAAATGAACATGTAAAAAGTACTGTTTGTTTAAAACAGGGTCAGGTATTCAGGGCTTGTGTTTTTGGATCAATGTTACATAGAAGTAATGGCAGTTCACTAATCTTTACAATATCTGGATGGCTAACCTCTTCACTATGCCCATTACATCAGCTGATTATCAGACCAATCACAAACCAATGACCAATGACAGCCACAAACAATGAATGCATCCTAGAATTGTAAAACCTTCAATCTTATTGTAACTCCATATTCAAAATACAGACCTATTGAGCAGTAGACATGGATGGAGTTTAAAACCTGCAACAGATCTAACATAATATGTTTTTTCCCATATCACCTTCACATCACCCATCTATTTTTTTACAGAGACAGAATGCAGTACATCATCCTCTCATTGCTAGAGCTAAAATGAGAGCCTCATTATTCATCCAATCAAATTCATTTAGCTTAGCTTTTAATCCTTATACTGTAATGTGCTTTCTCATACATGAACCTCAGGACCATTCTGCCCCTCGTCACTATTTAAACATCTTCATATCTTACATTTACATATCTTCCTATGTTCTGAGTCTCGAAACAGGAAGGCAACAGGACTTCTCCTTCAGGACTGCTGTCCTGTCTTCACCTGTCTGTCATCCATCTTTATTATCAACTTTTATCTCTGCCACACTAGCCCTTTCACTCTAGCCTTCACACCCAGTCTCTGTCCATCTGTCTGCCTGCCATCTGCCTCCTCCTCTGTCCTCACAGACTCCAACCCCTGCCTCCCTCCTTCAGTCACGCAAGCTCATAGCTGAATCCTCTTCTGCAAAAGCCTTTTCCAGTTTTGTAGCCCCCAACCTCCCCCCTTTTACCTCCTCCTACCTTAGTTGCCCTTTCACCTTGTGGTTTCACCATGAACCCTCAAACAGGCTCTTTTAGTAAAATGATCTCATGCATCACCTTGAGTTTGTCCTCCTCCTGTGTGTTGTACCTCTCTTACCAAATTTCATTACAGATGTTCCACCTCTGCCCCAAACCTTATTCAATGGGGTAGCACGGGGTTCAGTCCTTAGCTCATTTCTGATCTCCCTCCACCACAACATCCTGATGCCATTCACAGCTTCCATATTATTGTTATGATGAAGTAGCTCCGATCTTCCTTACATTACATACATCTCTTTGCAGATGTCAGTGTACCTTGTTGATATCTGCACCTGGATCAAAATCCACTAATTGAGGCTCACCTTCTTCAAAATAAACATGTGTACTTCCTGCTTCTCCAGTACAGGACCTTACCATCTGTCTGGAAAACATCATGCATCATGTAGCTCTCTTCTTCACCACTTATAACTCTTTCAGCCTCCCCTAGAATGTTGGGAAAATAACTTTCATCTGCTGTTTCTTTATGTCCAACATTTTGTGAATTTCTCACCACCTGTTCTACCCACCTATTGGTCCAGGCCTGGGATATCCATCTGCATCTCCATTTAATAATATACGAATACTGGGATTTGTGACCGGTGACATCCTCTCAAAGAGGCTGGATGTTTCTCTTCGGTGCTGTTATCTAGAGTGTCTTCCTGTCACACTTTCGGTATGGCATCTTACTACAGCATGATACTACTTATGTCTCAAAAGACCGTGGTGCTGTGATGAAATGCCAAATAGGACATGAACTATAGAAAACAAGCTGAGTAGTGACCGTAAAAAGGGTTTAATCATTAATTTTGTTTTCCTATGTACACTACAGTATTTATTTACAATAAAAAGGCAGGATATATTGAAAGGATATATTGAAACTGCAAAAATAAAATCTCCTTAGTTTGCACTAGCTATCGGTTTCATGCTGCATGGATAAAATTCTAAAACACCTCCAGGTAGCTGCAAGCAAATCCATTAAACCAAAATTCTTAGTCTTGCTGGTCTACATCTTTTCATCCAGAGGTAAAGCACTTTGCAGTGCATTTAACCAGCTAAAATTAGGAAAAAATCTGGAGTTATATATTTATTTATTCATAGACATAAAATTAACTTTACTGTTGTATTTACTTTTGTTTTGATTCAGATGGAGCCTCAGGTGGAAGATAAATGAACACTGAAAGATGATAATAATAATAATGACAATGATTAAGATAACAATTGCAGTGCTAATAATGTAAACAATAATGTAAAAACTAAAAATACACCATAAACAAAGCCGAGCATTTTCATAAACATACATTATTTACATTCATCAGCAATTAGAGACTGGTCATTAGATAAAAGAAAAAAAAAATTTTTTAAAAAGAAAAATGTTCTCCTGAGGTAAAGGTAGCCGGAGTATATTTCAGACCCCCTAACCTGGTAAGAAAAGGTAAACATTCACTTCAATTTCATTCTTTGCAAACCTATTCATCCCAAACCCCACTGTCAGGCTGTTCAGCCAGCAAAACTGACTTGAACGCAGCATATGAAAAACAAAACACCACCACCCCTTAACTCAAAAAACAGAGAAGACTTGTGCAGTGCAGCAGATCTCAGAGGTGTGCTGAAGGATGAAACAGCAGCAGATGGACAGATGTGGAAGCAGCATTATTGCAATATTGTGCAAAAACTCTGTGTTACTATGTGTATACCATGTTATAATGCATGAGGCCCTCTTTTTGCAACTGTGTTCTAGGATGCAGTTAATGCAACGAGTTGATAAGTGTGTGCTATAGTAAAAGTGCATGCTGTTCAGTACCACACTTACTCAGGAACACAAATTCATCCTTGTGCACGGCTGTGACAGTGGCTAGGTTTCACACAGAAAAAGGCAAGGAAGGGGGGAGGTTGTAAAAATAAAAGGTTTTATGCACTTCCAAAACCATGGCACTGCCCATGGGTGTGTCCCAGTGTGCCAGTCTCAATCATGTTTTGCAAACTTTTCTTCTCCCTTTAGGTTTTAACACGAGATTGAAGCTTTTTTCCAAAGTGTGGTCTGTGCTACTGGGTCGGTATTCGCAACAAGCAGGATAGTTCATTCTCATCATACTTTTCAAAAAAAGTGGTGCCAGGTCTTATGAATGTTTCAGAGCCCAAAAAAAGTTGAACATGACAGATTGCAGAAGGTCCCGCGCCTCTTGATTAGGTCAGGGTTGCCTGAGGTCATCACCCCACACCCGTTGGGGCCACTCCTGCATGGCTTCCTGGCTGCAGTGGAACCAGCGGCTCCGCCGCTGTGGGGCAACTTGCCACATTCGTCATTATTAGATAGGGATCTCACATCAAAATCACTAAATCTGGGTGGAGGGGCCGAGAAACGCCATAAGCGATATCAATAGAAAAGAGTCCTGCTGTGAGCACAAAATCCCCGCTTCATACAGCAGTGAGTATGTGTGTGTGTCTAGAGAACAAGGCATTCAAGAGTATAGATGGCTTTAGATGGCAAGAATGTAGTTGACCCCTCCTCAGTCAACCGTGCAAAGGGCGTCTCCCTCTCTCCTTTTGTAACTCCTCGTTCCCTGTACTACATTGGCCAATACAGGGATCAAATATTATTGCTTTGTGCTTCTGAGATCTTGGCTATGAGCATGGTGTGATTCGATTAGGAGAACAGCTCCTCACTCCCTGTGTCCTTGAGAAGCTCTGAGCCTCAGCAATGTCCCCACTGGCACGGCCCAGTCTAATGAGTGGCAGGACAGTGAGCCCTGATAATTGGATTCCCTGACAGAACCAATAAAGTCTCGGGTGCCATCCCCACTCCCTACCCCACCACACAATCACTGCCCGGCTTCCACCACCACACTGCCACATGACCACTGCTCTGCCTGCTGAACAGGTGCCTCAGATTCATGGAAAACCTCGGCTATGGCCTGGTGTTCATGGGCAGCTTCACATACACTGTTACAATGAAGGACAACAGCCATAGTACAAACACTATTGGTTTAAAGCCATAAACATTTTCACACATGGGGTGAATACAAATCTTTTACACCATGATGTATACTCATGGGGTCAGACATGCTTGGGAAGATCTCCAGCACCCCTGAACCCTAAAATGGATAGGATCACATGGGATTTCAAGAGTGATAGGAGAGGAAAGTACAGAAATCACTCGTGGATGAACACACCCACATCATTTCCACAGATGACAAGGGAAATTAATCCCATCCGGAAACTAATTTGTTTCTTCTGTGGTTGTTTATACAACCTCAACTAAATGTTGCTCTGAGTGTGAGAGCTTGTGCATGTGTATGGAAAGAGAAGTGTGTTAGCAGAAAAGGTTGTCTTAAAATGCTCAGGGAGCAATTCTACTGTTTCCAATTCCAATACTTTCCCCTCTCAACCGCATTCTTTTCATTTTAAAAAATGGTGTTATACTAAGAATAAATATGAAAAATGAAATAAAAGAACAAAATATATTATAAATACATTTTGATTTTATAGCAGTGGCTGAAATTATATGAAAGCAGTGAATCTTGTAAAAAAAAAAACTTTCAAAAAAATGATGATAGATAGATTCAGTTGTGATAACTCGTCAGAAAAAAAGCTTCAGACAGTTGCCGGCTACAGTACTGCCAATCATTCCATAATTCTCCAGCGGCTGCACAGAAGGATAAATGTGTGTATGATGACTGATCATTATTTGGGTAATGCAACACAAGCCCTTCTGCATTTCTGTATGGTCAGCCATAAACTCATTATAAAACTGGCACAGCAATTCAATGAGCGGAAATTAAATATGACCACTGCTTTCTTAATCTAGTCACTACAAAATCCCTGCAAATTTTGAAAGGACATCTGTGTTTTCTCATGCTTCTCAGCATTAAAATATGTGTCTCAAATTATGTA